>NC_052166.1:45955702-46301535 GCF_902713615.1 Scyliorhinus canicula
ATCAAGGCCAACTCACGCCTCATATTCTCATCGTTCCCTTTATTAAGATTCAGCACCCTAGTGTCCGAATCAACTACTTCACTTTCCACCTTGATAAAAAATTCTATCATGTTATGGTCACTCATCCCCAAGGGGTCTTGTACAGCCAGACTGGCAATGATTCCCTTGTCATTGCACAGTACCCAGTCTAAGATGGCCTGCTCTCTAGCTGGTTCCTCCACATATTGGTCAAAAACACCATTCCGTATACACTTCAGAAATTCTTCCTCTACGGCATTGTGGCTAATTTGATTTGCCCAATCTATGTGAAGATTAAAATCCCAGGATCACCGATATCCCCTTATTACATGCATCTCTAATTTCTTGTTTAATACCATTCCCAACCTCACCAATGCAGTTTGGGGGTCTATATATATATAAAACACCCACTAATTTTTTTTGTCCCTTGGTATTTTTCAACTCTACCCATACAGATTCCACTTTGTCAGAGCTAATATCCTTTCTCACTATTGTGTTAATTTCCTCTTTAACTAGCAGTGCCATGCCACCACCTTTTCTTTTACGCCTGTTCTTCCTAAATATGAGAACCCTGGGACATTCAGTTCCCATCCCTGTTCACCCTGCAGCCATGTCTCCGTAATCCCAATTTCATCATACCCATTTATATCTATCTGCGTGATTAGTTCATCCACTTTATTGCAACTGCTCCGTGCATTAAGGCACAGAGCCTTTAAGTTTGTCTTTTTCACAATGCTTGTCTAGCTCCCAATATTTTTCTCTACTGCCCTGTTTGAATTTTGTCCTTGGTTTCTCCACCTATCACTTTTCTTATTCACTTTTCTACCTTTTGCTTTTGTCCTTGCTCCCTCTTTCTCTGACTCCTTGCATAGGTTCCCATCCCCCTGGCATATTAGTCTAAACCCTCCCCAGCCACTCTCGCAAATAGCCCCCTAGGACATCAGTTCCAGTCCTGCCCAGGTGTAACCCGTCCTGTTTGTACAGGTCCCACCTACCCCAGAACCGGTCCCAATGCCCCAGGAATCTGAAACCCCCTCCTGACACCATCTCTTCAGCCACGTATTCATCCTATATATCCTGTCATTTCTACTCTGACTAGCACGTGGCACCAGTAGTAATCCTGAGAGCACTACCTTTGAGGTCTGATTTCTTAACTTCCTTCCTAGCTCCCTATATTCTGCCTTTAGGACCTCATCCCTTTTTTTACCTATGTCGTTTGTACCGATGTGTATCATGACCACTGGCTGTTCACCCTCCCCCTCCAGAATGTCCTGCACCCACTCCGAGACATCCTTGACCCCAGCACTAGGGAGGCAACATATCATCCTGGACTCTCATTTGCGGCCACAGAAAGGCCTGTCTATTCCCCTTACAATTGAATCCCCTAAAACTATTGCACTGTCACACCTGTTACTCCTCCCCTCTGCAGCAGAACCAACCGCGGTGCCACCAGCTTGGCTGTTGCTGTTTTCCCCTGAGCAGCCATTCCCCTCAACAGTATCCAAAATGGCATATCTGTTCTGCAGGGGAATGACCACAGGAGATTCCTGCACTTCCCCAGACAAACCACTATGCATTAGCCCAGACTGAAAAACACATTCCTTCATCAATTTCACCTGCTGGCAGCTAAAATCACCCAGGCCCTGCAGAACAGAATTCTTTTTGGACAAACACATTCTAAACCCCAGGCTGTTTCCTAACATCTTCCAATCATCACACTGTCCATTTTCTCTGGATAAACTCTGGATACAATAACTGACTCACAATAAACTCTTTTCAACAGACAGCATTTCCATTTCCTCCCTCCTCTTACCCACTCTCTTACCAGTCAGGGCAGCTGAGGCCCTGCACAATTTGAGTACAGGCAACCCCACGGAGGTGGTGATTCATGCAAGAGCTTGGGGACCGACAGGACCTTCGCCCATCCAGCCCATAGTGCCAAGTAAATTCCCAAACCAGGAATTTTCTCAGCATTGGCCTCCTTATAGCCGAGCGCACAGGAGGTCGGGAGGCTCCCATTGTACAGGCTGCTTTAGCAGCGGGCAATAATCTGGCCCCCATAAAAATCCCAACCTCATTATTTATATCAGCCTCCTTTGGAATGAATTGAAAATAATCATCTTCACTGGTAGTGCAGGCTGAAAAACTGGCTGATCTACTTGCCAGCGTTGCTTTTTGCTATTCTGCTTCTCTGGGTGAGGGCTTAGCTGTTGGCACAGGGACCAATCCATCATATGGTAACGATGTGACCCTGCCCTGACCTTGGATAAGTTGACACTAATACTGACGGAGTCGATCCCAGGATTCTCAGTCCCATGGTTTCTTAACAACGTTTGAAATTTGCTGAGCTGAAAACTGGGCAATACAATTATCCAATAAATTTCAAATGGATACAGAAATCACCTTGTTGATGAATATATTAAATAACTATTAATGAGTTCACAAGTACATTCACTTGAAGAAGTAGCAATCAAAACCAATCGTCAGGTTTCTATCTGCTGTTTACAATAAAATTGAAATATAGCTCGAGGTAATGCGCCTGAACGGACTAACTCCAATTAAGTCATTCATTTTCACTTTGATAAACTGAGTTTACAAAAAGAACCTCCCTTTCCTCTCCTCCATCCACTTAAACATAGGCACATTGGTATTTCATTACCATGTCTGCATATTATTCAATAATGTCACTATACAAACAAAGGAACATTTCAAAATTATGAAGAGTTTTGATAAGAGTAGATAGGAGGAACTGTTTCCAGGGGCAGCAAGTTTAGTAACCAGAGGAGATAGACTTAAAATAATTGGCAAAAAGGTCAGGGCGAAGATGAGGATTTTTTTAAAGCTGAGCGAGGTTTTTCCAGGAATCTGGAATGCACTACCTGAAAGTGCAGTGGAAGTGCAATAATAATTTTCAAAAGAGAACTGGATATGTACTTAAACAGGATGGGGATTATTTTAGCCAAAGGGTGAGATCTGGTTGTAAATGGTGCTGTGTTTAAAAGTCCAGATTTAGCATGTAATTTTCAGGCTAATTCAACATTTGAATGGATCCACAATCCTCTATCTAGAAACCTGAAGGTTTAACAAACAGGAGCAGGCCAGATGACACATAACACCAGGTTTCAGGTTGGCTCAGGGTCCGAGAGAAAAGGATTCAGAGGTCCTCCGATGTGGCACTGAAGATTCTAGTGGATGGCACTCTGAGGAGGGATGCCCAAACCTACAGGGGGTGGAGGGAAAGGTGCCACCTTAATGTCCTGTCCTCTCCTGCAGCAGCTGGTGTGACTCTGCTACCATGTCCACCTCCCATCCCCATCCATTCAAAGGGGAACCCTGAATGAGCGAGATACCCCACTCCCTTTCTCCTGATGATTCCTATTAGGTACCGAGAGGTGGAATAAAACACACTCTTTTCAAGACAATGACCTCCGAGAATTTCCAGAATAAATCTTTGAGTCTGACTGAGGACACGACAAATTGTCGTGAAAAATTCCCGTTGCATTTCAGTGATCCTCTTCACAACTGCAGCAACCATGGGTGACACGGTGGCACGGTGACACGGTGGTTACAGCTGCCTTACAGCTCCAGGGACCCAGGTTCAATTCCGGTCTCGGGTGACTGTCTGTGTGGAGTTTGCACTTTCACCCTGTGTCTGTGTGGGTTTCCTCCAGGTGCTCCGGATTCCTCCCACAGTCCAAAGAAGTGCAGGTTTGGTGGATTGGCCATGCTAAATTGTCCCTTGGTGTCCAAAAGGTTGGGTGGGGTTACTGAGATAGGATGGAGGCGTGGGCTAAATTAGGATGCTCTTTCCAAGGGCTGGTGCAGACTCGATGAGCCGAATGGTCTCCTTCTGTAAATTCTAGGATTCTATGAACAGTGATCGTGAAATGGTAAGTATTCATTTAAATGGTGGGAAGGAGGGCAACAGACAAAAGAAAGCAAGAGAGAAATTGTTGGGAGAAAATAGAAGATAAGAAGAAAAGATTCCCAAGTCAAACTCGCTTTGAATATAATACAACATTACAGGTTTTAGTTGTCAACTTGAACTGTGCTTTATTGGTATTATCTAACAGGAAGAATTGATGCAGCTAGGGTATTTGTGAAATTGCATGTAAATCATGCTTGAAATCAACATCAATGTTATGTTTACTCTCAAACAGCTGGTTCCTGTTTGGACAGGGCAACCTACAGTCCTGCCTATACACACATAACTGTGTGGCAAGATTTAACTCCAATTCGATCTATAAGTTTGCGGATAATACAACTGTGGTGGGCCGTATCTCAAACAACGACGAATCAGACTACAGAAGGAAGATAAATCATTTGGTTGCATGGTGTACCAAAAACAACTTCTTTATAAATGTCTGCAAGACCAAGGAACTGAGCATCGACTTCAGGAAGCGTAGCACGGCACACCCACCCGTGTACATCAATGGCTCCGAAGTGGAGATGGTCGATAGCTTTAGGTTCCTGGGGGTCACCATCACCAACAGTCTGTCCTGGTCCACTCACGTTGATGCAACAGTCAAGAAAGCCCAACAACGTCCCGACTTCCTACGGAAGCTAAAGAAATTTGGCATATCTACATCGACTCTCACAAACCTCTACAGATGTGCCATATTCGGCTTCATCACAGCTTGGTATGGCAACTGCTCGGCCCAAGATCGCAAGAAACTGCAGACTGTGGTGAACACAGCCCAACGCATCACACAAGCTTGCCACCCTCCCATTGATTCTGTCTACACTTCCCACTGCCTCAGGAAGGCAGACAGCATTGTCAGAGAACCCTCCCATCCAGGTTTTCCGCTCTTCCATCAGGCAGAAGATACAGAAGTCTGAAGACCCACACATCCAGACATAGGAACAGCTTCTTCCCCACAGCTACTAGACTCCTCAACGACTCCCCCTCGGACTGATCTGTTCCCTGTAAGAACACTATTCATGACACCCTATGCTGATCTTGGTCATGTATTTGCTTTGTTTGGCCCTTATTCTGCACTGTCACCAATCACTATTTGTCGATATACTATTTGTCGATGTACTCTGCTGATTATTCTTTTTGTCTACTGTGTATGTACTGTGTACGTTCCCTTGGCCGCAGAAAAATACGTTTCACTGCACGTTGGTACATGTGAGAATAAATCAATCAATCAATCCAAGTACAAGCCACCAAAATGCCATGCAGCCTATTTAATAAGAGCTCAAAAGAATTTCAAGTAGCAATCAGCAGTTTAACAAGCATTTGTTGGCTGGTCCTAGCATACGCTTCAATTCCTTTACCAAGATGGTGTGTAGTGCTAAACATAGGCAAAACTAGCTTTTACGCTCAAGACTCTATCTTGACCACCTCTTTTTTTTATCACAAAATTATCACAAAAATCTCCACCCGTCAACAACCCTGAGTTAAACCTCCACCCGGCCTCTGCTCTCGTCCCGTACTGGACCGAATATCCAGCCAGTGGGGTGCATGGTTCAAGATAACTATCCCCGCATACTCTGTCCCATCCACCCCAACCAAAATCTCCCGACTCACTACAAACTAATCAATCCTCGAATACACCTTATAGATGTGTGAAAAGAAGAAATACTCCCTTCCCCTGGGTTCTGAAAGCGCCATGGATCCACCATACCCATCCTCTCCATAAAGCCCCCCAGCTCCCTTGCCATTCGTACCCTACCCATCGACCTGGGGCTCTATCTATCCACCCTTGTCTCCAGGACACAGTTAAAATTTCCTCCCATGATCAACTGGTACGTGGCCAAATCCGGGATTGCTGCCAGCAACCCCCTGATAAAACCCACATCAGCCCAATTTGGGGCATACACATTTACCAACAATACCGGTGCCCCTTCCAATACCCCACTCGCAATCACATATCTCCCACCTTGATCGCTCACCTCCTTCGCACTTACAGATCCTATTTTTCTGTTCATTAAAATCGCCACACCCCTCGATTTCAAATCAAACCCTGAGTGAAAAACCTGCCCGACCCATCCCTTCCTTAACCAACTTGGCCACCTCTTTAGCACCTGAACTATTTGGCAAAAAATTGCCCCCAAAATATTTACAGTGCTGTTGGGGCAGAGCAGGGAAGCAGAATTAATTTGATTGGTCTTTCAGAGAGCTGACACAGCCGCGATAGGTCAAATATATTTTTTCTGTGCAATACGATTTTATGATTCTGTGCACATGTTTCCCACAGAATTCTTAGAGACAAAGTTAGCTTTATATTGGGGAAAATAATTGCTTATAATTGTCATTGTTTAATCTTTTATTCTGCACACGCACAACATTAGTGAGCTGAAACAAATTAAATCGCTAGAATTTTATTTTTCTTTTGTTATAAATGTTGTGTCCTTTTCAGGCCATTAGTGCTTAGAATAAAACACTTTTCATTTCAATTAGCTATGTCAGTCACCTCTGGGTCAGGTACAGCACAGTAAAAAATCTTCCCTCCCAATGTTTCTAACCTGAATATCAGAACTAGCCAGTGCAGCAGTGTGATATTTTCTCATTCTCTGTTGTGCAATCTCTGACTGAGCCTGTCACTCTCTCATCAGCTCAGGTCAGTTTTGTACAGCTGGCCTTTTCCAATAGAGACTGGGGACGGGATTCGCCATTGGCTGACGCCGAAATCGGGGAACGCAAATGGGTGGAGAATAGGATACCACGCCAAAATCGTGACAGGCACCGATTTGGTGCCAAATTGCAATTCTCCGTCACCTTCACAGCAGCGTCAATGCAGTCCGAAACGTACGTACAGTCGACACCATTCGCACATCATTAGCGGACCTGACCCAGTAATCTCCTGGCCATCCGCGATTCTCTGCCTCCGCTGGGCTGAGTTCCCAATGGCGCAATTCACTTGTGCTTTCAAAAATTGTGAAACCGGCGTCGTGGCTGCTGAAGGAGAGAGAGAGGGGTACGGAAAGTATCCAACATCACCACGGTTTGCTGACAGTTGTACCACTGGCCAGGGGCTTCTGCCAAGGCTGGGGGAGTAGCGGGGGCTGTCCAGGAGGTAGGCTGTGGGGTCGGGGTGGACGGGCATGAAACACCATTGCCGCAGCCGGAAAGGCAGCCATGCAGCTTGCCACATCGCTAACAGCCCATGGGTCGTATAGGTGTCCCCCCAGGCCACCCCCTAGGTGCCCTCTGGTCCCAACTAACCCATTAGTAGGATGGCCGTGCTCCATAACAACCCGTGCCATCTTGTTGGCTGGAATGAGTGTATGTAGGGAATGGAATGTGTATATGCGGCTGCAGCTTGTCAGCCTCCCGAGTGTCAATCATAGGCCCGGCGAATCGCCCACCGCTCTCCATTGGAACCAATTGTGTTCCATGTGGCGCCGGTGCTAGCCCCTCCACAGTCGTTGAACTGGTCCAGATTCGGAGTCAGTTTTGCTGCTGTGAAAGTCGAACAATTCTACCCTGGTGTCAACACTGGGGGCTGGATTCTCTGATTTTGAGGCTATGATCAGAGCATGTGGCTGGACTTACGACGAAAAAGTCGGCGGTGCTCCCGTACCGATGCTCCACCCAGTAGGGGGCTAGAAGCCATGCCACGTAAAACCCCCGGTGTTCCCAACAGAAACGGGATCTTCTCTGGGACCTGAGTTTGGATTCAGCCCTGATAATTCTGACAATATGAAGTTAGGTCAGTTAGTGAGATCCAGGACTGTTAGTGAAAACGGCTGGAGAATTGTCGGGTCCGTGGCCAGCGGAATTACCCCACCCCCCTCCGACTCTGGCGGAGCTGGACACAGTCTGCAGCTGCCACACGAGATTGATGAAACCTCAGACCACAAGTGATCCACGCCATCAGGAAGTCAGCCATCGGGGGGGGGGGGGGGGGGGGGGGGGTAGAGGAGGGCCTTCAGGTCCAGTGGGCGTGCAGCGTACTTACTGATGACGCCGTTTTGGAGGGGGTGGAGCATCCAAAACCAGGCACCCTCTCTGATTTCAGCGTCAAAAGGGATTCTCCGCCCAATCGCCGAATGTGATTTCGGCGTCGAAAATCGGAGAATCCTGCCCATAGTCTCAGGAACGGAGAATCCTGCCCTGGATTTCACTAACTTACCTAACTTTATATTGTCAGATTTCACTGGGTTAAATTCAAACTCGGGTCCCAGAGAAGAAAAGACGGCATCTAATTTATTGCATTGCCCATCCCCTGGTTCTTTATTCCTATGCTCACCCTTGAATAGATCTGTTTGAAGCGAATATTGATAACATAACTTGGGGAACTCTCCTGACTGAGTTACTAATCTAGACTTCCCCACCCACTTTGATTGGATCCTCTCCAGTGGGGAGGAGGTTTTCCACCTCAGAGATGCTCCTTGGATGCAGCAGAAATTCCAGCCATTCACAGTTCAATCACAGGAGACAGAGTCACTCACTCCTTATCGGAAATTCTGAGACAGAAGTGGACTTTTGGATTAGGCTGCTGAGATGCCAAGAGTGGCAGTCCAGTAAATCGTTAAAACTGACCAGGAAAAGAGGGGGGGGGGGGGGGGTAGAAGTTATAGGTGATCAGGGAGGTATTGACCAGGAGTAGGAGCATGGCTCTGTGAATTGAGAGGGTCAAGGTGCCAACCAGGGTAAAAGTCTTCTCAGTGCAGTTTGAAAAATTATTATATTTTAAACACATACCGTGTTGGTTGCAAGGTTGACAGCAATGGTACAATAGGATGGAACAATACATACAATTTCACAAATACCCAAGCTGCATCAAATTTAAATTTTCCCTGTTAAATGATACCAGTTTAGCACAATTCAAGTTGACAACTGAAAACGGTAATGTTGTATTATTCAAAGCGAGTTTGATTTGGGAATTTTTTCTGCTTATCTACTATTTCCTCCCAACAGTTTCTCTCTTGCTTTCTCTAGTCGGTTGCCCTCCTTCTCTCCATACATTCCATCTGCACAATTCCTACAGATAATGGATTTGCTCTTACAACAGAGGTGACAGAATGTGCGGCAGGCAGCAATTCTCCTTTTATGTCTCAATTGTGTTTCTGCACCTGTGACTGCATCAACAAGACACTGAGTCAGTAAAAGTCTACCTT
Source organism: Scyliorhinus canicula (assembly GCF_902713615.1). Classification (NCBI taxonomy): domain Eukaryota; kingdom Metazoa; phylum Chordata; class Chondrichthyes; order Carcharhiniformes; family Scyliorhinidae; genus Scyliorhinus; species Scyliorhinus canicula. The sequence continues at coordinate 45,964,790 of NC_052166.1, forward strand.
AAATGGAAATATCTTTCCTATTCATCAACGCTTTCAAATAATGTTCCAGAAAATAAAAAGACAAATATAAACTGGAGCTCAATAGAAACAGGCACTTATTATAATTTGTCTGCTGTTGCGGCCTTGACTGGGCTACCCGGGACTGCAACAGCATTTTAACACATGGAGAAAGGAATGAAGATCATATTCTGCTAAGTGTCTGGAAGAACGTTGTGAACTAATCTTTGTTTTGCAAGCTACACATTTATGTAATGCTGCTTTGTAATGGTCAGAGCTAGATGTATATCGAAACACATTCGTCTGAGATAGTGCAGAGCAAAAGTGTGCAGATATTGAAGTGAACAAAAGATGTCAGTACTCTAAGGATTAAAAAAAACTTAATTGTGATAAATGTGTTGCAGTCTGTCTACTTTGAAGGAATTAAGTACTCCTGAGATCAGAGGTGACTTATTACTCTCACCCAGAAACTCATTGCTTATTTGGTGTTGACATTATAGAGTACTCCAAATAGAGGAACAAGTTAATTTTTCATAAACACCATTTTCATTCTATAGAAACATTGAACATCCGGGATAAATCAATAAGTATAAAACATATTTGTGTATATACATAGTTTTACAACAATATAGTGTGATGCCTATCTGAAGTGAACAGAGAAACAAGGGAAGAGCATGTCTAAGTAAATAATTCCTTTGTCCTGACAGGTATTTTAGCAGAATGTTCCAATAGTCTGCAAGGTGGAATTTTAGGTCTCCAGAGTGAAACTGAAGAGAATATAGCAAATCATTAGCCACATTTTGTCACCCTCTGAGATCTGTCAGCCCTTCCCTCTCACATGATTCCATGTCACATTTTACATGAGCCATGGAAGAATGTGAGTAGCAATTATTGTAGCGAACATTGTATCCATTCAGGCCTGAGCACTCCATGCTGATCAGAGGGATTCTGAAATATATTTTAATCTTTGCTCCATAGAGTGTGGAAGCGCCTGGTGAATATCCTGTTGACACACTAATGGTCCTATCCTGCCAACCTCTTTCTAAATCTACATTCTCCTGCTCTTGGCACTGCGGTTTATAGCACCCGAACATGAAATGGGGCCGCCCATTTCACACACCTCCTTCACCAGTCATGCTGAAATTTTGCCTGATGCAGGTGAAGTTATGCTGGTCAATGTAGCTGGAGTTGTGTTGTTGCAGATATTGTGGGCTGTGCGTGTGCTGCTTGAGGTGGGGCTGATCGCTGACTAGATTAACCACAAATAGGCTAAGAGTACTGAGAGACAAGAAGAGAATAATGAAGTCCATCACTCTACTCTCACAATCTTCACTTCCTCACAGATAAAGACAACTTTACGTTGCTCTGTAATAAGTAGCAGCTTACATGAAACGATACATTTATTGCGCCTGGAACAGTAACATATTTATAGTTCTACAGTGTCATTGTCAAACATACAAAACAGGATGCCAAACTTACCACAGTTTGTGAAGTTTGAATTCACAGCTCAAGGTCACTAACTTCATGCAGAGATTCAGTAGGGAAGAACTGGATGACTTTCTCTTTCTGCCGTTGTTCATGTTTGTGGTTCTCTGGTCTTCCTCTGGTCTGAATTTGAATTAATCTCTTCAAGGCCACAGTTTGCTTTGCTCTCCTTTCTATATCATTTAAATACTCTCAATACCTTGCCATAATATTTTTCTTTGTGGCAAATATAATAATTCACCATCTTTCAGTTTAAAGAGAAGCATTTCATTCAATAGTGGCAAATATCGCTGCCCTTTGAAACATCACTTTTTCTTCACACCTTGATTGTCACCAAAGTGTCTAACGTTCTCTGCACAGTGTCTGGGCCAGCCGAGTGGAGGAGAATATCCACATTTATCATTTTATGAATCGATGACTCGTTTCTGGCTCACTGAGGTCACTATTAGTGCCTCCACCTAGCTATGCATTTCAGGCTGCTCACCTACTGTTGTTGCTACTTGCTGCCACTACACAGAATTAAACGACAAAAAGGTGAAAATTGTTTGTGCAGATGTAGCATACGCCTTTGTAAAAACCTTTGTAATCCTTTCAAAATTTTCTGTGGATCTTGCTGTTGGGAGCATCAGGTAAAACCAGAGTAGGTAAATTTAATGTACCTGCACAGATTCAATATACTAACGCTGATGGAAAATGAAAATCGCTTATTGTCACAAGTAGGCTTCAAATGAAGTTACTGTGAAAAGTCCCTAGTCACCACATTCCGGCGCCCGTTCGGGGAGGCTGGTACGGGAATTGAACCCGCGCTGCTAGCCTGCCTAGGTCTGCTTTAAAAGCCAGCGATTTAGCCCTGTGCTAAACCAGCCCTGATAATAATAATAATGATAATAGCTGATAAATGCTGATCCTGTCCTGGATTCCCATCAGTGCCTCGAATCCCAGTAACATCATGAGACCTTTCAAAACTTGGAGCTAACATGAATGTGTTGGGAACGCCAATTGCCTCGCATTGGACCTATGTCCGCACACCACCCACTTCACATTCCTTGTGCAGCTTGACCACATGTTGCATATGGGCTACTACAGTTTGCAGCTCAGTCCCTAAGTAGTGGCACTAAATATAGTTTATTTTACATACACAAAGTTTGACGGGGTTATAATGAATAGAAAAATGGCCGATGTGCAGTTGGAGATGATGATAATCACAACTTATGTTCTTAATAAAAATAAATGTCCAAGAGTAGGGAAATGAACATTGAGCAATGGAGAGAGCTAAAGAGAAGCTGAAGACGAATTTTAAAGGTGGGAGAGATGTGGAGTGGGAAATAGTTTAAAAAGCGAGTTCCAGAGGAGATCTGAGGCATCTGAAAAATTTGACACAGTGTTGAGACAAAGGAACAGGGATGCCCCCTAGTCACAGAACAAAGAGTTTGGAGACGATATAAAGCAGGTACTGTAGAGGTGGAGATAAAGGCGGTGCAAGATTTGGGGTTTGAAGCTCACCTCTGACTTGAACAGGATGCTAAATTCTCTCCCTGCCTGTTTCAAATTCAGTGAGTGGCAACAGAGAGGATCTGGTGCTAGACTTTGGACTTTGCAAAATCACACTTAATGGAAGTTCTGATTAATCCATGACATGGGACGGGATTCTCCAATAATGGGACTATGTACCAACACCAGTGTGAAAAGCAATGCCAACCACTCCGGCAGCATCGGTCCCCGATAATGGGGAATGCTCCCCTTCTTAGGGAGCTAGGTTGACGCCGGAGTGGTGCCCGCAGCTCCAGCCGGCACGGAATGGCCGTCGCTGGTTCGCGCATGCGCGGAACGGGCGGCGTGATTCCGCGCATGCGCACTATGGCCGGCGTATTTTCATGCATGTGCGGGGGTTCCCTTCTCCGCGCCGCCCCCCCCCCCCCCGGGCAATATGGCGGAGCCCTGCAGGGGCCTGGCGCAAAGGAACATAGGCCCCCACGGAACCAGCTCGCCCGCCGATCGGTAGGCCTGGATCGTGGGTTAGGCCCCCCCCCCGGTTCTAGGAATTTGACCCAGCGGCAGTGAAGGAACAGGGAAATATTTCCAGGTAAGGTTGGGGAGTGACTTGGAGGGAACCTCCAGGTGGTGGGGTTCCCAGGTATCTGCTTCCCTTTTCCTTCTAGATGGTAATGGTCGTGAGTTTGAAGGTGCTGCCTGAAGAACCTTGTTGAGTTACTGCAGGGCATCTTGTATATGGTACACACGGCTGCCATTGTTTGTCGGTGGTGGACGGATTGAATGTTTGTGGAAGGAGGAACAATCAAGCGGGCTGCCTGGTGCTGGATGGTTTTGAGCTTTTTGAGTGTTATTGGAGCTGCACCCATCCAGGCAAGTGAAGAGTATTCCTTAAACACTCCTAACTTGAGCCTTGGAGATGGTGGACAGGCTTTGGTGGGACAGGAAATGAGTTAAACAGTCTTCCTAGCCTTTGACCTGCCCTGGTAGCCACAGTATTAATATGGCTAGTCCAGTTCAGTTTCTGATCAATGGTACCCCCAGGATGTTGATTGTGGGGGATTCAATGACGGTAACGTCACTGAATGTCAAGGGGTGATACTGTAGTTAGATAGTTAGATCCTCTCTTGTAGGAGGTGGTCATTGCCTTGCAATGCTCTGGGGACAGGGGTCCAAATCCCATCACGGCTGCAGGTGGAACTTCAATTTAATTCATAAAGTTGAAATTGAAAGCTAGTCTCTCTAATGATGACCATGATGTAAAGGGCCAGCTGGTTCATCAATGCCCTTGAAGGAAGGAAATCTGCCATCCTCACCTGGCCTGGCTCACTCCAGACCCACAGCAATGCAGCTCACTCTTAACTGCGCTCTTAAATGGCCTAGCATTCATGAGCAAAAAGGGATAAGCAAAAAATGTTGACCCAGCCAGTGATGTCCACATCCCATGGAGGAATACATTTTAAACATTTTTATGGTTGCTGTCCGAACCCCACCACCACCTTCCATAAGGAATGCCCAGCAAAAAGGAAGACAAGTTGGGAAGTTGGACTCTACCCTCATCAGCAGGTGAGATATAATTGACTGATGTTGGGGAAGGGGTGGGGGAGGAAATGCAGATCAGGATATGGAGTGGGTGTTAGGCCTGGCCATTGGATTTTGCTGCATTTTCAACTACAATCCTGCTCTTGGCCACAGGTCGTGCAGGAAAATCCAGCTGAAACAATCTAAATTTTCAGAGTGTAATAACCGTCTCCCATTGACCATACATTGCCCACAAGAATGCATTCCTATGTAATATTTTTTTTAAATGAATGCTGAATTCTAAGTCTTCATTTCAAATAGATCCTAAGTCTTTGTTTCAAATAGATCAACTTTTATCCAAGAAATAGCATTTGGTCAAGTCAGTTTCCCCACCTCAGTGCTAACTATTAAGGGGTGCAGTGTTAGAATACTTTTGTACTCTATGTCCACCCCCATGTAGTGATACACCCACCCACAAGATCCCCTCCAAGCCACACGCTATCCAGATGTGGAACCAAGGGCAGAATTCTCCATGCGCACCCCCCCATCCCGCACCCCCATCCCCGCAGTATGCTTTGCTATGGTAGTGGTGGCCTGCAGCTGGCAGGTGGAAGGATTTACTGGTTGTGCTGCTGTCAACGGGGTTTGCATCCCCACACCACCGGAGAACCAGCGGCAGGGGTTTGCCGTCAAGCAGGAACAGAAGGGCCCGTCGGCGGGAATGGTCAGAAATTCTGGCCTTTAACATCATTCCTTCACTTTTGCAGGATCGAGTTCTGGAACTCCCTCCCTAATAGCACTGTGAGTGTGCCTATACCACGTGGACTGCAGTGGTTCAAGAAGGTGGGTCGTGCCACCTTGTCAGGGGAAATTATGGATGGGCATTGCCCACATCCTACGGAACAACAGTGATACAGATTCAGTAGGATTACATAACTTTAAATCAAATCATTCATCCTGCCTCATACGAAAATGAAACAACATTTTCTGGTCTGTGGGGTAGGGCTCCAGCTTTAGATGGAATCAGTGATCCTGGCACATCAACAATAGGTTTCAGAAACTTTTTTTCTCTCAGGTTTGCATTCAAAGTAATTTGCATATTGTCAAAAGTACAATCTGCCATGAAAACACTTAAAAAATTTTACAGAAACATCTGCTACTTGTATTGGTGTACAAAATTCAGACTCTCAGTAAATTATAAAATATATATATAAAACCGAAATTTTAAATTATGTCTACTAGTATCATAGAACCCCAACAGTGCAGAAGGAAGCCATTTGGCCCTTGCTCCGTTACAGCACCCTACTTAAGACCAATCCCCCGCCCCTACCCAGTAGCACCACCTAACCTTTGTGCAATATTAGCATTGGAAAGTTCACCTAACCTGTGCATCTTTGGACTATGGTAGGAAACTGGAGCACCCGGAGGAAACCCATGCAGACAAGGGGAGAACATGCAGACTGCGCACAGTTCTTGTGCACAAAACAATCAGCTTAATTTACAGAGCTTCCTCAAAACCCTGCAAACAGGCACAACTGTTAGAAATTCTCAATCGTCAAGGCTTCATTCTGCGGACATGGTTAGTTTAGTCTGCAGGGTCAATTCTTTTTTTCATTTATTAGTTTTCTGGGGTGTGGGCGTCGTTGGCTGGGCCAGCATTTATTGCCCATCCCCGAGGCCATTTAAGAATCAACCACATTGCTGTGGGTCTGGAGTCACATGTAGGCCAGACCAGGTAAGGACAGCAGATTTCCTTCCGTAAAGGACATTAGTGAACCAGATGGGTTGTTATGACAATCGACAATGGCTTCATGGTTAACTTTAGACTTTTAATTCCAGAATTCAAATTCCACCATCTGCCCGGGTGGGATTCAAACCCGGGTCCCTAGAGCATTTCCTGGATCTCTGGATTACTAATCCAGCGACAATGCCACTCCGCCACTAATTTCCAACACAATGATATTTTTAAAACAATACAAAACATTGTGAAAACTCAATTTGCGCTGGATGTAATTTGTGCTTGAAATTCTGCCGGATTTTCTTTTTGCTGATTCGCCTGATCTTGAGCAAATTGTGCCGAAAAACGCTGTGCAACCTATCGGGAACCCCAGGTTGAAATTACTGAATGATGTTTTTTGCAGCTCGCTCGCTGCAATCCTGTACTTTCTATGTGATACAACTTTGTATTAGAATATTTCTCAGGAGTCATTTCTCAGTTGTGATATAGCGATTACTCAAATCAGTTCAAAACACTGACATCAGATTGGTTTATGCATCCAACTAACAGCAGCATGCGTGAGAGAGCGATTCTGTATTGTTTGTTGAGTGGTGTACAGTGTAAATCCCTCAATGATATATCTGCATTTTTGACTTCCTGCTCTAACCGGTTTCTCTTTCATGTGTAGATTTGCCCTTGCGTTTCCAGTAAATGCCTAAGTGCCCCAAATCCCTATTGTTCAGCAGCACATATTAGTCTCCGTGTTGAAGGCCAGTTCAGTCAGTAATTCTCAATTGCATGACATTGGGTGAGTGGTCACTGTGGGCTGATAAGTCTTGCTCGCTCATTTGTCAGTTGCAAAGTGACAGAATTACTGTCCCTTAAATGAAACAATATATCCCAGGAAGTTAAATCAGTTTCCAATCTGGTTACTGTACGTCTTGGTCTCAGCACTGGCTGTGAACTAATGTCAAGAAGACCATTAATACACACCTTAGTGATTCAGAGCAAGAACTACTTGCTTCTGTACATTTGTCAGTTTCTACCGCACTGAGCTCATTCCCAGATGGAGACAATGGGTAGTTTTATTGTGTACACTGTATGAAAATCGCTTCCTTGCCTGTTTAAACCACTTGCAATATTAATAATTTAATATCAAAGACACAGAAAAAAACCATTAGTTAGGGTAAATTCAACGATTTCATCCCAGGTTGATAAAGCAATAATTTAAATCTAATTTCCTCTCAAGCTCTACTGAAGGCAGAAAGCCACGTTTCAGGAGCTCCTTACCAGGTTAATTACCCTGTCTATCGGTTCTCCACTCCAGATTTATTACTCTGGGCTAGTTATTCCTGTTGGAGTAGTTCCACTCCTACTTAATTCCTCCTGGCATACTTCCACTTCAGGTTTTGCTACTCCTACTGCAGTGTTTTACAGATTCCTGCAGTCTCTTCCATTCTTCACGTGTGAGCACCAATAATGGGAGTTAACCTCTGCTCAGTCTTGGGGGAACTATCACTGAGACCAATGTCTCAACCAACATCCTCACAGGCCCAAAGTAATGTCCCAGTTTAGACCAGCTAACTTAGGAGCAAATCTGTGACCTTTCTGACCACAAGAGGCAATGCTTTCTGCTCCTGAAACACCATTAAAACAGTCTAATATGCTAATCAATCACACAAACAGGTGTCATATACAGACGGCACAAGAGAGGTGGAGGAGATAAAAGTAGATAAATGAAGGAAGTAAAAAAACATGGGCCTGAATTTTCCAGATGGTGGGGTCTCACTTCCCGGCCGGTCTGGAGGCCACCAGACTTCAAGGGGGCACCCGACTCCAGAATCGGCTTCTGAAGGAAGCCCTCTTTCACTTCCTGCCTGAGATATAAGTCTGCTATTTATCAGGCTTCCCGCACGGAAGTTTAATCCTCCCGGCAGCATAGAAACTGAGGCTGGGCGGGAAATGGACCTTTCACGGCTGGCCACTTAAGGGCCTCAATTGGGGCAAGGGTAGGCTTTCCATCCGAGGTGTTTCCCATCCCAATGTAGAACCATTGAGTGATTGGGGCAGCTTAAAAAAAACCTGATTGGTGGTGGGGGGGATGGGGGGGGGGGGGGGGGGGGAGAGAGAATTCTGGGCATGGAATAATAATATTGGGGAATTTCAACTACTCTGATATTAATTGGACAGAAGAGCAAAGGGGATCAGGGAATGGAGTCATGTGCACAACACTCCTTTCTAACCCATTGGGTGGGATTTTCTGAACTATCTGTCAAGTGTCTTGTGGCAGCATTGGCAGCCCGGCATTGGAATCTTCTGGTCTCATCGTTGTCAATGTGGTTTCCTGTTAAATGCGCCCCTCACAGCCCAGCAACCCACGGCGGAGTGCGTTGTCGGCTGGTCCAGAAGATCCCACCAGCGTGAATGGCAGTAAAATTACGTCCAATATTTAAAAAGTCCTAGAAGGGAAGATCCACGATCTAGTAAAGCGGAATGAAGCTGAGCAGGTAAGAAGTAAAATGGAGGGGATTATCTAGGCAATAGTGATCATAATATAATAGACTTTAAGATGATGGTCGAGATGGACTTAAGTATGATGAAAACAAGTTAATAGATTTGAGAATGCTGAATTTCAGAGGCTAAGAATAGAACTTGGTAAAACAAAATGTGCAACAATATTGGGAAACAATGATGCAGAACAACAATTGAAAACATTTGAAACAGTGTTCAAGGGAGTAGGAAAATTGGGCGCGATTCTCCGCTCCGACGGCAGAGTGTCAGCGCCGGCTCCAAAACGGGAGTGTTTCACTCCGCGGCCGGCGCCCGTTCCGGGACCCCATTCTGCGCCGTACAAGGGGGCCAGCAGGGATGGGGCAGGAAGCAGGGGGCGTGGCCTCGGAGCAGCATCGGAGATGTGACGCCACACAATTGGCGCAGCGCTGCGTCACACATAAGGCGACGCGAGCGCACAGGCTGCCAATGGAGCAACATGGCGCCACGCCGAGCAGCGCCGCGGTTCACCAACCATGACCTGGAGACGCTCCTTGACACCCTCAAGGAGAAGAGAGGGTGTCTGTACCCTGGACCCGAACAGAGGGTCCCACCCAACGTGGCCAGGCATCTGTGGATGGAGGTGGGCGCAGCCGTCAGTGCCATCGCGGTGACACCTAGGACTGGCGAGCAGTGCCGTAAAAATCTCAACGACCTACTGAGGGCAGCCAGGGTGAGTACCCAGCAATGTGCCCATGGCACCAACCCCCCTACCCCGCACATGTGTAACACCCACCCCAGGAGGACGGTACAACCACAGCCGTGACTCGCATGGCTGCAGCCACCCATGCAAGCCGCGTTGGCCGTGTGCCCTGTGCACCCATGCCAACATAGATCAAACTGCATGCATCGGACGGCCTAACAATGGTGTCATTCCCCCCCCCCCCCCCCCCCCCAGGAGAAGAGCAGCCATAACCAACGAGAGCATGCCCGAACCGGAGGGGGCGAACCTGACTTGCGGTCTCTCACGGTGCATAAGCAGAGGGCATTGGACATAGCTGGTGCACCCGAGGTCTGGGAGATTGCCCATGCCGAGATCGGGGGCACGCCACCAAGTGAGATTTCCCCCCCCCCCCCCCCCCGGGCCTGGCCCCTTTCCTCCCAGCACTCTCCCCTCAGCACTCTCCCCTCAGCACTCTCCCCTCAGCACTCTCCCTCAGCACTCTCCCCTCAGCACTCTCCCCTCAGCACTCTCCCCTCAGCACTCTCCCCTCAGCACTCTCCCCTCAGCACTCTCCCTCAGCACTTCTCCCTCAGCACTTCTCCCTCAGCACTTCTCCCTCAGCACTTCTCCCTCAGCACTTCTCCCTCAGCACTTCTCCCTCAGCACTTCTCCCTCAGCACTTCTCCCTCAGCACTCTCCCCTCAGCCATTTCCCCTCAGCACTGTCCCCGCAGCCCATACCACGACCCACACTCCCCGAAACCTTCCTAACCATGATGGTGTATTGTGTGTCGCAAGGCCACGTGGTGACCAACCCGGAGCACCTAGCAGACACCGCCCGCATCCAGCGCCTGGATGGCCAGCCGACACAGAGCAACCGGGCGCACCTGCAGACACTGCCCCCGGCCAGCGCCTGGGTGGCCAGCCCGCAGGGACCCTAGCAGTGATGGGGAGGACAGCTCCAACAACAGCCCTCCGGCCCAGTCCAGTGAAGACACGATGACTCAGGACACCAGTACACAGGGGACAGACAGGCACGACACGACGACACAGGACACAAGCACACAAGGGGCGGACAGGCACGACATGACAACACAGCACACCAGCACACAGGGGACAGACAGACAGATAGACAGGACACAAAGACACAGGACACAAGCGCACAGGGCACAGACAGGACACGACGACACAGGACACTAGCACACAGGGGACAGACAGACATGAAAGAACACAACACGACATCACCATGGAGGGGACGCACATACGGGACATGGCACCCCAGGGTACCCCCGACCGCAGGTCCAATGAAGACACTGAGGTTGCCTCACAGCTGTCCCCTGCACCCTCCGCCACCACAGATACTCGCACCTCGGTTGGCCATGTTAATGATGAGGCTTCTGGGACACTAACTGGTGCGCACCACACAGCCGATCCGGTACAGCAGGTGAAGGTCGGAGCAGCCGAGGGACCAGACGGTCGGAGGGCAGCCCAGGCCCGGCAAACACCTGCCACTCAGACGGGTCCTGGGTTCCTGGGGCTCCCCCGCCCACCATAGACCCGATGCAGTCAGGGACCCAGGGGCCGTGACAGTGTGACGGCCGGTTTCCAGCACCTGCAGACGCAAGTGCAGGAGCGCATCCGTGTCCAGGAGCAGGAAATGGTGCCGGTCATCAGTGCCACACAGGCCAACACCACACAGGTGGCGTCCGCGGTGGAGACAATGGGGGCGCCGGTGTCGGGCATGGGACAGAGTTTGCAGGGCCTGGGCCTATCTGTGCACGCGTCCTCCACGGCCCAGGACAGGGCTGCCGTCTCACAGGCAGCCATGAGCCAGGGCCAGCTGAATATCGCCGAGGCGCTCAACAACCTGGCGCGGTGTCAGCAGTCCATGGCCCAGTCCCAGCAGGCCATCGCTGAGAGCATCAGCGCCATTGCCCGGGTGATGGACGGCATTGTACAGAGCAAGACAGGGATGGTGAACTCCCTGAGCTCCATGTGTGCGAACGTCCAGACCCTGGTCAATATCAGCGCGGGTCTCCAGGGCTGGCAGCACCAGGTGATGGTGGTACCCCGGGTGCTGGATCCGCTCGCACCCCCATCCCATGGAGAGCCCCTGGGGGCCACCGGGCACCCCGAGGGTGGAGGGGGTGCTGGGGCCAGTTCTGGGTCCCCCTGCAGGGGGGGTGCCAGAACGCCGCGCCACCTCGGACTCCCCCCAACCGTCCCTGGTGCATCTAGTGGGCAGCGTGCAGAACAGGGTGGCACCACGCCATCCCAATTGACCGAGGTGTAGCCTGGCCCAAACAGGCCGGGCCGCCCCAGGAATTGAACCATTCAGGAATAGACAGAATGTCACAGAGAGGTGGCAGAAATACTATATTAAATAATTATCAAGGCGGTAACACAGATAGATATGATGAATAATGAGATAAATTCATTTAAAATAAAAAAGGGGAGGGCGGCACGGTGATGCAGTGGTTAGCACTGTTGCCCCTCAACACTGAGGACTTGGGTTCAATCCTGGCTCCGGGTCACTGTGCGTGTGGAGTTTGCACATTCTCCCTGTGTCTGCGTAGGTCTCACCCTTACAGGATATGCAGGGTAAGTGTATTTGCCACACTAACTTGCCCCTTAATTCGAAAAAATAATCAATTAAAAAAGGGGATGTATTGAATAAGCTATCAAACTCAAAATAGCTAATGACTTTGGTCTGGATAACAACCTCAATAAAATAATCTGACGAAAATATATCAAAAGCATTACTACACATTTAATAATTCACTGGGAAAAAAAAATGATGCCAGAGAACAAGCGGATAGCTAATGTAATTCCTATATTTAAGAAGGGGACAGAATATGCCCATGGAATTATAGACAGGTCAGCTTAACATTGGGATAGGAAAATAATGTAATCCTTATTAAAGGAGAGACTTGAAGATCATCTAGCAGTGACAATATAACAATGATTTTTAAAAGGAAAAATCTTGCTTGACCAACCTTATTGAATTTTTCAAGGAATTAACTGAGGGAATAGCAATGGCAATGCAGTGGATGGAAATTATCTAGATTTTTCAGATGCTTTCAGTAAGTTTCCCCGTCATAAACAAATGAATTAAGTCAGATGATATAGAGTCAGGGGACAAGTGGCAGAATGGACGGACAGCTAGCAGATGGGAAGAGAAATCATTCAGAAGTTGGAAAATGGTGATCTGCTAGGATCAGTGCTGGGACCACTACTGTTCACAATTTACATTACCACTTTGGACACTTGGGGCGCGATTCTCCGCAAATGCGGCGAGTCGTAAAGGCTGTCATGAAACTGGCCGTTTCACGGCAGCCTCCGCGCCCCCCCCCCCGGGACCCGATTCTCCCCCCCGGGCGGTGCTAGCAGCGCGGCCCCGTGAAGCACGGCATCGTAGGCTTAGCGACCGTCGCTAAGCCCACACGCCAAGCATCACGGCGGCTGACGCGCACGATGACGTCAGCCGCGCATGCGCGGATGACGTCATCACGCATATGCGTCAAACCCACACATGCGCGGGCCGTCATGCCCCTCAGCCACCCCGTGGACTGATCCTGCGGGGCGGCGGAGGAACAAATAGTGCGCGGGTATCGGACCTGCTGCCCGCGATCGGTGCCCACCGATCGCAGGCCCATGCGGCCGTGCCAATCAGTGCCATGGTTGTCCGGGACGGCACTTTGCGGCCGTTTTCACGAACGGTGAGAGCAGGTGTGTTTGCGTTCGTGAAAACGGCCATAAAGGCCTGGGAACTCGGCCCATCGGCCTGGGGAGAATCGCTGTTCGCCGTAAAAAACGGCGAGCAGCGATTCATGTCGTGTGGCGGCCGTGGGGGGGGGAGAATAGCGTGAGGTCGGGAAAAATGTTGGGAAGGCCCTCCCGCTATTCTCCGACCCGTCGTGGGCAGCGGTGAATCACGCCCTTGGAATCAAAAACATCAGGCCAGATTTTCCCACAAATTGGCAAAAGCCGTCAGCAGACGGGAAAAGCAGTGTTAAAGCCACCCACAACAACGGCGGCTTTCTCCGTTGTATAGTCCTGGACTTGGAAAACAAACGCTGGTGGGATAGCGTCTGATTCGCCCACTCTGCCAGCAACTTGGTCAGCCGACGATCCGGTTGCATTTTTAAAGAGAATTCAACACCAATAAGTCAAAATGAGGATGGGGCAGTCAATGTAAATCAGCATTTGGCGCAGTGGTTAGCACTCATGGCACCGAGGTGCCAGGTTCAATCCCGGCTCTGAATAGGGAAGCCGGCGTCAGGGCGGCAGGGTGGGATTCGCGCCTCCCCCCGCGGATTCTCCGACCTGCCGCAGGGTCAGAGAATCCCGGCCATGCAGTCACCGCAACAAAGGTCTGAAATTCAATTGGGGGTGGACTGCGAGGGGAGACCGCCGGGGGTGGGGGGGGGGGGGGATGATGAAGAGAAGGGGGGGGTAATGTGGAAGGAGTGGGGTTGGGGGGGGCAGGTTGAGGGCTCACAATCGCAGGCGGGGGGGGGGGGGGGGGAAGGAGGTGGATGAAGAAGTCTAAGAATGGAAGCGTAAGGAAGGCAATGGGAGGAGAGCTGGACTCCGACAAGGCTGCATTAAATTCCCACAAACCAGGAGCTCAAAGGGATACAATATCATTTATTGGAAGGGGCTGCACCAAGACGCCAGATGCGCTCGGTAGAGATCCAAGTGGGGAATGGACTCTTGCAGGTGATGGGCTCAGGGGGAAGGTGGTCGAACCGAGGAACAGATTTCTTCTTGAGGCTCATTTCCTTTTCGCTCTGAGTTGTTGACTTTCTGCACGGTCAGGTGAAGACAGGTGGGCTGGAGAGTGTGCTGGACTGGTGTTTATAAATGGCACCGTGACCTTTCGAACCTGCCAGCTGATGGCAGGCAGACCAATCAGCTGCTGGCCTGCCAGGTAATTTGGTGGGAAACCTGCCTGTGCGTGATTACTGATGTTCCAAGTACAGAATGAGGTGCAGGATCCTGCCATTCCGGACAATGGGAAAGGCACCACTAGAGCCACCTGCCACCGTACTTTGGGCAGGATTATCCGTCTGGGAGGCGATGTTCTCGTGCCAGAAGTGAATCGCTCCTGGTTTGCGCTGGTGCTAGGAGCGTGCCTAGGGGTGATGCCCTCTCCCTTGCCAAGATAGTTTACGCATGGCGGGGAGCTCGAGAGATTCCGTTCCGAATGCCATTTTCAGTGGGCGGCCTGATACCGAGGTCCAGGGGCTGGCTCTCCCCCGCCCCCACCATGATGTGAATCCTGCCCCCTCCACCCCTGCTGACAAGGAGGAGCATCATCCCCTCCCACCACGAGAATTGCTGATTCACCTACCCTCCCCCCACCCACAGCACACATGCAGGAGGATGATCTGAGCCCCCACCAGAACCTCACTAGAGAGCCTTACATCAGAGACTCCCCCACATCAAAGATCCCCATCAGACCCCCACATCAGAGACCCCCACATATCAGAGACCCCCCCCCCCCCATAACAGACCAGAGTTAGTTAGAGGAACAAAGTTTTATTGGAAGTGGGAATGGGAGGGTGGTTCTAGGACAAGGTTAGTTTTACAGATATAGGGGGCAGCATGCCATGCGAGTATTTTAATAAGAGGACGCAGGTCATTTTAACCTTGCCCACCCTGAGGGATGCGGACAAGATTGTTTCAGGCACCATTTTTACAGCCCAGCCCTTCCATTAATGTCAATCGAAAGCAAAATCATACATGTGCAAAACGCCTGGCCAATTCTATCCTCTCAGCTGCATATAGGCAGGGTTACGTTAAAATTACTCCATAAATTTGAGATATTGGATTACCAGGAGCCGACATACATAAGCACGGACTGGAATGATGGGCAAATGAAACGTGGTGCAACATAAATTATGAGCAGCAGTGCTCTGGGTGGGAGATGGCCAATAAGTCCACGTCAAGTCTGGCACAAGAATGACACAAGTATGGACAGTAGTTTCAGCAATAGGTGAGATGTAGTCGGGAGAGAGGTAGACATGGAAGTGCCTGATATTTATAAAAGGATCAGAAATTCAGTTCTGGGTTGAACTGGACAGCACAGATTAGGTGCAAAACCTTGGCATTATTTTCCTGTGATTCCTTTGAAAATTAAAATCTATTATTGTAACCTAATTTATCTGTGAACATAGATTGCTGAATTTTATCGGAATTCCGAACCGAGCAATGAATTGGCAAACAGGCAAATTGCTCAGATTTACTTTTTTAATATTCGGCTGGATCTTGCTGAAGCAGGCATCTTGGGACGTGACCTTTTCCTTGGGCTATCTTCTACCCGTACCAGCTCAAATACACTTCTGTGCCATAACAGCACGACGAGGGCAAGGTACAGCTGTGACCGCAGTCAATGGTGGGACCAATTGTACGCCTGCATAAGTGACATTCAGGGATTGAGAATGAAGCAGAAAAAGAAATGAGGGGCGAGATTCTCCGCAAATGCGGAGAATCGTAAAGGCTGCCGTGGGACAGGCCGTGACCCATGGCAGCCTTCCTGGCCACTTCCGGGGCCGATTCTCCCCCCCGGGCGGGGCTAGGAGGCCGATGACGTCAGCCGCGCATGCGCAGGTTGGACAACGCCAACCCGCGCATGCGCAGTTGCCGTCTTTTTCCTCAGCCGCCCCGCAAGATGTGGCGGCTTGATCTTGCGGGGCAGCGGAGGGAAAAGAGTGCGTCCGTTACGGACACACGGCCCCCTTGGCACGTGCCAATCGGGCCTCCAGATGCCCCAAACGGGCATCTGCCACCTATTTCACGACGGCAGCAAGCGGGTGTGTTTGCTGCCGTGTTGAAACGGGCGCGAAGGCCCGGCCGCTCGGCCCATCGGCCTCGGAGAATCGCCGCTCGCCGTAAAAAATGGCGTGGCGTGGGTGGGCATGGGTGGGCATGGGGGGGGGGGAGAATAGCGGGAGGGTGTGAAAAATGTCGGGAGGCCCTCCCGCTATTCTCCCACCCGGTGTGGGGGGCGGAGAATCGCGCCCGAGAAGTTGGGTGAATTAGAGTGGGTCAGTTCAATGCCAAATTAGGTGCACAAAGAGCGAAATTAAAGAACAGATTAAGAGTGAGAGAACAAAAAGTAGGGAAAAGTACGAATATTTAGAGTTAAAAAAAATCTCCAAGAACAATTTTTAAACTGAAGGAATGAGACTCCGGAATTTAAATTGTTCCCTTTCTGGACTGATTGATCGGCAATATTTCATCATTAAAAAAAGTATTTATTCTGGTTACCAGATTTAACTTCCTGCAGCAAATTTAACGGCCAATTAATATACACATCCAGCAAGTTCTTAAAGGCAACGAGGGAGATTGGGCAAAGAATGGAGTGACATGAATCTACCTGTAAATTCTGGAGATTTCTGACTCAGTTGTCTGATTTTGTGCACTCATAACTCTGTGTTGTTAACACACCATTATTTTTACAGCAAGGATGGGGCGGCATGTGGCACAGTGGTTAGCACTGGGACTACGGCGCTGAGGACGCAGGTTCAAATCCCGGCTCTGGGTTACTGTCCGTGCGGAGTTTGTACATTCTCCCCGTGTCTGCATGGGTTTCACCCCCACAACCCAAAGATGTGCAGGTTAGGTGGATTGGTCCTTAATTGGAGGAAAAAAAATAATTGGGTACTCTACATTTATAAAAAAAGAAAAAAAAAATTACAGCAAGGTAGGGCCCAATATAAATCTCCATTCCTTTCTTTGAAGCTCAGTGATTATGATGAAAGTATTCACAATTTCTAAAAATTACAATTCGCTATTTTATCCATGAGGGTAAATTAAGATTCCAATCTGCCCCATCTTTATGGGTGGAAGAAAGATCACAAGGTGCAGAATTTATATACCTATTAATCACCCTTGAAATGTTTAAGTGACAAGAAGTAAACATTGCCCCAATCCCAAAATAGGAGCTTCATTGGATAAAAATTATGTTTAAATCTGAGAGTAAGTTAATTCTATCCCTCCCCCACCTAACCCTCACCCACTGCATGCTATGTTAAGCTGCATTCATTCCCCATTTTAAAAAAAAATTACCTTGTGCGACCATTTGTTCAACTGGACTGCTCTCAAGTGTTCCTAAGGCTTGATTATTCACTTGTCAATAGAGAATGAAACCAGGATTGATAATCTTTAAACACAGGTCACAGGGTTGAAAAAGAAACCATCAAAAATTGACTGGAACAATACATTTAAAAATGGGGCCTTATTGCTACTGCCAGTCAAATAATAGTCACAGCTTTTGAGAGATATTGAATCATGCAAATAAAAATACTCTCTCAATCTGACAGGATAGACACTGGGCAGCGAACATTTTAATGCCTGCACTGATTTTCACCAACATAAAAAAAAGACAGAAATACTGTCAAGGCAAAAAAAAAACAGTTTGCTGGTTAAAGCTTCAGTGTAAGCTATTCAAATGTTCTAACTTTTGATTACAGGAGCTTTATCCTTCAGGTGACGCCGCCGATCAATGACACTAGTCTTATCAGGCTGTTTACAAGCTTTCAGTGACACAGACAACGTTAGATTCAGGTTACAGTGACCCAAAATGAGTACAATGTTTGAAGATTTAAAGTTCGAGCTTTCAAAAGTTAGCAGATGAAAAAAAATAATTATTAAAATTGCAAAACCAAATGTGCAGCACAAATGGGCAGAGAGCAGATTTAGCACACTGGTGATATTCTCCCACAAAGCCATCTTGACATCTCAGAGGACTAAGATGGTAACAAAAGTGACTGCAAAAAGAAGGGTGAGCCATTTTGTTGACTGAAAACGATCATATTTCATTTTTTATTCTTTCACGGGATGCAGGTGTCACCAGTTAGGCCAGTATTTATTGCCATTCTCTCATACAAAAGATGGTGGTTGGCCACCTCCTCTGACCACTGCAGTCCATGATGTGTAGGTACACCCACAGTGCTGTTAGGCAGAGAGCTCCAGGATTTTGAGGCAGCAACATTGAAGGAACGGTGATAGAGTTCCAAGTCAGGGCGGTGTGTGGCTTAGTGAGGATCTTCTGCCCTTGTCCTCCAAGGTGGAGAGTTGCTGCAGTGCATCTTGTAGATGGTGCACGCTCCTGCCGTTTTGTGTCAGTGATGAAGGAAGTGAATGCTAAAGATGAAGGATGGGGTGCCAATCAAGCAATTTGCTTTTGTCCTGGATGGTGTCGATCTTCTCGAGTGTTGATGGAGCTGGACTCTTAACTTGTGCCTTGTAAATTCTGAACAAGCCTCAGGGAGTCAAGAGGTGAGTTACTTGCCACAGAATTCACAGCCTCTGCTCTTGTAGCCACAGTATTTATATGGCTGGTTTAACTATGAGAATATTTTGACAATCACCTTGAACTCTAGCCACGATTTAACTAAATGGGAACAAAGTCCCATAGCAAGCGCATTTAGCCGCGTGTTTTCCGGCACTCGCAGCGGTGAGAAACACAATGCTATCTAACATCATTTGGGTTAGATAGGGGGCCTCAGTGTGGAATGCACGGCTGAAACCACACATAGCCCCATTTTCTGCACCGTGGATATCCGCTCACCAGAACTCCTCAGTGCAGCGAGAGATCGGGATGCCATTTTTAAATACGATCTCTGGAGCCCCCGACGTGATCCCCAAGCCCCAACTCACTATAGGGGGGTCCCCGGGCCCATCCGTACCCCCCTCCCCACACCCGTGCAGGGCACAAGATTTATGTTGCAACTTGGCGCAAGATCGCATTAGATCTTGCGAGGCGCTGTATGTCGGGTAGATTTTGGGAGTGGGGTCCCACTGTTTCTATCGGCCACACTGCGCTGCGGCGCGCTGCTTTTCGGGCACAGCGTGGCTTTTCGATCACGCCCGATATCTGATACTAAATCTCAGAATTTAGCACGGTTTTATTCGGTGACTTCAACTTCAGTCATAAGCAAAACTAATTACGTCTACAATATTTTGTCTGGCAAGACCGCTTTTTCCACAATTAGCTTGACTGATAAAATGAGATTTCACAGCAAATAATTTATTTATTCTGGATCGTTTGAAGTGAAAAAGAAGCTGTTGCGATTCACTTTTCCCACCACCAGTGCACCCACGGCCGCAGGTTTCCTGGCTGCATGGGCTGGCTTCAACGGGAAATCCCACTGATAGCAGCGTCTGGAAGCCCGTGGCTGGGGGTTGGAGAATCCAGCCCAGAATCTCTGCATTGTTGCCTCACAGAGGCCAACATTAACCAGGATATTTGCCACATACCTGTTTACAGCTGTGGCTTTGCAACACATTGCAATGTAATGGATCAGTAATATCGCAGCAACTAAGCCAGGCTGCAAGAATATGCAAAGTTAAAGCTGCAATCAATACCTATCCTTACAATTCACTATGCATTAAAGAATTAAAATAATTAAATAACAAGAACGAGGGCTGAATTCTCAACCCCGCCGTGCACCACATTTCTGCCTTGACCCGCCGGCAGGATTCTCCATTACACCGGCCGGTCGATAGGGTTTCCCAATGTTGGACAGCCCTACGCCGTCGGGAAACCCCTGGGCGCCGGTATAACGGAGAACCCGCCGGTGGAGAATCCCACCCTCGATATCTCGCGGGACTTCGGAGAATCCTGGGAGATGCAAAGGCTATCGGGAGGCTCTCTGCAAGACTCTCCCGGCAATCACCGGCCGCGTTGCGTTCAAATGAGAGCACAACGCTGCCAGAGAATCGCGCCCGTAGTTATTTGGTGAGAACATGTAGCTCAATAATTTATAATATAACGTTGGTAAGTTAAGAGACATCAAGGAGTACTGGTGTATTGGCACCAAACATGTTGCAGGCAGTGATAGCATTAAACACTTTGTCAATTAATATGATTTGGAGCACATGTAATGCAAAGCTCACCTGACTACATCAAAATGGAAACGTTTTCAAGTCTGATGGATTGCCTCAATTTCATTTTTGCTTTCCACATTCTACCCAAATGCTTTCTCTGGACACAGTAAGACGTCTAACAACACCAGGTTAAAGTCCAACAGGTTTGATTCAAACACGAGCTTTCGGAGTGCAGCTCCTTCCTCAGGCTGCGCTCCGAAAGCTCGTGTTTGAAACAAACCTGTTGGACTTTAACCTGGTGTTGTAAGACTTCTTACTGTGCTCACCCCAGTCCAACGCCGGCATCTCCACATCTTCTCTGGACAGACTAACAATTTAGTTTAAAATAAAGTTTAAAGAGTTTTGTGTTGTTTGTCCTGAAATGAAACTCTCCCAGCTAGTTTAACATGAGGGGCGGGATTCTCCCGTGCTCGGCGGGAATGGGGGGGGGGGGGGGGTGTCCCGGCGGGTGCCCCAAAGGTGCGGAGGATTGTGGCTAGGCCGGCGCCGGAATGGCGGATCGCCAGCTGGCGTGGAAGGAATTGGCACCACGCCAGCTGGGGCCAAAGGGACACCGCCGGCCGGCAAGAGTCGTGCATGTACGGGAGCGTCAGCGGCTGCTGCCGCCATTCCCGCGCATGCGCGGGGGAGGGGATTCATCGGCCATCGCGGAGGCCGATATGGCTGACGCGTAGGAAAAGTGTGCCCCCCCGTCACAGGCCCGCCCGCATATCGGTGGGCCCCAATCGCGGGCCAGGCCACCGTGGGGGTACTCCCGGGGCCAGATCGTCCCGCGTCCTCCCAGGACCCCGGAGCTCGCCCCGCCGCCAGGTCCCGCCGGTAAGGGACCTAGTCTAATCTACGCCGGCGGGACTGGCAAAGAACCAGCCGGACCTCAGCCCATCGCAGGTCGTAGAATCGCCGGGGGGGGGGGGGGGGCTGCAAGCGGATGCCGACCGGTGCGGCACGATTCCCGCCCTTGCCGAATCTCCGGTGCCAGAAAATTCGGCGGATGGCGCGGGAGGGATTCACGCTGCCCCCTGGCGATCCTCCAACCTGGCGGGGGTCGGAGAATCCCGCCCCTGATTCTCAACACAATGGGAGAATAATCCATCCCACGTCCATACATGTGAAATACATGGAAGAGTACTCCGAGTTGACTTGGTCTCTGATTTTTCAGATTTGCCTGTAACAAAGTGGTTATTTTTTCACTCACTATCTTCTCCAGATGTCTTTTTGAAGATCACAATTTGTCTTCTGGGGATTCACATGGGCAAAGCTACACCGGAATCTCTTTGGTGGGTTTTCTCGACACAACACAGTAAGAAAGCCAGCCAGGTGTGTAACTTTGACATAGAGCTATAACATCATAGAATGCCACAGCACAGAAACATTACAAAATTTAAAGCAATCTTAACATGTTTGCTCCAATCACTTTATTGGCTTGACGAACATTTTTTTTCATCACCATACCTACTGTATCAGACCTACTTAAAGGTGGACTGCTTTCTATTTCAACTTTAAAGCATCAATGCTTTATTCCAGAAAAGTACCTTTCAATGGTCTACAATGAGCACGATCTAATGGCCTCGTCACACCCGACTTGGTGCGTGATGAGGTCACTGAATCTCAGGAGAGGCCTCTTGCGGGATTCGCAATGCTCGAAACACCTCTCGGGTTTTCACAAAATCTCGCGAGACATCAGGATCTGGATCTTGCCCTCACTGGGCAAGATCTTGATTAACATATTTAAATGAACCATTAGGCTCATTTAAATATGTCTGCGCCGTATTTTTACGGCAGCCAGGAACTAATGGCCTTGCCTGGGAGACTTTGCCAGAGGGCCGTTTAGCATTGCTTTTCACAAATGTGGAAGGTCATTACAGACCTTCATGTGGTTGGGCTCTGGGCAGTGTGGTACACTGACATTTCCACTGGCACACGGGCACTGTGGAACTGCCAGCCTGGCACTACCAAGGTGCCTGGGTGGCACTGCCAGACTGGCAGGGGTACTGCCAGGGTGCCAGGCTGGCAGGGCCAAGGTGCCTGGGTGCCAGGTTGCCCATGCCAGGGATCTGGCCTGGGCCCGTGGTTGCCTTGCCCTTAAGGGGGGAGGGGGAAGAGAGGGCTGGAGAACCCCCTCAGAGGTAGGTTGAGTGCAGTGGGTGGATCCGGAGGATGTGGTGGGGTGGCTGAGGGGGGGTTGGAAGATTGGGCCCATTTAGAAATGGCACCCCGATCTGTGAATGCTCTTAATGCATGGCCACTAGTGCAGGGAATGAGGGAAGTGTGGCTTTGGCAGGGCGTCCCTCACCGAGGCCAAAGAAACTGCAAAGTTCTGTCAAATACAGAGTTGTTCTTGGTGAAGCAGGCGGCAAGAAACACCCTGCTAAACATATCCAAAACAGAACTCTGATTTGGTCCCGTCAAATCGCACCCAATGTGTAGAGTACTCTAGTTTAAAAGTTTATATATTTTCAATGCATGTGGTATCCCATGGCTCATTCTTCTTGAAAAGCAATCTGGGAGGTATGACACAACCTAATACGGCTAATGTCTCCTGAAGTGCTTTAGATTTAGGGTAAAGAATGTTATCCTGTTATGGGCTGAATTTCTCCACAATTTGACTGTTAATACTTGGCAAAATATCGCATGGGAAACCCAAAGTGGAACTTAAAATGAAAGATATCATAATAAAACAGACAAATAATTCACTTAAGATTGTTAAGCTGATGGATGTTCACCATAAAGTATTAAAAAAACTCTGGTAATCTGTTTTGCTTCAAACAACGTAGACTTTTATGTTTGAACAATCTATGCTGGAAATATCATTTTGGACACAACCACATTCATTCCAGTGGGTAGAGTATAGTTTCAGACTTTGGCTTTGAAATCTAGAGGGTATGGACTTTTCACCATCCAATCCCTGGCACAAGTGAGTCTTTCTAAATAAGTAAAGACTCTTTCTACGTCAGAATTCAGCTATAGACCACACAAATTAAATTCAAAGTTACAGCTCAAACAAAACTTTTGGTGCCCATCCCTATCAGCAGCTGTCATTTTAGCACTCTTCGATTGAGCTCATGTTTGTGGATCTAATCTTTTGTAATCATATTAGCTATATTTATTCCTGGTACTTATAGTCATATATAGAGAAATTAAAGCTTAAGATTCCACACCTATGCTGACAGGGTAATACCAATATTTGTATACTATTTGAACATTTAATTAATTGCAAGCGGATTTAAAATATACCCTGGAAGTCCAAGAGACCCTGAAGGACTTGTTAATACCAACTGACACATCCTTGCCGTGTCAAACCCAAGGTTACCTCTTCCTGGGAGTTGAGCCCTAACTCTGAATTTATGCTAAACTACTTCACAGCATTGATTGATTTACACAATAAATCTATGACTAACAATTAGTGTCAGTATAGAATCTTTAACTTAGTTTCAAAGACACTGACACACTTTCTTTTCTAAAATGTTATCAAGCTTACTCTGACTGCACTTTCCATCTACTTACCACTTAAAAGGACAAGACCATAAGACCATAAGACATAGGAGCAGAATTAGGCTACTCGGCCCATTCAATTATGGCTGACATGTTTCTCATCCCAATTCTCCTGGCTTCTCCCCATATCCCCATATCCCCTATTAATCAAGAACCTATCTATATCTGTCTTAAAGACACTCAGTGACTTGGTTTCTACATCCTTCTGCGGCAAAGAATTCGACAGATTCACTACCCTCTGGCTGAAGAAATTCCTCCTCATCTCTGTTTTAAAAGCTCTAGTTTTTCCTACAAGTGGAAACATCCTCTCCACGTCCACTCTATCCAGGTCTCTCAGTATCCTGTAAGTTTCAATAAGATCCCCCCCTCATCCTTCTAAACTCCAATGAGTACCGACCCGGAGTCCTCAACCACTCCTCATACGACAAGCTCTTCATTCCAGGGATCATTCTTGTGAACAAAAGCAGCATAAACTGGGAGGGGGGGGGGGGGGGGCATAAACATCTTCCACTTCTCCCCAACATATCCTCAAGATATGTTGCCATTTCTTCGCTGTTGCTGTATCGAGTTCCTGGGAATTCTGAACTAACATCATTGTGCGAAAACTCTCACTCTAGGAAGGCTGCAGTGTAGCAAGTCAGTAGAAAACCCTACCATCTTCTTGACAATTGGGAAACAGCCTGCAAACTTGCCCATGTCCCAAAAGCAAATGCAAAATAATTAAGAGGCTGACAGTGTAGGTGGAAGGCTAGCATTTTTGTAATACGAAAAGCCTTGTTGAATGATTGTCCCAGTCCTCAACACCACTGACAAACACGAGAATAGGAATATGGCACCACCATCACCTCCACGTTCTCCATCAAGTTACACAGCATTCTGTTTCTTTATTGTTCATATTATATAGACACGTATTTAGTATACTTGTGTGCACATGGCAACAACTGATCACTTTGGACTTCACAATTTACTGGAAGAATAAGATGCTGAGTTATCTTTTACACAGTGCAGGATACACTTAAGTACTTTATTTTAGTTGAGATTCTCCTGAAAGAGTATGTATTCATTTTATTGCAGGAAACAGAGGCATTGAAATATGGTTATCACAATGCAGCACTCAAGTAGAATAAGGGAAGTGGAGTACAGAGCCTAGTTTCACCATTGTTTAGATTATCTCACTTACCTAGTTACCAAAATTAACTTTGCACAATCATATCGCTTTTTAAATTGGGCATCTCTACAAAAGTCCATTGTGAAAATATTGCTTCCTGTCACCGTTGTTTATGTTGGAGTTATTTATTTTAAAGCGAATTTCCACAGCTGCCAAGATTAAATTTCCAGCTATAGTTCTTTATCAAGAGGTTTGATGAAGGATGGCAGCAACTTGAGCCCAAGTAGAAACTGACAAACATGGAGGTGACCTTGCCTGCTCTGTCCACTGCTAATGTGGCCCTTATATGACAGTATTGATTTTCTCCCAAAGACCGCAGATAGAATTTTCTCAACTATAATTTCTCAATATGACATCTTTCAATTACGTTTTTCACTTGACACCATGCTTCACACCACTAGTTATTGCATCGATGCCTATCCTTTGACAAGTGATGTATTTGAAATCATTATCCAAAAGGAGATAGGTGAGATTATTTTGTCACTTTGATTGTTCTTCAGCTTTGTTGTCTCCACTTTAGAGTTTGTAACAATCTCAGTGATTTGCCCAAGCAATATATTAACTTCTAGCCATTTGCTGTTAAATGAGTGTACCTATAACAATTGCTACATACAGAGTGTCGGCAGAAAACAAACAATGAAGAAAACTATAAGGGCAATTTGGGTTCATTTATCTAAATTAATCTAATTTCAGTCGGATTTCCTTTCACTGTTTTGCTGTGGCAACCATGGCAGCAGCACACAGGATGAATGTGAAGGAATGTTTTTTTTAATGTATTAGCTCTACAATGTAGAGCAGCCTGTGGGGAAAGCCTGCAGTGTTCATCAGGGAAGAGGTGAAGATTTGGAAGAACCGGCTTATGGAGCATTAACAAACCAGGCATTTCAGATACCAGAAAATAATGGTGTGATCATCAAAGAAGATTCAGTATTATCAGAGCAACACTCTTAAATTAAATATATTGTGCCAAATTATGATTGTTAAATCATCCTGTCGGGAAGATGGGAGGCAGTGATGGCTGACACTTCGACCAAAACACAAACACAGGGAGGAAGTCATCATTTGGGAATTAATTAGAAACGGGTAGGAAGCCTCTCCAATCCACTTATAGTTAATATTTACATTTAACAGAAAATAAGGTCACATGACTTGACATTAGGAAAGGTGACAGGGATTTTAGTCAGCTTTGAAAAAGTGGATTCTGCTATTTGAAACGTTTGGTTCAGTCATACTTTAACCAATTTAAATCACAAATGTATCTTTGAAAATCCTCTCTGCCTGCTGAATTAGATGGGCTCATTCCTTTGTTAAATATTTATTCTCGAGATGTGGCGTTGCCTTCAGGCATGAACTTATTGCCTGTCCATAGTTGCTCAAGGAAAATAGTGGTAGCCGCCTTCTTAAACTGCAGACGTAGCTTCTTTATGCCCATTTCCATAATGCCATCTGTCCTCACCCTGCCTCATGCTCATCTGTTGCTGAAACTCTCACCCATGCTTTTGTCAACTGCTTGACAATTGACAATTCCAATGTTCTCCTGGCTGGTCTCCCACCCATCACCCTCCATAAACCCAATCTTCTAAAACAATGGCGTCTCTATCCAAAGTTACTGGCAATGCCTCAGTTTTATAATTATCATCCTTGCTTTCAAGTCCTTCTGTGACCTCATCTCTCCCTATCCCTGTAACCTCCTACAACTCTACCTCTTTGACCAGGTTTTGGTCATCTGTCCTAATATCTCTTTGTGGCTCAGTGTCAAATCTTGTTCAATAATGATTCTGTGAAGCACCTTGGGACATTACGTAAATGTGAGTTGTTACTATTGCTAATACATCAAAGTGGCTGGATATGACACCTTTCATGCAACCATATGAGTTACGGAATCATACAGTTTGCAACACAGAGGGTTGAAAATCAGTCCATTGTGTCCATACCTGCAATGTAAACTTAGGCCACTCCCCCACTGTTTCCCTGTACCCTTGCAATTTGTTTCTTGTTCAGATAATCAGCCATTTTCCTTTTGAAAGTCATGATTGAATCTGCCCCCACCAGACTCTCAAAGCAGTGCATTCACGATCCTAACCACTCGCAATGTAAAAATATTTTTCCTCATGTCGCCCTTGGTTCATTTGCGGTTCACCTTCAATCAGTGTCTTGACGTGCAGTTATAAATCCAACAACTTTGGTAAGGGACTAGGGTTACCAGTAAAGGGTGACAGGTTTCCTTCCCTAAGGAACATTAGTGAACTATTTGTGTTTATAATACAACCTGACAATGACATAGAAGAAATTACAGAACAGAATGAAGCCATTTGGCCCATCATAACCATCAGCCTCATTTTTACTGACTGTAAACAAAAATTCATTTTTACAACTAAATTCAAATGTGTGTACTGACATTTGACTCTCTGGGTTATTAGTTCAAACTTCTAAGGTCGCAACCTTGGGCCTGCGCTTGCCGTCCGCGGAATCGGCAGCATGGACGAAAAATATCACGAGAATCAGGAAGCACGGCGGAGAGATTGTGTTTCCCGATTTTCCCTGCCCCTTGCAGCCGACGTCACAAGATGTTTTCATGCCCACAACTTAATGCTGAAAAATTTGAATGCATTTAAATGCTATTAATGACATCCCCCGCCAAATGATCATCCTCTCACTAAATATTCATACCTTATTGACATCATGTTACATTGGTGAGGTTTGCAACAGGTTTGGCCAAGCATGAAGTAGTCGAGTGGATCTCTCCGGGGCAGAGCTGAGCATAGCCCCGGGGGCAGGGTCATGCCCTGGCACCGCCCCCAGTACAGGCTGGCATTGTAAGATTGGCATAGCCAGGTTTGTGCTGCTCGGTTAGCATGCAGTGCCAAACTGTGCCAGGAGGCAATGCCAGGGGAAGACCCTAGTGGAACCCCCATGAGGGGGGAGTGCACTGATGTGTGGTGCACACGGGCGGGGGAGGAGAATGTACTCTGAGGGGAGGGGGATTCCAGAGAAGAATGTCAGGGAGGGGGGGGGGGGGGAAAGCGGAGAGAGACCCTGATATATTTCAGTGATGGGGCCATTAGGCTGCAGCACCAATTGGCACATCCTTTAAAGATGGCTTCCCAATCTCTTTGGAGCTAGTTCCGGGCTCAATGGGGCCCCGCCAGAATGATGGCGTAAACCACACCCACTCATTCTTTTTTGGCAAAAAGGCTCAGAATTCCGTGAGAGGTCTGTGCAACTGGATAGTTACACGCCCGTTCTCTGTTTGAGCTTGACATTTTGCCAAATTCTGCTAAGATTCCGCACCGGGAAAGTATTTCATTAACAATCACTGTAGTGTTCAGTTGTTCTGCATTTGATGATGTGAGTCTGCTTACTGTGGTGCTGACTATGCTTGATTAGTTAAGCCTCAGTGTGGACTTAGAGTAAAGTGAACAAATTAGAACAGCAACCAACAAACTATTATAATGGCTTCTAGTTTCAATTTCTAGGAAATTATGCAAAATTCAATTTTTATAAAGCATGCACCAAGGCTAAAAATGTATGCGTTCAAAATACCTTGGTACTGAAATTTATTAAAATAATGACACTATCTTTTTGGAAATGCCAGATATTTGTTTTGAGATATCAGTTTGTATTTTTTATTATACTGTCACAATGATGACCTCTAAATCTGATTCAACTAATTTCTTCATTTCCATGCCTCATGGCAGGTTGGCAACTCGCTTCAAAGTTTCACCAAAAAGTAACCTGAAATAATTTCGCAAGTAGTCATCAAAAAACAAAATAATCGGGAATGGAATCATTAGTAGATTCTGGCTGACCTGGTTAACTCATTAAATTAAAATGGGAGGGGTGGAACATGGTGCAGTGGTTAGCACTGGGACTACAGCGCTGAAGATCCAGGTTCGAATCCCAGCCCTTGGTCACTGTCCGTGTGGAGTTCGCACATTCTCCACGTTTATACGTGGGTTTCGCCCCCACAATCCAAAGAAGTGCAGGCTAGGTGGATTGGCCACGTGAAATTGCCCCTTAATTGGTCAAAATGAATTGGGCACTCTAAATTTTTTTTTAATGAAGTTTCCACACTTCAATTTTCTATGAAGAAAATCTCTTCAATCAATAGGGGATACCAGAATAACTAAGGCACTTTCATTTTGTCGTATGTTTTCCAAGAATATAAAATATTTATTTTAATATAATATCTCTTAAATATTGATGCTAAAAACTAATTTTGGTTTAAAGTCCACCTATTTGCGTATTTTACATTGGTGTCCAATGGTTTTAAAATGACTTTTTTTCATGAGACAAAATTGTGCTTGAAAGAATATAGGATCAAATTGTAATTATTTCCTAAATGAAATAAAAGAAAAAGCAAACACTCAAAACTGGTTAAGTCATTACCTCAAATGAAGCACTGAAAGTTTTCAGTTGCAGAACATCTAAACACAATTGTGTCCTAGGAAGCAGGTGGCCCAGCTGCTTAGGTGGTGAGCATCTGACCCTTAGCCAGAAACAAGTTGAAAACTTTACTCCAAATGGCTGCCGCTCTAACCTCTGAAAAGGCCGAATAAGGTCAAACTTTTCGTACCTGTGACAGGATAATTGATACAGTCTGACTCCAATCAAATCATGCCATCTGTTGGAAAATACTGGAGAACTATGGACAATAGTCATGGAAAAACCAGATGATACAGCCCTCCCAACTGCAACCAGTTGTGCAGTGTTTGCTGGTAACAAAATCAGTAAATGTAAGAAACAGCACTCAATATAATTAGTCAGGCACTAAATAGCAAGATTGATTATTTCCTCAGCAACAACTTGTATTAATTAAGATTGTCTTACCTTAAGCTCTCTGAAGAAGATACAACTACGTGCCCATTCAACTATGGAAAAGAGGGTCTGGTCAGCCATTTTGCACATAAGACCAAAGGTGCTAAGTTTTTCATGTTTTCCCCTATTGGCCTGTTCCTGTTGTAGATAGGTCAAAATCTTAGTTTGGACTTGAAGTTCATCAGGTTCACACCGTAAGAGCTCTAGAATCAGCTGTGGGACTGTAGGTGGAGAATTGGACTGATAAGTGTCTGGATAGGGGTAGCCAGCCAGAGATTCTGGTGAACTTGCATAGTGGTCTGGGTACTCGGACTTGATCGTCCGGTTATGAAACGATGTGTACTGATAGTTTGGCAGTGCTCCATGGCTTGGCAAGGACATGCCGATTGATGGTGCTCCGTATAGGTTTCTATCATAATCTGTAGCTGGTAAAGTGGCTGGGTTAGGTGGCATGCCTTTGGATACAGAATGTATATTATGTATGGCAGTTGAGAGTGAATAGTCAGTCTGCCCCGATGACACCATTTGAGGCACAGTCTCCAGCTTAAAGCCGTTTGCTCGTATCAGGGCTTTCTTTTGTTGTTTTAAGGCTCGGTCACGCTTGTACATTGGCCCAAATTTGTTTCTTCCTCCTCTCATTCTGTCTGCACGGACAGCTAGTCAAGAAAGCAAAAAAGAATACTCATCAACGCAACCTGGGCAGAAAGAGTTAAGATATCACACTATTTAAAACACATGATATTAGGAGTATACCAGGCTGAATCTTCAAAGATTCACAAGTTCACGAGTCAACACCATTTTATGAAGTTGTTTGACATGCAAATATTTATTACTAAATTCATCAACTAATCTCTAAATAGGGATGAAGGAAAATTAGTATCAAAAAGAGAAAAATATCGCTGTTTTCCCCTAAAACTAAGATAAACTGATTTTTTCAACCTTTCAACTTTTTTTGGCAAAGCTTCTGAACCTTCTTATTTTGTTTCTTTTTCTCTTTAGAGTTTTCATATGTGATTTGCAACAAAATGCTGAGCTAGCAACTGCTTTGAGTTATAATGTTTGATATCCAGATGGACCTATCATAAATCAGTGATAGGATTGTGTGGCCAGACGTTATTTAATTGATAAACAGTGTTAATAGATGATCTAATCTAGGTAAATAGGAACCCCCAAGAAGTCATGGCAATTAATGACGCTTGAGTGTTATATAAAGATTGAAGATCACTCGATGCAGTAATGGTCTTCAGGGATTTGTTTGGGTGCTGCATGTGCAACAGAGCATGGCAAAGGCTCCAATTCATAAGTTAATACAGTCATGTTTATTGAATCTGGAAATGTATTATTTAATTTAATGTTCATCAATAACGGGAGCTGAGGAGTAAGAATCTTAATATTAAATGAACATTAAATCCCAAAAAAAGTTAATGAATATTTGTCCTTTTTCAGTTGCAACACACAGAGGTCACCTAATAATCCAGTTTAGGATTTGAAACCACTTTGCAACTTTCAATTACTTCTGATGACTTCTAATGAGTTGTATAAATGCATTCATATACTAATTCTAAGTGTGGAACAATGCATAAAGAACATTAGTGACTAACACAAAATGAAATGACATGAACAAGCTGGGGATCTTTAAATTATGTTGCTCTTTGTTAATATAATGAAAAGAGTTTTGTATTGGTGTTCATGATTTCAATTTAAAGAGCAGACCATGTGACTGGCGTAACATTTAATAACCGTATTCTGATGTTGATGATATTTTATACTGCTGATTTGAAGTGGAAAAAGATCTGGCTCTCAGTCTCAACCTACCCATTCTATTCAAGACCAACAAGTTAACCAAGTACCATGCACGATGAGCCCATGGGGTTTCAATCAAAATTGATTATTGAACCCAATCTCCCAATGGTACAGTGGGATGAATATCTGCATGGGAACTGAGTCAGCTACGCCATAAACTTCAAAATTCAATCCCCAGTTTGCAGATCCCAGCCAACAAATGACAGGTTGTCACAAGTGGCCTTGGTGCTGTGAAGATGCTCCCAATGACTACCCAGGGGCTACTGTTGGCAGGTGCTTAACTGTTGAGGTTGAACAAGGATAAAACTAATTCACAGGCAAATAGGCTGACCACTTGAATTAGACACCAGAGTGTCACAACTTGGCTTGGAGAGCCTTGTGCAGATACTGTGTGAGGTCACACAGTATGCGGTTTTGGCCCTGATCCTAGAGTGGCAATCCTTGCATGGGATTGTGCTTAATGACACCTTTCAGAACTCAGTCTGCTGGGGTTTACAGAATCAGAAAGAGGACATTTTCTTAACATGGGTTGGGTGACACAGGAGCTATGAGTGAGAGTAGACAATAATAATCTATGTGTTTTATATACATAATATAGGTATATAAAATAAGCTTATTCTGCAGGACAATAAGACACATGTAACTGTACTTATACTCACAGCAGTTTGTTTGCCTGAATAACTTTCATTATGCACATATTTAAACATTTAATTTAATATTCTGCACAAAATAACTAAGGTAAACCATGTTACTTATCGCTCAGGATCAGACTTGAGGAACGCACTAACATATTCCTCTTACATAGTTTCAGATTCAACAGATTCATTGAATGATATTTCACTTTGGTGTTACCTGTAGAGAAGAGGTTATTTCTAAGGGGCTGGTTTAGCACAGGGCTAAAGAGCTGGCTTTTAAAGCAGACCAAGGCAGGACAGCAGCATGGTTCAATTCCCGTACTCGCCTCCCTGAACAGGTGCCGGAATGTGGCGACTAGGGGCTTTTCACAGTAACTTCATTTGAAGCCTACTTGTGACAATAAGCGATTTTTATTTCATTTCATTTCAAACACTGGAACGTGGATATCACTCCCAACTAGAAAGGCGCATAGATGCCTCAATATAGCTTTGAATGGCTACAGTCCAGAGTTGCATGGGGGAGGGTTACTGGTTATGAAAATATACTGTGAGTAGCTTGATTAGAGAGCACATCTGTTCTGTTATCCTTGCTCAGCCCACTGTATCATACAAGTATGAAGAAACAAGTCAACATGTATCTGATTACATCCAGATCACACAATGGGATGAACATCATCCATGACCTGCTTCACTGGTACACAACATCCTCTCCAAGGTCCTAGGATATTTGGGATTATGATCTTAAGAAGGTAAGAATCAGCCGGCTGTGGTATTCCCTGTTTGCCAGGAGAGAACCTCAGAAATGTATGAAGTACCTCCAGGCTAACACTGTTTAGGACACAGTGACGTATAAAAATTCTTCCCTTCATTTATCGAGAGAGTGTAGACTCTCCTTTCTTGGAGATGCTTTCTCACAGCTGCAATACAATGATCGCTGCTCATCAAAGGATTCAGAGGTTCCAATGGAATCTCATTGGAGCCTGTAAAATGTTAAGGGCAATTGAACTGGAAATCGAAGACACACCTGAGGAAGCAGAAAGAGGATCAAAGCACAAACTGATCACATGTGGCCTGGAAATGAACACAGAAAGCTGTAGATGCTGTTTTTGAAAAAATCATTTCAGCATAGATGCAGTCGGAGCGATTTAACAGGAAAAATCAGAGTCCCGTTTTGGGCGCGTTTAAGGTGTGCCACTGTGCCACCATCTCTTCCGGGTCTGTCCTGCCAGAGGTTATAGTTCCATGAGTATGACAATGTCAGGCATTTGCTTGACTAATCTGTAGGACAGCTGTCCCAATTTTGGAACAAGCCCCCAGATGTTAGTAAGGAGGACTTTGCAAGGTTGACAGGGCTGAATTCTTGGTTGTCCTTTCTGGTGCCGAAGTTGATGCCAGGTGGTCCATCAAGTTTCATTCCTTGTAAACTTTCTAGTGGTTTGATACAACAGAGTGGCTTTCTTGGCCATTTCAGAGGGTATTTGGGTCAACCTCATTGCTGTGGGACTAGAGTGATATGTAGACGAGACCAGGTAAGTACAGCAGATTTCCTTGACTATACGACACTAGTGAACAAGATGGGTCTCTGAGTTCCTGGAACATGGGTCCCCAGAACATTATCTTGGGTCTCTGGATTATTAGTTCAGTGATAATTCCAATTATAATTTTTGAAGTAATTTATTGGAACAGTTATTCAGAAATAGCACCTATGATTGGATGCAATTTAAGATTCCAATAATTAGAAATTGAATGACAGATACCCTTCAGGATAACTATGACTTGTTACTGTCAAGACTGTTATTCAACTCAATGCTCAAATCTCTGATATCTCCCTTACACCGAGCAGTTGTCTAGTTAAAAGTGAACTTAATAGTGGAGATTATGCGTAGCCACGGAAAGGCTGCCAGAGAGCACCTACAGCTCCAAATAGGTAGGTTGTAGTAGCAATGATAAAGGAGCCCCTTGAGCTGCTATTTATGGACAGCAATGAAAAGGCCCTGAAGCTGCCAGTTGTTACCATTATGCCAGACCATTTAGGTCAATACATTTCCAATGGATGTCTCCACCCTTGGGGAATATTCAGGTTCAAAATGCACTCCAGGTACATTTCACTTGACTTGTACTGAAATGGAAAGGGAAAAATAAACTCAGTGCCCTAAATTAATTCTTTCCATTCATGAACTAGTTTAATTTAATAATCTTTATTGTCACAAGTAGGCTTACATTAACACTGCAATGAAATTACTGTGATAAGCCCCTGGTCGCCACATTCCGGCACCTGTTCGTGTATACAGGTGGAAAATTCAGAATGCCCAAATTACCCAACAGCACGTCTTTTGGGACTTGTGGGAGGAAACCGGAGCACACTCCCTCCAACAATGAGGAAGGCGGTGTCACCAGGAATGTTGGAAAAATCTTCCTTGGAAAATCCCTAAAGGCCTCTGTCCGTGGCACCCCAAACTTCTCCGTCAATTCCTCCAAGCTTGTAAACCGCCCTTCCAGAAATAAATCATTCAATTCCACTACCTCCCTCTCCTCCCAGCCCCGAAGCCTAGCATCCAATCTTGCCAGCTCAAACAAATGATTAGCTCGTATCGACATCAACTTTGAGCAGACCTCTCATTTAAAATGCTGCCGAAACTGCATCCATATCTTCAGTGTGGCCATCAACACTAGATTACCTGAATATTTCCATGGGGCAAACGGGAGTGGCACTGTTGCCTGCACCCACAACCCCAACCCCCTACAAGAGCCTGCCTCCATCCTCACTCAACTTGCTTCCTGCTCCCTGTTGTTTATCTTTCCACTTAACTTTACATCATCAGCAAATATAGATACATTACTCTCCGTCTCTTCAACTAAATCATTAATATAGATTGGAAATAATTGATGCCACAGCATGATCCTTGTGGCACTCCATAAGTTACAGCTTGCCAACTTGAAAATTCCTGGTGGATGCCTACTCTTTGTCTCCTGTCCAGAAACCAATCATCTATCCATGTTAATATACTACCCTCAACTCCATGAGCCCATATCTTGCCTATTAACCTTTGTGTGACAAATGGCAAGGATAAGAGATGTATAGGAACACCAACACCTGCAGGTTTCCCTCCAAGTAACATACCATTCTGACTTGAAATTATATCATCATTCCTGCATTGTTGCTGGTCAAAATCCTGGAACTCCCTCCCTTATAGCACAGTGGGTGTACCTACACCACATAGACTGTAGCAGTTAAAAAGGGTGGCACACCACCACCTTCTCAAGGACAATTGGGGTAGACAACAAATGTTGGCCGAGCCAGTGATGTCCACATCCAATGAAAGAATAAAAACATTTGAATGCTTTTTGGAAATCCAGGTATACTATATCCACTTGTTCCCCTTTATCTATCATTCTGTTTACATCCTCAAAACATTTGAATGAATATATCAAATTGGATTGCCATTTTGGAAAACCATGTTGACTTGTTCTAATCATACTATTTCATTTCTAGGTTCATTGTTAAGATTTTTTAAAGAATGGTTCCAGCATTTTCTCAATAATAGATACTGGGCTAACTAGCCTGTGGTTCCCAGTTTTCTCTCCCTCCTTTCTTGAAAAATGGTGTTACATTTGTTACAACTTCCATTCTGATGGGAACATTCCTAATACTTAGGAGTTTTGGAAAATCATTGCTAGCACATTCACCATCTCTGCAGCTTTCGTTTTCAGAACACTAGGGTACAGGTGATCAGGTCCCTCCAGTTTCTCAAATATTTTTTCTTCCCTGTAATTATTTACCTTAATTTCCTCACTCTTTAGCCTCTAGGTTATCCTCTATTTCTGGTAATAAACTTGTGTCTTCAACTGTGAAGACAGACACCAAATATTTGTTCAATGCCTTTGCAATTTCATCAGTTCTCATTATATTAGTTCCTGTTTCTGCTTCAAATAGATTTAATTTGATTACTCTTTCTTTTTATACACTTCTAAAAACTCTTACGCTTATATTTGAAGTCCACATTCTGGAAGATAGTCTTATAAGGACTAGAATTTTAAAAAATTAAACTAAATGTTTGTTTAAATGTTTTTCCCAGACTAAAATATGCCTACTGTTTGGGATCATAAATCTCCAAAACCATTAGTCCAAAACTTCTTATGGTTATGTAACCAAACATCAGTGCATTCCTGCTCAAACACATCAGGGATTTTGCATTCTTTGTGAGAGGCAGAGTGAGGCACTGCCTGCTCTTTACAGGTTTAGTGGTATAGGAGTAGGGGTGATCAGCCATAGACTTCTAATGCCAAGGGTTCCTGCATCCCTTGCTCTCAGATGTCAGTCCTATCTTATAGCCTGCAAATCAGGGTCAGCAGTGAGGGTCATGGGTGAGCTTATAATAAAATAACATTAAAATCTGAGGTCCAGAAACAAGACTGGGGCTGGTTTAGCACTGTGGGCTAAACAGCTGGCTTGTAATGCAGAACAATGACAGCAGTGCAGGTTCAATTCCCCGAACAGGCGGCTGAATGTGGCGACTAGATGCTTTTCACAGTAACTTCATTGAAGCTTACTTGTGACAATAAGCAATTATTATATTATTATTACTTAAATTATTGTTGGCCGCAACAACAGTCTGATCTTATGTGTGATGTTATGCACAGTGTAGCATAATTTGATCAGCTGTACAAAATGTTTATTAGAGTACATTTTTTTTTTTTAATTTTAGATTACCCAATTATTTTTTCCAATTAAGGGGCAATTTAGCATGGCCAATCCACCTACTCTGCACATTTTTGGATTGTGGAGGCGAAACCCACGCAGACACGGGGAGAATGTGCAAACTCCACACGGACAGTGACCCAGAGCCGGGATCGAACCTGGGACCTCAGCGCCGTGAGGCAGTTGTGCTAACCACTAGGCCACCGTGCTGCCCTTTATTAGAGTACATTAAGAGAGAACAATCTGTAGCCTTTACACAACACTTCAATGCTTCATATGTTTCATCTAGGTAATACTATAGATTTTACACTTACATATTCCATAGTTACACATTTCTCATGTTTCACTAATAAATCACACTGCATTATAAGTATTGTATAATATTGTCTGAATTGTATATATTGAAAACTTATCTTTTCATTTTACAATTGTTTTCCAATAGTAACACCAGACTAATTTTGTACCTTAAAGACGGAGTCAACCTCACAGTAGTAAAGAACTTTGCCAAAACTCCTTCCGTGTTTGAAGTTAACAGTGATGCTTAAGTGTCATATGCACTATTTTATTTTTGTGTCGAGAATATCACCGTGACACTTTGACACTATTCTGCGTGGGTTCTTCGCCTAAGGTGAAGTTAGATGTCTGTTAAGCAACTCATGCAGAAACTCTGAGCTTCACGTGGCAGCTTTTGAAATTGGTTGCATGAAGGCAAATTGTGCAAACACCTTTCCACGACTCATTGTGACTAACAACTTGATAACAGGAAGGTAAGCAATCAATGCTGTAGCTCCACCTTCGCATGGTAAAGATAGTATGGTACACAAGTAAGTAAAGCTGCCATAGTCCCAGATGACCACAGACTGCTTTCCCCCTTGAGGGGGAGAGCTGACTGGTGGTGATTTAACCTGAGGATCACCACACCTTAAGCGAAGGGCAAGGTTGAGAAGGCGAGGCCTTCATAGATAACCTCACCCAGTATGGGCATTGAACCCGCTCTGTTGGCCTTGCTCTGCATCACGAACCAGCTAGCCAGTTAACTGAGCTAAACCGGCCCCTGTGTGTGGACTTGTATTTATAGCTCACATGTTTGGTATTCAAAACTGTGTTCTGATAAATCATGAAATATAATTGTGAATAAATCTGGTTAAATATTCTCAAAATGTTTTATTTCTTCGTGGTTTAGTTTTTAGCAATAGCCTTATGGACATGAAGCTATTGGAAAGCCACAGAAATGGCAGAAAAAACAAGAAAGCCCCATCAATTTGTATTCTTTTTAATAGGTGTTTTTTGCACTAAGCGGTGAGATGTGGCAGTGCTGCAGAAGCAATATTTTCCAATTTCATATCTACTGTTAGCAACAAAACATAAGTTAGATGAAGGGTGAATAGATTCCCACTAATAATAGATGAGGTGGAAAGATTCCCTCCAGTTAATCCTAATCCTAATAATACTCACATTGATGTATTAGATCCTCCATACTATTCCAATAATACAAAGTGAGTGGAGTACCTTTATTCTATCGCAGTAATGCACCTAATGAAGAGTGCCTCTATACTATCTTAATATTACACAAGATGGATAGATTCCCTCTGTTCTATCCCAGTAACATACCTGGTGAAAAGAGTACTTCTACATATTTCCAATAAAGCAAGATATGAATAAATTCACTCTATACTTTCTCAATCATGAGAAAATTAAGAATTATTAATTCTATGCTATTCCAATAATGAAGGCTGTGAATAGATTGGTGTTATGCCATCCCATAATCCATCAGATGCACAGATTCCCTCTATACTATCCCAGTAATCATGGTTTCATAGAATGATAAAACACATAAGGGAAGAAGGCCATTTGACCCATCATGGCTCTGCCAGCTCATTAGTAGTTATCCAATTAATTTCACTCTGTGCTCTTTCCAGTTGGGCCAGCATTTTTTTTTCTTCAAGTATTTATCCTATTCATTTTTGAAGCTTAATTATAGAATCCCTGCAGTGCAGAAGGAGGTCATTTGGTCCATCAAGTCTACACCGACCCTCTGAAAGAACACCCTACCTAGGGTCAGACCCCCACCCTATCCCCGTAACTCAGTAACTCCACGTAACCTTTTGGATGCTAAGGGACAATTTAGCATGGACAATCCACCTAACTTGCACATATCTGGACTGTGGGAGGAAATGGAGCACCCGACACGGGGAGAAAGTGCAAATTCCACACAGTCACCCGTGACCGGAATTGAACCTGGGCCCCTGGCGCTGTGAGGCAGCAGTGTTAATCACTGTGCCACCGTGCCACCCAATTAATGAGTCTGCTTCTATCTTTAAGGCAATGCATTCCAGATAACAACTGGCTGCGTAAAAAAAAAATTGTTGACTTGTGTCACATCTGGTTCTTTTCCCAATCACAAAAATGTGTCCTCTGGTTACTAACGCTTCTGCCACACTGGAAACTTTTCCTCCTTCTTTAATCTATCATAATCATTCAAGGTTTTGAGTACTTCCATTAAATTTGTTCTTGA
Source organism: Scyliorhinus canicula (assembly GCF_902713615.1). Classification (NCBI taxonomy): domain Eukaryota; kingdom Metazoa; phylum Chordata; class Chondrichthyes; order Carcharhiniformes; family Scyliorhinidae; genus Scyliorhinus; species Scyliorhinus canicula. The sequence continues at coordinate 46,004,243 of NC_052166.1, forward strand.
CCATCTCTTCAATAAGGAGAACAGTCCCAGCTTTTCCAGTCTCTCCACATAACTGAATTGCCTATTACCTGTCACCGTGATAATAAATCTCTTCTGCACACTACAGGGCGTTAGCACCCTTTCTGAAGTGTGCTGCCTGGAATTAAACACAGTACTCCACAGCTGAGACATAACCATTGTTTTATAACGGTTTATACTGCACATGGCAAATAGATTCCCTCTATATTATCCTAATGCGATTTATATAGTTCCTCCATTCCAATGTTAATCTGAGAAAGGCATCCCTGTGTCGTGAATGTGAATTTAGTCAATCTTTACTGCAATCAAACTCAGGGACTCTTTAGCGATACTGTCCAAATAGTAATGCTGAAAAAAGGGACACTTTTTGTCAAAGCTTTTCATTGTGCACTCATTGGCCCGGAAAATTGCCCATTCTTCCTCAGATTCCCTTGGAAGGGCAAGGTATTTCAAACATTTGAGCAACTGGTGAAGCTAGCTGTTTCATGCTACTACTTATAGAGAGTGTCCTACAGTGCAGAAGGAGGCCATTCGGCCCATCGAGTCTACACCAATCCCTCTGAAAGAGCACTCTAACTAGGCTTACTCCCCCACCATATCCCAAAACCCCACCTAAACTTTGGACCCTATGGGCAATTTAACATGGTCAATCCACCTAACCCACACACCTTTGGATTTGGCGGGAGGATCTTGGAGTACCCAGAGGAAACCTACGCAGGCACAGGGAGAATGTACAAACTCCACACAGTCTGGAATTGAACCTGGGTCCCTGGTGCTATGAGGCAGCAGTGCTAACCACTTTGCCACCGTGCCACCTACTTAGTAGCAACTCAAATGGTATTTGCCACTAACAGATGCTGCTGTCAAGCCAAATAGACGTTTTGCCTATCCCATAAATGAGTAATGTGGTTTATGAATTTCTGTGCCAATGTGATGTAAGGTATATAGGCTGTGCATCCCAAAGACTGGTAGATCATATCAAATAGCATGTCATAACCGCTATTCACAACAGGCAAGGTACAGACCATACTCAACCAACCTGTGCTTGCAAAACTCAAACCACAGTGTCCACCATTAGCTGCAATTCCATTATTGGACAGCATTTGCTAAATATTCCAAAGTGCATTAAGAATTAGGCTGACAATTTAAGATTGGCAGTCAGGCTTTCAGTGTGATGCATTTGCATATTCTTTGCAGGCAGAAAGAACAGGTACACACGTTGCACCTATTTCAGCTGAACAAAATAAGTGACAGCCATTTGCTGATTTTTTCTTCAGGGAAATTATTTGACCAGTCAAGCTGCCTGGTTTAAATATCAAACAATGCTCGGCCGTTAACTGTCAGACATCATTAACTGGCACATTCTCCATGGAAATGCCTCTGAAAATCAGGGTCCACTTGCCAACCAATCAAAATTCTCTTCACATAGAGTATAAATTTATTGTCTGTCTTGGATTTGTATTCTTGTGAATTGTTCTAATGAGTGCAAGAAGTAAAGCTTCAACAAAAATGTCTTTCTTCAAGTTCTGTACTACAAAACGTCTATTTGTCTATTTGTGTTGAATTGTCAAGATTTTGCCCTGTAGATCCTGTTAGTTCCTGTCAAAAATTTCCCGCCATAGCCCCGACTCATCTAACATTGTGTAAGCGTCACTGTCCTGTTCTAGCCTTAACTGAGGTCCAAACCCAACAACCACCTCCATCACCAAAGCCACCAAGTTCCAGTTCTATAATAGTACCTAATCCTTAATTAAATTATCTTTGCCAGTCTCCTAAACAAAATACATCAACAGCTCCACTGCTGGTTTCACCACTGACTTCAACAGATACATCAAGTTAAACCCTCTTCTTTTATTTGTACTGAAATTGGATATTGAAAGTAAAGTATTATCAATATCATCAAGACATTTGATTATTTAGAACAGAAGTAGCCGCCTTAGAACTGAATTCTTTATCTTTCTCATGCTGTGATTAATTCAACAAAATATATTTTTTATTAATTACAATGAAATCTAATGCTGATAGAATTAAAAGGATTGATCAGGTTAATTTCAGCAATTCAATAACTTATATCCAACTAAAGAAAGATATGTCAACCCAATGTGTTATAAAACACAAAGCAGGTTAAGAATTTTTCATGTCATGAGATCACAGATGCTTCTCTGTATCGCTGGCTGAAAAGAAAGATGTTTTGCTTATTCCAAGGGCTCTGTTCAGTCTTTCCCGGAGCCAGAAATAACTGAAATGTCCCAGTTAATGTTACAAATGAATTAAATATCCTTCTAAGCATGGCCTGGCAATGTTTTGTACTCTAATGCTATACTTCTGTATCATTTAATAACGCTCTGTCTTTGTAAAAGGGAAAAAGTCAGACTGTAGTTTACTTTAAAGTATCCAAATTTAAATGTGAGTCTGAATCTACATGGTCACAACTAATTTTTAATGCTTTTTTTTTGCTCTATCGTAATTCACTTTCTCCTTTTTAGAGGCGTCCCATCACCATCCTTGGTCCTCCTGCCTGCGAGAAGGAGCACTGTCAGTTCAGGCACTATTGATGTAACTGGATAATGGGTTGATACAAAGTCCAATTCAATAAAGTAAAATGTGTTTCCTCAGTTGATTATTTCAACTGTGCTCCACATTGCATCTATTCCATGAGTTTCTGCACCAGGGAAAGTTCTCCACTGCCTGCAACATCAAACTCTTTGCAAGTGTTTTGACCCGGGCTACATTCTCAGTATAATTAACATATACCCTAAAGTTGAACTTTCTGGAATGATTTATGCAATATCTTAGTATTGTTTCAAGAAGGGGCATTAACAAGTTCAAAATCTTTTCTTTACTAGCAATTCATTTCATTAAAATATTGGTAACAACCCCTGTATCCCTCAGTTTATTGCCTCTTTGTGTGGCTACTTTGCACGACAAATTGAATGTCGAGAATTACTTGAAATTCTCTACTCACACACTAACAAGCTAGCTGTTCTTCTTTCCTCATTGTTAAAATTGATGTGCAATGTTTTTACGTGAACCAAGCCACTACATTGTGCTAAGATTTCACTCAACAAAGTAGAGAAATTAAGCAGTCTAGATCAGCGGTGGGCAACCTGCAGCCCATCAGGGTTCTGAGTGTGACCCACAAGATATTTGTAGACTTTTGTCCACACAGCTTTGCCTCATTCTGCGATTTCCATCTGTGTGGCTTTTTATCCATTGAGTATAGCTGTTGTGATACCTACGTAAAGTAAGGGCGAGTGAAATGAGGTGTGTGCTGATTGCACATAATTGACTGTCCACATCCAATCAAATGTGTTTTTTTTTGCTTCTGCCACTTGACGTTGATGGCAGTTCTATTCCTATATGAATGATTAAGCATTTTCTATAACTTGTCATGAAATATTCAGCATGTATTAAATGTATTCAATCTTATTCAAGGGTCATGGTTAGTGAACAAGCCTGATTACAATCTTGGGACTCACTGAGATGAAGAGGGCCGCATCACTGATATAGACATATTGCTATGTTGTTTTTACAATGTAATGTGGAATATCAAAGGGGAGCAATAGCTACAAAATAGAAATTTAAGGAAATCACAGCCATATCATCCATACAATCTTGAGCAGGTACATCTTTAAAGACCCTGCTTTATTCATGACCAAGGGCTTCATGCTACCTTCAATATCTTCATGAGTAACATCGGAAAGGATCCCAAATGTTACCTATATATTTGTGTTTACTGCTACATAATTCAGGAGCAGAACAGACACATAGCCATATGGACATTAACAATTTTTACATAGAAGATAATCTTTCACTAAAGTGAAATTGCACTCTATGATACCTTTTTTTGGTATCATAACAATATGATTGCAAACTCAATTGAGGTGAATGAATGCCTCTAACTGATTGAATCACAACCTTCTGGAAAACCATTTCCACCACCTTGCCATTACAGGTATGAGTTGTTTCTTTGTTCCTTGTCTTGGATTGTGTGTAGACAGAATTACATTAATGGGCACAAATGTCTCCAAACTTTGTCCCTGGAGGTTGCAGGGAGCACTGAAAATATCAAATAAAACATAATGGGACATCAATTGGCAAATCAAATATTTCCAGAGTATAGTATCTTAGAAATATTCTTGCAGTTTATTTTCCAAAATGATTTTATTGTTGAACGGTCTGTATATTTTATATGCTTGTAGTCCTCAGAGTTTATATAGATAGTGACCTTCATGAACAACAGGGGGGGGGGGAGAGAGATCAAACCAGTCACAACCTAACCAAACCTAACACGAAAAAGCACTCAAGAAGGACCTGGTTTAAAACTAAACATTAAGTGGTGCCAAAGTAAACTCAATTTTAGCAATTCACACATATCAATGGCATATCACTTCAATAAATCCCCAAACTACACTATTCAAAAATACTTCTCAGAATTTTCCACAGCTAGCCTGATCTTAAATTATTTTAAAATATTCAAGTATACATGTGTTTCAACACTATATAATATGCATATTTTGCACTTGTATCTTGATTTTTCTAAATTTTAGTGGCATTTTAGTGGCATAAGCATGAAAGTACTTGTTTTTAAAATGAAATGTAATATAATAAATTCAGCTATTTCATTGTTGTGTCACTTGTCTATTATTATGACAAAGGGCAAAATTCAATTTTCTCTGATAACTTGTTATTTCTGTGAGCTCCTACACTTCTATTTGAATCTCAGTGGTGGAACGCTTAAAACACATTTCAGAAAATGCTTAAATTCAGTATATTTTTAATTACCTGATGATTGTCAATTTGTTCGCTGTCCATCTACGCTAGTCTCACATTTTCTCTCATTGTGAAGTGACAATTATCACCCCCCCCCCCCCCCCCCCCCCCCATGCAAACAATTAATGACACGTTTTGAAGGAGAATTCCTGGAAAGTACATTAATCCTAAATCAACCCATTTGGACAACTCCAACCACGATCTGCATTTCTGGGTCGTATAAAATGCCCATTTTACTGCACAATATAAATGCTAAAGTCTGTCTCTGGGCGCCTAAATTGAACATCTGCTCATCTTGTCCTTACTCATCATGTCCATGTGTGCTCTCTGACTAGACCTGCTCAGAAGTTTTCATTGTAAATATTCCATTAGCAATGGGCCTCGCTAATAGAATACATCAGTCCGTTAATCTACACAGGAACAGATTCATGACACCTCCAACTCAGTAAAAATCGACGATTCCACGGGACACTCGCGCCTCCGACGACTGAGTACAGAGTAGAAATTTGGTGGCTGTGATCTGTATTTAAATATATTTATGCCACATATCATTTCGGCTAATGCAAATGCGATCACAACTCATCTCACTTAAAGGCGTTTTAAGTTTGAAAAAACAACTTGTTTTGATGGATGCACCTTTCAATATATTGTTTAGAAAAAGTAATGCAAATCATTTTGACTGGGATGGTCAAGAAGGCCCTGTACGTAACTGTCACCTTAACCTCAGCCTGCTTTCAAATTCTCATCCAAACATTATTAATTGGTGAAAAACCTGGTCCCGTTAATTTAGGTATTTACATGCAATCATTTTAAACAGTAAAACAAAATGCACAACTCACCTTCTAACCTCATTCCCACTGTCAGACATTTCTGAAAACGGCAATATGGACATCTCTTCCTTTGTGTTTTATCTATTTTGCAATTCTGATTCTCGGTGCAAGTGTAGCGCTTGTTATTCTGAACTGTCCTCTTGAAAAATCCCTAAGGGAAGAAGTTGGAAAGTTATTTACTGCAAATGAAATTAATCCCGGTGAAGCAAACAGGGAACGGCGATCCCGCCACAGAAATCCCTCCGTATCTCTTTACACTTTCGTTTATGGTTTTATTAATTTATTATTTATTATTTATTGCATACCATTTAAAGGTTGACGTTACTGATTGGCTCCCCCTTATTACTCCCGCCGTTTGCTCGATCGGTTGAGCTCAATTCGGTCTGAAATGATTTTATAATTGACTAAAGGGAGTTTGTGAAATAACCAAAAACCTTGATTGAAAATACCTTCCGAAATGGAACACGTTTAAACTCACCTTGCAACTTTCACAGGTCAGTAAACCATAGTGATAACCGGATACTTTATCTCCACAAACTGGACACAGTTCATCCAGGTCATCATCATAAATGTAGTCCATCACCTTGAACTGACGGGCTGAACAGGAGAAATAAAAATTAGGTCGGCAGTGAATTTTTTTGTGATATAACTGTCTCTCTCACACACACAAACACACACAAGGGGTTCGAGCCGGGTGGTCCCACATATAACCGAAGTTCAGAGGAACTGGCTATTAAGAAATGCCTTTTGCTTCTGACGCTCTCTGAAGACAGTAATTTATAGAAAGCTCACAAATCACACATCAGTTTGCCATGGAGACGCTGACCAGCCCACAGACGTAACTGAGAAATGCTCCTATCGAAGCATCGATAACAAATGATTATTTGGGGGTTGTGTACATTTCCACTGGTGTACTCTCATCTCGCATCTATAAAGCGATAACACAAACTGATGTTCAAATATCTTAGTTATTAAGCAAATGAGCATTTATTTATTTTTAAATCAGTGCGTTCCACAACATTGTCCGCAAAAATGTCTTTTAACATCAACAAATATTGTGAGAAAGAGTCGCGCTCTCTCCCTCTGTAGCTTTCCACAAACTATTATTGGATTGATGCTTATCTGGTGGCGCTTGCATCCAATACATTCTAAATGTGATACACATTCATTAAATCTGTAACCACTCAATAAAATCGTTAATACAAACTCCATTCTGCCCAGCAACGTATCAACTAACAATAATAGATACTAAAACCTGTAAAAAAAATGATGATCTGTTTATCCTGGAATGGGGGAGGAGAGAATGCACTGGATGAAGAGGGAGGTTGAAGCTTTCAAAAACTCACACTAAAATACAGACTGGAATTCGATGGATTGATTCGGACGACGCAAGCCACAATAGGTCAAACTGCACGAAATTCAGAACATGGGAAGCAACAAAGACAACTAAGACCTCCCCCAAATTGTATTTTTTTAAACTGATGGGGATTTGTTTTATTCGTCCTAACTACCCACTCTTCTGGGGGGGGGGGGGGGGGGGGGGAGTTGAATTATATCCTCCCCCCTTAGTTATCAAGAAAAGCAATCGCCCGTGTCAGACATTATTCGGCTAATGAGCCATGTTTCTCTTATAATTAATAATTGGTCGTACAAGTAGCATTAAGCTCTGTCTACCTATTCCATAATGAACCCATTGAAAATGTATTCCTGATAGTCTCAGCCTCGGCTCATATTATTGACTACAATCAGAGTCAGGGTTGAGCCACATAATAATAATGGCACACATATAACGAATAACCTAAGTTCAGTGTTGGAATGGTCCTCGTTTAGCATTTATCCTTCAATGCCTGGCGGAGCCCGAAAAAAACTGAAACACATTGGTGCCAAATAAACCAAGTCGCTCCACTTATTAACATTACGAGTACAATAAAGTCGCGGACACTATTACTTCAGCCTTTGAACATGCGAAGAAGATCAATCCTATTCCTAAATATTAATACTTAATTGTTTCACCACTGGCATGAGGGCAATGTTCAGCAAAACGTGGAAATCCAGGACAAAATGATGGTCAAGTATGGATTTAACGTTATTATTTTCTTAATTATCATTTACTTTTAAACGGTGCTATATTAACACAATCGCCTCGATCAGTCCTGTGCTTTGGAATCAACACCTTTTATTTAAACGAAAGGTTCTGTAAGTGGACAATTTACCGAAGACCGCCTTCCAAGTGCCACCTTTCTTCGAAGCAGTTTATTCACCAATGGATGTGAAATAAACTGAAACGGAAGTTTATTTCGAATATTATCTTTATTACAAATTTAAATATGAAAGCCATGTAGCAAAAACTAAATGGGCCTCCCCCCCCCCCCCCCCCTCCCTCCAACGCCGTCGTTTTTTGGGTGAAAAGACAGAGTTAGTGGGATATAACACTAGTGAGTGAGTGGACGGTCCTTTATTGACGCGGGTTACATGGTTTGGTCATTCGTGGTTTTAACGTAAACCAGAGCGCCTGCACTGTATATTAACAAAAATTATTGTAGCAATAGTGAAGCAATAGCGGCAATGGACTAGATCAGAAGAATCAGGCAAAGAAAGGCAAGTCGAGGCCAAATACACCTGGAATTTATTGCAGCATATTAAAGTATGAAAATAGATCAGAAAGCAAAATCTTGTTTACATTTTGTAAAGATCAGGAGCCGGAGAGAAAATTGTCCCTAATTTAATCTGATGGCATTTCATTAACTCAAAATCCTTCTGTGTACTTTACAGTTGCAGGGCCATTCTACACAGAAAGTTGGTAGATAACGTGCTTGAATCCCATTTTATCCAACAGGACGTGTAAAATATATATTTCGAAAATTATATCCAAGTTTAACTCGTCAATTTCGTGTTAGCTCCGCGCCGCGCCAAATCCTCTGTCCCGAGCAATTTATTAGAAAAAGAAAGCTGATGCATTTCATGTTCAGCTGCAAGACAGACACCACCTGTCCTTTAAACACTTGGGTTCAGTTCAGTTCAGAAATCCACACACACTGCACTGGCTGAAGTCAGCACCTAGGCCGTAAATGAAGATCTGTCTGAATTGAAAAGCCACTTTATTAAAAATCAAGATCAGCTACACAAACTGGACGAATCCGCACAGAAAACGTCACCATCCATCTTATTGTGTGTGCAGTTTATGCGCTCGTATTAAACAGTCGAATGACATCTCAGACCTGACAATCGCGCCGATTTACAACCTGTCAAAAATGTTCCGTGTATCAGGCAGTCATCACAGCGAGGCACACATGTAACCAGCTATTCTTTAAATTATTTCATTTTAAACAGTATCATTATTTCAGAGAGTGAAATGTGGAAGGATTTGCCATTCTGAACTAAGAAGCGCCCTTTTTAAAGACAATTCACTGAAAACCTTATTAGGACTTTTTTGACAAGGAAATAAAGAAACCCCGCGGCTAATTGGGGTCATTTTGCACAAGATATTAAATGTTAAATGTGATATTCCAGAAGGAGCCACTAACGTTGCTCCCCCCACTCCCCTACAATAACTTTACGTCTCTGCTAAGAAACTGCAACATTTCCGGGGGAGTGACTTGGTGTAACTGTGTCTTGCAGTCAGGAGTTATTTTTCATTCACTTTTAAAACACAGAAGACTTTTTGACAGCGCTGACAAAGGAAGGTTGCCTGTTTGATGTAACCTGCCCCTAAAATGTCTCTCCCCCGCCCCCCAACACTGACCAATCCTACCTCCTTGGGAATAACACCTTTAGGCTAGCTACATAAAACAGACAGCCCGAATACAGGACCCACCCCCCACCTACTAAATGTGACTGAGATTAAACCATGTGGCCGTTCCCCGCAGGTAAAGGCGGCTGCAGAATCGGCGGCTCCCTCCTCCACCCCGGACCCCGCACCTCATTGGACCGCGTTCACTCTGACTGACAGCGCGCTGAAGCAATCAGGTGCCGAGTCTGCCCCCCCCCCTCCCCCGCGGCCGCCCTCACTGATACACTTGGGAGCCAATCAGCATGGAGCGCGAGGCAGCGCGCGCCCCGTGCCAGCTGGCTGTGATTGAGCTCTGGCCCCTGCATTGGGAACGTGTCCCCCACCCCTGGGCTGGGTTTGATTCTTTTTCTGAACTTTACCAGCCTGTGTTGCTAGTGCCTTAAGGCACATTAAACGAGGTGGCCTCGGGCACTATTTATTTCTTCATGCCCTGTACTCAGGTGATCATTGTGACATTGTTGCCACTTTTTCTGATACTACCTTGCTCTGCTACGATGAAGTAAGTAGACATGCATTTAATTCCCCCAATGGCCCACACCTGAAGCACAACATTTAAAAAAAAGACACGATCACACTAGGGTCTGGTCTTGGAAGGTGGCAAGGGCGGCATGTCACTAGTTGCTCTGAAACAAAAATGGTGATGGGCCTTCCTTCTCTTTTGAACAGTTTGATACTGTCGAGTGTCTTGCTAGCCCACTTTAGAAGGCGGCTAGGAGTCAGCGAGATTGATGTGGATCTAACCTCACAGAGTGGATAACGACAGCAGTTTTTCTTCCCTAACGGACATGTAAACTGGTTGGATTTTTATGACAACCTGACAGTTGCATAGCCACTTTTACTGAAGCGTTTTAAAAAAAATTTCCTGATTATTTTTGAATTCTGAGTTCAGGAATGATCTTGAAGGAAAAATGTAAGCAGGACCAATTTTGCATGGAAGGGCTGTGGATTGATAGAGATCAATGGATGGGGGAATCAAGAGTGGTTTCCAAACTAATCATTCAGATGTTTACACATGTGAACATTTAAATTAAGTATTAAGATTGCGTTCTTTCCTTTGTGATTTCTGAAAGAAGAAATGGTTAATTTTTTAAGGGTGGTTTGACCTTTGAGTCCTGTTTTTGACATTTCCAGTGATTTGTAATGACATTTACAACATGGTACAAATAATGTCGTATGATATTGATAAAAGAATACCACTGATCCTTGACATGCTGCTAATCCCCAGGATTGGTCACGGCCAGTAGATATAATTTAAATGTAAAATTATAATTTATATTTTGTACTTCCAATTGTGTTTGGCATTTACCTTGATACCTAATGAATACAGTTCTTTGTAAAGGAATTTCACAGATTTTCACCTTTCAGTGATAGTGTTACCAAAGTTTAAATTTTGAAAAGTCAACCGAACTGGAAGTTAGATAGTTATCTACTATTCAGTAAATGCTGTGCTAATAGTCTTATGATTGATGAGCGGGTAATTAGGCAAATACATTTTTAAATTCTTAAAATATTTAGGGCAGCATGGTAGCATTGTGGATAGCACAATCGCTTCACAGCTCCAGGGTCCCAGGTTCGATTCTGGCTTGGGTCACTGTCTATGCGGAGTCTGCACATCCTCCCTGTGTGTGTGTGGGTTTCCTCCCACAGTCCAAAGATGTGCAGGTTAGGTGGATTGGCCATGATAAATTGCCCTTAGTGTCCAAAATTGTCCTTAGTGTTGGGTGGGGTTACTGGGTTATGGGGATAGGGTGGAGTTGTTGACCTTGGGTAGGGTGCTCTTTCCAAGAGCCGGTGCAGACTCGATGGGCTGAATGGCCTCCTTCTGCACTGTAAATTCTATGATAAGGTGGACTGACCCTAACAAGGTATGTGGCTGTTAAAATAATTTGTCCCTTTCTGTGATAATACTTTTTCTATTTCCTCTCCCTCTCTTTGTTTTACGCCTCATGAAATGCTTTCTTTCTGACATTCACTCTTATTTATCACTTTGCTTAAACTTTTTTTAGCCATCACTCTACAGTTTTGTTTCTTTTTTGATTGTGTTCTTTTGTTGCTTCTCTGTCTTTTAATTCTTTACCTATCTTTTCATTACTTTTATTTTCTTTGCTTTGTTTTATTTCTTTTTCTTTTATTTTTGACTCTCTTTCAGTTCATCTATTGTGTCTTTATTTACATTTTTTTCTATTTTGCTGATTCTGTAATATCCTGAGCTTTGTCCTGCTCTATCTATTGGCTTTATTCCTGAAGTGCTGATTTCATTTCACTTCTGGTTCTGTCCCAGTGACCTCTTTCTTCTGTCTGCCTTTGTTTCCCATCACTGTCCTCAAGAACCCCAGGCCTCGAGTTAGTTAATCAGCACAGAAACATGAACGTTGCCACTGCAACATTCCAACAGCTGCTGTTGTTCTCACCCCCTAATGCATGATCTTTTATAAAAAATATTAAGAGTTCCTATTTATTTTAGGTATTTTTGAACGAATTGGGAAGAGCCAAAATCATCATTACATTGGACATAATCTGCAACAAGGTAATTTTAATCCTGTTTTTGATAACATGCATGTGATGAGCAATTACTATGGGTGCATCACTAGACGAGAAGGGGCAGCTTAGTACAAAATCTTTTCAAATATCATTAAAACAAACATACACTGCCGTCTCAATCAGATTAAGGGATTCAGAATATTTGCGAATAATTTTAGTTAAATCTGTTTGTAAAATCATTGCTTAATACATGTTGGTAATACAGAAGGTGGTTGAAAAGGCAATGGCTATATATGTAAGCAGGGACTCCTTCACATTTCAAACTCTCCTGTATGTCGAAAAAGGAAATGGTTTATAAAAATAATCACATTTTAGTTAAACCACAAAGCTCTTCATACAACAATTCTTTTAAAAAGGGAAAAACATGGACAACATGCATTACATGACAACTGCAACACAGCTCTGAGTAGAAAAATGCAGACATGCTATATTTATGTAATATTAATATTATATAGTATGTATTCATTTTAAAAATGATTTCCATAAGCACCTTAACTAATTTCATGACATGTAACTACTAGCGTTAACTTATGAATAAACATTATTATTTATTGAAAAATTCCTTTACGGATGTGATTTGTAGTAATTTTATAAACATGATAAACAAGACACACTGATGTAAGTGCAGCTGGGAAACCAAAAATCCTTTATCACAATGAACTCTGAAATGTTTCAGTATATTGAATGCAGCGTTTCATGTCAGTGTGCCTCAATGATAATTCATTTACAGATTATAGTTAAATTGCTTCCCTCAGATAATACAATGTATTGTCAGAAATTTCTGTGTAGTTACTGTTTCAAAATTGACTATTGTTTGTCAAAATATATTTGAGATCTTATTTTTTAACAAAGCTCATAACAGAGATGTGAGACCTTTGCATAGGACAGTCTCTAACAGAATCTGATTGCATAATTACTGCTTCTTACAACAGTATTCCACTATGAGTTTTGTACTGTTAGGAAAACACTGTCCACTCCTCTGTATATCGGTCTATCACAAAATTAAATTTTAAATAAGCATGAATGTGCATGTAAATGTTTATAATATTTTGAGAATAAAGTAATAAAATTGTTTTCAAAATATGTGCTGAAAAATTAAATGCTGATATTTTCTTTAGTATTGAACACATCTATTTGAATAAAGATGTATGTTTGGTTAGAATGTGAGGCACTTAATGAATAAAATTTGTCCTCTTCTATTGATGATATATGTATCACAAAGATATTCAATCTCAAAATAAGAAAATGCATTTTAATCAAATTTAAAATTTATTATTTCCAACTACAATTTATGTATGATGTGGTATGTATATAATAATGTTGAACATGTGCGATAAATAACTCCCCGTCCCCATCCCTTTATATAAAAATATTCAATGTAAACAATACATTTGGGAGTTACAATTTAGTCATAACCACCCAATATCTTTGAAATTTTGTAATTTACTTTAAAATACTTTATTTCAAATGTGAATGCACATTTAGATCTTTGAGGCTCCATGAAACCAGAGAAAGTATTTCTACTTTAAGAAATCTTCGTAAACAATAAACTATATGTGAAGCGTGCAGGGCATTAATTTTTTTAACAATTTTCTTGAAATGTTCATTTTGGTTTATCTGGTTGTGCATGACAATTGACAGCACCTCTTAAATCAACTTTGTAAATAGTTTCTTTGAAACAAATACAAACAATTTCTGAAAAGCACAGGGGTCCCACAAGTACAAACACCTTAGACCTCCACAATGAAGTAATTTGGCAGTAATATAGCATCAATTTAATCTGTTTCTGAGCTCATGTAAAACAAATAATGATCACTTAATTTCCACCCTTTTTAGTTATTTGAATATCTCCAGCTGGTTGATAGAATTTGATTACCTGCATACCTAGTTATATTTAATTGTTTTAAGTATTCTTTTTGAAGCAGTATATTTGTAACAAAATGCTTATTAAACAATATATTTGGACTTTTATGACAACTTTGGTTGAAGTATTCTATTTCTTTGTGCTGTACATTTAATTCTCTAAAAATGTACATTGTTCATCTTTTATTCTAGAATATAATGTGTTTTCTATTGATTCATTTTGCTACTTTTATTGCAATGTAATTTTCATTATTAAAAGAACAAGCAAGTGGCAAACTTGCCATTTGTTTATTAATACCAAGTGCCTAAGCATTCTAAAAGGGTGGAGTTATTATTAAAGGTATTTGAAATTTATGCTCAAAGTCCTGTTAAATCATCCTTGGCATTGCCTATGGCTGCATAACCTTTTTATAAGGACAACATTGAAATAGCATTTTGGAGTACTTTTAAACACATGTAAAGCAAATATTGCTTGTTCCAAGTTCTATGGTGTCACTCAAACTAAACTGTACAATAGTGACAATTGGAATTCTACTTTGTTAGAGAAGTGAATAAATTAGATGATTTGTACAGTATGAATTTGTGAGTCTATCACATATTGTGTGACACAGTTCTCAAACCTAACATTTTGACAGCACAATGAATTCTCCCAAAAATATGGCAGGTTCTTTCACTCTTTCCATTAATGCTCCATTTCTTTCTAAAGTTCACTTTCAGAAACAATCTATTTTATATTTTGCCATATTCATCTTGAGAGGTAAGATTGAAAGAAATCATTAAGGTTTAATTCTACTTACTTTTGTTAACAATTGGCGATATTTCTGGAGAATCTTTATAAAATGTAATGGCTTAGAAATGAATAATCTCAACGTGTTTTCACCATCCTACTAGACACCTTACTATTCCAAAATCCAGTTGTGACATGCTTGAATGCAAGATACTCTGTAATTCAAAGACAGTCTGCTACCGAAACGCAATTTTATAATCTCACAGTGCAGTATCATGAACTTGTTTATTTAACCAGAACTCTCCAGTGTTTCAAGTCTTAGATGTAACACAGCAAACCTTTGTAAATGTTTGAAAATACTTACGTGTATCTGGAGCGATTTGCTTGATGGAACTGCAGGGAGCAACCAAAGAAGAACTACCAGACATTACTCCTTTAAGAGAGTGCTCCAAACAACTTTACCTCTGGCCTAGTTAAAAAATATCTTCCAATTCAAAAAAAAATCAGATGAGTTGGAAAACTATGATGGTATGCTTGTTACTGAACTCTGATCAGGATGTGTGTCAGTGCTGCAGTAAACTGTACAGGCCAGATCATGATGGGGGCTAGTCAGAGGAATAAGGGACTGTTCTAAATATTTGATTGGCTCTTTTGGTCAGGTGATCTCATAGAGGATGATAAGAAATCCTTGTTACAAACTGACAGAATGAGAGATAAGGTTTTTTTTTCGAACACAGATAATACAAAAGAAATAATTAACCAAGCCTAGTGGAGAGGGAATGAATGAAAGAATTTTATATCGTGAAATGAAAAGAAAGTCTGTGTCGGAAGGACTTACGGATTTCACTTCCTTAAATGGTTAATTGTCTATTTTCAGCACAGATCCATGACTTCAAACTAGCTTCAGTTTTTGCATGATGAATTACGAATGCCAAAAGGATTTCTCATTGAAATATGAATTGATGGTGCATAACTTACTCTAAACTTGAAAAGCTGTGCAGGTAGCAGTAGGTGTGAGTTCCTTTGAACTAGTTAACAAACTTATTTAGAACTGGAATTTGCAACCTACACGACAAAGGCAAATAAAGTTTTATTGAAAATGCATAACGTTTGTAATATCTTTGCCGTAGTTTATGGAAACTGCGTCACTGTTAATTGTTTTGAATATAGACTTCTTGTGGCGTAATGTAGGGGGAAGATGCGCACAACGTGGCTCCCGCTAGAGTGCTGTACTTTTTGCCCCTATTCTTAGTACCACGGGTTGTTTTCTCTCTAAAACCCACACACTTAATGTGAAAGGATTTTGTTTGACTGAAATGCCCAAAAACGTCCAGGGAAACAAGGTGGAAAGCAGAAGTTCGTCGACAGAGTCTGAGGCCTCTCTGAGTTCATTGACAGGTTAAATGGCAGTCAGTCTCTGGTGCTCTGACCACTCCACTGATGGTCGAGGTGCTTTCTAGTACCTTGGCAAAGGAATTCTAAAAGCATCCAGAAACAATGGAAGAGGCCTTCACCCCCATTCGTGAAGATCTGGGGGAAACAAATGAAAGCCCATGGAGCCACGATAAAAGAAATACACTTGCCCTTTCAAGCCACAGTGATCAGATTGCCTCACTGTAATGGGAGCTATTTCCAGTGGTCGAAGTGAACAAGTCGTTGAAGGCCAAGATGAACGACTTAGAGAATAGGTCCTGGGGGCAAAATATTCGAATTGTGGGGCTGCTGGAGGGGATGGAAGGCCCAATGCCCACGGAGTAGGTAGCAAATATGTTCGGTAAGATGGTCAATGAGGGTGGATTCACATCCCCTCCTGAGTTGTACTGAGCCCACCGTACACTCATCCTGAGGATGTGCCATGTGTGGTGATTGTGAAGTTTCACTGCCTCAAGGAGGAAGAAGGGATTCTAAGGTGGGCGAAGGAGCACAATGACCACACCATGAAATGAAATGAAAATTGCTTATTGTCACAAGTAGGCTTCAAATGAAGTTACTGTGAAAAGCCCCTAGTCGCCACATTCCAGCACCTGTTCGGGGAGGCTGGTACAGGAATTGAACCCGCGCTGCTGGCCTGCCTTGGTCTGCTTGCAAAGCCAGTTATTTAGCCTTGTGCTAAACCAGCCCCTAGCAGATTTTAGCAAGACGTGGCTGCAGAGCTGACAAAGAAGAGAGCCGTGTTTAATCGAGCCATGGCTGTCCTGTATAAAAGTGGAGTCTGGTTAGGTGTGGTCTGCCCTGCTCGGCTTAGAGTAACTTTAGAAGGAAAAGATTATTAATTTGATGCACCGAGTGAGGCGGACTTTTTCGTTACAAAATACAAGTTGGACGCTTTGAGCTTTGGTTCTGCTGAAGAGCATGTTGAATTGTTGCATTGTTGGGGTTTCATGGTATTTTCTAGTTCTTGTTGGGGTTGAATTTTTACGGTACTTGTTTAGATTTGGGGTTTTCTTAGGCAGGCATGTTGTTGCGTGTGGTTCTCTGATGGACACTCCGGTGATTATGGTTAATATTTACGCCCTGAACTTGGACAATATTAATTTTATTAATATGGGCTAGTCTCCCTCCCCGATTTAGACTCGCATCAGCTCATTTTAGTTGAGGACCTGAACGGTATCTTGGACCCTAAGTTGGATCATTCCATGCCCAAATCTCTTTTTCCATCGGGGTGGGCAGGGCTTTGCTATCTTTCGTGGAGCAGATGGGGAGGTTAGATCCGTGACGCTTACTTCACCCAGGTGATAAACATTTTTTTTTTGCATGTTCATCAGGTATATTTGTGGATTGATTTTCTTGTAGTAGATAGGTCGTTCATCCCTTCAGTGGTGGCGGCTGAGTATTCAGCAATTGTTATTTTAGACTACGCCCTGCACTTTGTGGATTGGGCGCTGGAGTCTGACCCCATTTAAGGTCTGCCATGGAGGTTAGACACAACACTGTTAGCAGATAGGAAATTCTGTGAGTCCTAGTCCGCTGCCATAGAAGACTACATAAAATTTAACAAAGCTGAGTCAATTTTCTCTTCCACAGGAGTGAAATCATCTCCAATAAAGCGCACATGGTCTCCTGCCGACAGGGGGACTGGAGAAGGGGGTAGTATTGGCGGTTTATGGGGCTACTTTGGAGGAGGAGAAGGTGCCACTGGAAGGGATCAAGGCAAAGTGGGAGGAAGAGTTGGGAGAGGGTATGGAGGAGGTGTTCTGGTGTGAGGTGCTCCGGAGGGTGAACACCTCCACCTCGTGCGCGAGGTTGGGGCTGATACAGCTGAAGGTGGTGTATAGAGCACACCTCACGAGGGCGAGGTTGAGCTGGCTCTTTGAGGGGGTAGAAGATGTGTGTGAACGTTGCGTGGTTGGCCCCGCAAACCACGTTCATATGTTTTTTGCCTGTCCAAAACTGGAGGATTACTGGAAGGAGGTGTTTAGGGTAATTTCTGAAGTGTTGCACGTGAAACTGGACCCGGGCCCTCGCGAGGCCATATTCTGTGTCAGACCAGCCAGGGTTGGAAACTGGCGCGGAGGCAGATGTTGTAGCCTTCACCTCATTGATCGCCCAAAGGTGGATCATGTTAGGGTGGAGATCAACCTCTCCACCCTGTGTCCTGGCGTGGCTGGGGGACCTGCTGGACTTCTTAATGCTTGAAAAGGTCAAATCTGAACTGAGGGGAAGGATTGAGGGGTTCTACAATTCATGGACGTTATTCATTATGCACTTTCGAGAATTGGATTACATCGAACATTAGGGGTGGTTGGGGGCTGGGAGGGTTAGGGGAGGGAGAACTGTATGTGTTAATGGTGACTATGGGTGATTTCTGATTCCTTTTTGTCATTTGTTTATGTTAACATGCGGGCCAATGTCTGGGATTTGGTGGGAGGATGGGAACGTTGTTATTGATATGGGGATTGACATTACATTCGTTACTGATTTGTTTATTGTTGGGTGTAAATTTGGGGGAAAATGTGGAAAAGGAGAATAAAAAATAAATAAATAAATAAAGGTGCACATGGTGGAACAGCAGAGGCTGGTGGACTCCATTCTTGAGGTGGAATACTTGACCCTACCCTGGAGTTGCTGGCAAGTAGGAAAAGGTTGCAGACGCAGTTCGAACTATTGTCATCTGGCAGGGCGGTGAGCCAGGTGTGACGCTCAAGGGGCACGTTTTACACAAAAGGGAGAAGGCCAGTTGTCTTTTGGCTCACCAGCTTAAATGACAGGCGGCCTCCCAGGAGATCACACAGATAGCAATTCGAGCAGGTAACTTCGTGATCTTTATGGATTGGAATCTCCGACAGAGGTATCAGTCATGTTTGACTTTTTTGGCAGCCTATCCATCCCAACTGTGGAGATGGAGAGGAGTGGTGAGTTGGAATCCACGTTAAACCCTGAGGAAATTTAATGCAGACTGGTAAAGCCCTAGTCCGGATGGCTTTCCAGTTGAATTCTATAAGAGATTCTCAGAGCAGCCTTTTATTCTGGACATTTTTAATGACTCCTTATCCCAGGGTTCATTTCCCTCCACCCTCACACAAGCCTTTAGCTCTTTGATCCTTAAGAAGGACAAAGACCAAAAGAGTGTGGGCCTTACTGACCTATCTCATTGTTGAATGTGGACGGTAAGTTACTTGCCATGGTGTTGGTGCTTCGGCTGGAACCCTGCCTCCCAAATGAAATCTTGGTGGATCAGTCGGGCTTCGTGAAGGGTCGACATGTGTTGGCCAATATACGTCACTGTGAAATGTTGGCCCCTCTTCGGTGCCCAAACCAAAGGTGATTGTTTTCCTGGATGCTGCTAGGCACTAAATAGGGTGTATCTATTGGAGTGGGAGTACCTATTTGAGATTCTTGGGAGGTTTTGTTTTGGCCACAAATTTATTTATTTGATTTGGTGACTGAATAAAGTTCCCACTGCAAGTGTTCATACGAATGTCCTGAATTCTGGTTATTTTCCATTGAATAGGAGCACGAGACTCACTGGGAGCGATTCTCCGCAAATGCGGTGAGTTGTAAAGGCTGCCCTGAAATTGGCCGTGTTTCACGGCAGCCTCCGCGCCCCCTCCCGGGACCCGATTCTCCCCCCCAGGCGGGACTAGCAGCGGGTCCCCGTGAAGCATGGCATCGCGGCCTTAGCGACCGGCACTAAGTCCGCGGGCCAAGCGTCACGCCGGCTGACGCGCACGATGACGTCAGCTGCGCATACACGGATTGGACGGCTCCAACCCGCGCATGCGCGGGGCCGTCATCTCCCTCGGCTGCCCTGCGGACTGATCCTGCGGGGCGGCGGAGGGAGAAAGATGCCCGCGATCGGTGGGCCGTGGTACTGCCGTACCAATCGGGGCCCAGAACAGGCATGTTGCGGCCGTTTTTACGACGGCAGCAAGCAGGTGTGTTTGTGGCCGTAAAAACGGCCGTAAAGGCCTGGGAACTCGGCCCATCGGCCTGGGGAGAATCGCTGTTCGCCGTTAAAAACGGCGAGCAGCGATTTGTGTCGTGGGGTGGCCGGGGGGGGGGGGGGGGGGGGGGGGGGGGGGGGGGAAGAATAGCGGGAGAGCGGGAAAAATGTCGGGGACGCCCTGCCGCTATTCTCTGACCCGTCGTGGGCAGTGGAGAATCGCGCCCAGTGTCCCTGCTCTCATTTGCTTTGGCAATAAAGCCGCTTGCTATTGCGCTGAGGTCCCCTGTTAAGTGGGGGCGGATAAATCGGGGAGGGGTAGAGCATCGGGCGTCCATTTATATGGATTACCTACATCTCTATACACGGACCCAGTAAGCTCCATGGATGAGATAATGAAACTGTTTCGTGTTTTTGACTCCTTCTCTGGGTACAAGTTGAACTTGGACAAGAGTGAATGTTTTCCGGTCAACCTCCCCAGGAAGCGAGCCCAACTGGGGATGTCACCTTTTTGCTTGCCAAGACTAGCTTTCATTATCTGGGTGTCAGGGTAGCCCACACCTGGGCCTCACTTTATAAATTAAATTACACTAATCAAGACAGACTTGCAGAGGTAAGATAACCTCCCCCCATCGTTGGCTGGTAGAGTTCAGACTATTAAAATGAACGTGTTCCCGAGATTTCTATTTCTCTTTCTGTGTCTCCCCATTTTTCTCCCCAAGTCCTTTTTTGCTAAAGTCGACAAATTGATATCCTCCTTTATTTGGGCGAGTAATACTCCCAGAATCCTTGGGGTTTTACCCCAAAGAGACAGACAGTCGAAGGGCCTGGCTCAACCCAATTTGTTGTTTTATTTATTTTTTTCTAAATTTAGAGTACCCAATTTTTTTTTCCAATTAAGGAGCAATTTGGTGTGGCCAGTCCACCTAACCTGCACATCTTTGGGTTGTGGGGGTGAAACCCATGCTGACATGGGGAGAATGTGCAAACTCCACACAAACAGTGACCCAGGGCCGGGATTCAAACCCAGGTCCTCAGCGCTGTAGTCCCAGTGTGAACCACTGCGCCACATGCCACCCCAATTTATTGTTTTATGTTGGGCGGCCAATATTCAGAAGATATTGTTGGGGTTTAGTGATCCTGCCTCCATATGGGATAAATGGAAGCAAGCTCCTGCTCTGCTTCTAGTCTTCACGCAACAGTTACTACACCATTGCCTTTTCCCTGGTGAGACTTTTCTCCAGTGGTGTGGTTTGTAAGCAGTTCAGGCAATATTTTAAGCTTCGCTCCCTGTCTTTGCTAGTCCCATCTGTAGTAGTCATCTTTTCCGACCAGTTAATTTGATGCCATGTTTAAGTCTTGGGAGGGGCAGGGTCTGGGAAGGGTTCGGGATCTGTTCGTGGACGGGTGGTTTAAGGAGTTGGATCAGAAATTCCAACTGCCTGGTTCCAGTCTTTTCAAATTCGCGATTTTTTGGGCAAGATTTCCCCCTCCTTTGGCGCCACCCTCTTCCCTGTCAAAGACGATTTTGACTCTGGCTAGGCTGGATGGGGGCTCAAATGACCATATTCTTTCAACGGATTCTGCCCATTGTGTGAGGTGAGGGCGAAATGCGTCCCATTTTTAATGGTGAGGTATGGAGTGAGGTCCTCCATAGTGTCAATTCCCTCCATGTGCTCAGCTGAGCTTGATTCAATTTAAGGTTTTGCACAGGACGCACCTGACCAGTGCTGGGACAAACTACTTGTTCTCTGGGTTGAGGATAGTGTGAGCGCTGCTCTCATACACATACATTCTGGTCATGTCCCAAGTTGATAAGCATTTGCGCCTCTTTCTTTAACACCATGTCGGAGATACTCTGGGTAGATTTGCATCCAAGTCAGCTAATGACCATATTTGGGGTATCTGATTTGCCGGTGCTTCAGTCGGGGGTCAAGGCGGATGTCCTCGCCTTTGCCTCGTTGGTAGCCCGGAGGCAAAACTCTGCTTGGGTGAAGGTCTCCTACTCTGCCTAGTGCCTCAGCTTGGTTGGGTAACCTCATGTTCTTTTCTGCATTTGTAGAAGGTCAAGTTCACCATCAGGGGGTCTAGGTTCTATCTAAGATGACAACCGTTCATTTCCTTTTTCAAGGAGTTACTCACGGGGAGTTAGTCACTGTCAGCTGTTAGAGGGTTTAGTTTAGTTTTTGTGGGGGTTTTCTTTGTTTAGCTCTTCCATAGTCTATTTATGTTTGATTATTTTGGGTGGTTTTGTTTAATATGAAAAATTTTCAATAAACATATTTTTAAAAATTGTTTTGAATATATATACTTATACACAACTTTACACACAATATTAGTTGAATCAAACAATATTGAGGGAACAGCAATAAGATCTTATGAAACATCCTAAAACACTTCACAAAGGGGATGGAGTGAATACCAAGTTGATCCCATTTCAGTGGGGTACTCCTTGTTTTTTTTTCTATTTTAATTTTTTTGACATCGGGCTGCCATTTAAGAGCTGCTGCTGAGCCCATTCCGCGGTATGACATCACAGGGTTTGAAATTTGGCGGGAAAGTCCGGCAGTACGGCCAGTGGGCTTCACACTGCTCTTCCTGTCTAAGTTCACATTTGCCAAAAAAAATGGCAAAATTTCACCCATTTACGCTGGCAGTAGGATACAAGTGGATATTAGCTGACAAATATGTCAGATTGGATGGTATGTAGATGGTAGGTTTTGGTGTTTATACTGGTTTGAAGACATTAGGCCACATCAAGATGCTGGAAGGTTAAGCCTGAGGGTGACCAATGCATGGTTATTTTGAACAAAGATCTTGATAAGATCATTGGTGCAGGAAACATCTTTGTATAACTCATACTTGCAGGAAGATGCAATTGTATGCAACTAAAATGAACAGACTTGCTGAGACAAATAGCCTTTCCCCATGCTTAAGGTGCCTTGTGTCCTCATTTTGAGATTTGCTGCACAATGGATAGCACTGTGACAAGTTATAAAATTTAATTGTAACTGAAGAGAAGTAACAAAACATGTCCCACGTAAAAATATAACATTTTATGTTGGGATCCTTCAGGAAATTGTTACAATCCTAGCTGATGTTAACACTGGACAAGTCAGATCCCAGAGTGTAACCTGGCTTGACAGATCCTAACTTTGTTTTTTTTTTAGAAACCATAGAACATAGAACAGTACAGCACAGAACAGGCCCTTCGGCCCTCAATGTTGTGCCGAGCCATGATCACCCTACTCAAACCCACGTATCCACCCTATACCCGTAACCCAACAACCCCCCCCCTTAACCTTACTTTTATTAGGACACTACGGGCAATTTAGCATGGCCAATCCACCTAACCCGCACATCTTTGGACTGTGGGAGGAAACCGGAGCACCCGGAGGAAACCCACGCACACAGGGGGAGGACGTGCAGACTCCACACAGACAGTGACCCAGCCGGGAATCGAACCTGGGACCCTGGAGCTGTGAAGCATTTATGCTAACCACCATGCTACCATGGATGTAAGTTACTGAACACATTCACAGGAGACTGTTAACAAAAATAATAAAATGTTTATTAAACAAGAGAAATGAACTATATTATACCGGACAAAAAGGTTGGAAAAAATCTTATTACAAACACAAGACGTCGATCCAAATATTCACTGTGCATTTACCCCAGCAATACCTCCACAGACACAAGTAAATTCAGAAAGATAAAACTATTTACAATATATATCTTGTACTCCAATATTCAGAGTAAGAATGAGTTATATGTGAATTAATGAGCAATGGTGGTCAGACACACTACACTCCAAAGTAATAACCGATGTGACCAATACAGATTAAATGGATTTCTCAACAACTGATTTTCTTTTTGTCGCATTGTGAACCAACCAGTCTCAACGAAACCTTGTCTTTCTCACGAAGATTTCCAATCTCCACATTTGAAGAACTTGCTTTGGAATTTTCTTCCAAATGCCATCCCACTTGTACAGCTTCAACAAGAGCCCACCTCCAGGGTTTCAATTTCGCCTTCCAGGATTCTTTTCTCCTGGATCTCCGAGTTCACTCCAGCTTCACCTTAAAAGCATACTTTCAGGGTTTTGGCCAGGCCAAGCAGAAGATCACTGCTCCGTTAATGCGACCAACCTTAGGCTGCCTGCTCAGATCTTCTGGGCTTCTCTCAAATCCACTTTGCTTCATGTCTGCTCCCCACAGCTCTTCCTTTAACTTGGAGCCTTTGTCCCTGCTCCTGTTGTTTATGTTGATTCAGTGAAATCTATCACTGATCCCTGTCTTTGTCCCTGCCTGGGACTTTCTTCGGCACTTTTTTCTGTCCTACTTCCTGGTTTGGGACCCTCTGCTTGGTTTGGGATCTCTCCTGTCCCTCTTCCCTTGTCCTCCCTGGGACAGCTCTGGAATGGCGCTTT
The DNA here is from genome assembly GCF_902713615.1 of Scyliorhinus canicula. Classification (NCBI taxonomy): domain Eukaryota; kingdom Metazoa; phylum Chordata; class Chondrichthyes; order Carcharhiniformes; family Scyliorhinidae; genus Scyliorhinus; species Scyliorhinus canicula. The sequence continues at coordinate 46,028,597 of NC_052166.1, forward strand.
CGTTCAGGTACCCTGGCTTGTAGTTTTGAGCTATTTCACTTCTTCTTTTCCCTGGTCACTGGCCTAAAGAACGTAAAAATTTACTAACTGCACATGTGCGGCTATTTTCTGGCCAACATATGCACAGAAGACCCAAGGCCCATCAGGAACTGTATTTCCCGATTCAAAACCACGGTACATATCAGATTTTGTAACAGGACGTTATTGCATATGGGAGGCCCCAGAGCTTTAGCTTTTTTAGTAACGTGCTAATTATGAAAACATTTTTTAGTTTGTCCATACAGTCTGGGCTTTGAATATTTTGTTCAGTTTGAATCAGAAAGAAGTACATATTGTACTGCTACAATATTTTTGTGTAAGTACCCAAAATTATAGCCAATGTATCAATCCACTGGGTCTCCCTAGTTGGGCAGAGAATAGCAGATGGTTGCCAGTATGTTAAAGGTTATTACACACTTGTGGTGTTTGCCATTTGAGAAAGTCTCATTGTTACAAACATCCAAATCTGAATAGGTCCTCCGTAGCAGAGCGATGCCAGATTGGAAGACACATTTTGCAGAGTGTCCTGGGGTTTAGTGCTGCGGCACCCACTTTGCCAATGATCTGGATCCAATAATACAAGGCAAATTGATCCAATTGTTAATGATAACCTAACTTGGGATGGGACAAACAAGTCCAATAAAATAGCCAGTGAACTACAAGAACATGGAACAAATTTCAAGTGGGCAGCATTTAGTAGTTGAAATTTATTTCAGTATAGTGCAAGAACAAGTTAACGTAGGAACATGCTTTTAAGAGGACCAACACCAATTTAACATAAATGTCTGACAGTTTTGCAGTGTGACATAGTCAGAATGGACGCTGAGTTAAAATATGAGATACAAGGAGGGGTGGCCAAAAGCTTCCTGAAACTACTGGGTTTTAACAAGGTTCATGAGGGTGGGAAGGCAGAAGAGTGTAGGGAAGGATTGCCAATGCACCAGACTTAGCAATAGATCATCGCTAATGACCGGTGAAGGAATGTGGGATACAAGGTCAGAGTCAAAGGATTACTTGGGGTGTGTGTATTGAGCTCTAAGAGAGTACAGAGATAGGGGAGAGCAAGGACATGAAATGACTTAAGCATGATATAAACATTATTAATATATATATATATATCACGGCGCCAAGGACCTGGGTTCAATCCCAGCCTCGGGTCACTGTCCATGTGGAGTTTGCAGATTCTCCCCTGCGTGGGTTTCACCCCACAACCCAAAGACGTGCAAGGTATGTGGATTGGCCATGCTAAATTGCCCCATGGGGGAAAAAATGAATTGGATGCTTTAAATTTATTTAAAAAAAAAAAATATTAACATTAAACAAGAGAATTTGAAATTTAGTACATTGGATGATCAAGAACAAATGCAGGTTCGAACAGGGTGATGGGTTAATGGGATGATGCAGGATAGGATACGAACAGCAGATTCTGAGTTTTGGATAAATTTATGTTTAATATGGAGGCAGCTCAGAATGGCATAGGAATAGCCAGGTTTGAAAATGAAAATGAGAAAATGAAAATTGCTTATTGTCACAAGTAGGCTTCAAATGAAGTTACTATGAAAAGTACGGGAAGTAGAGATGACAAGTATATGGATGAGGTTTCAGCAGCCGAAGAGCTGAGGTCGGCTATATTCCAGATATGGGTGTAGGCGGTCTTTCTGATGAAAATGAGTTGAACATTTCAGCTTTGGAAGGTGCTGTCAAAGAAGGCTTGGCAAGTTACTGCAGTGCATCTTGCAAATGGTGTGCATTGCTGTATCATGGTGCACCGGTGGTGGAAGGAGTAAATGTATAAGATGGTGAATGGAGTGTGATCTGTCAGGTTTAGCCTGACTGGGGTATGGAATCGGTGCTAAGAACATCAAGGTTATGGTGGGCTGAAAACTATGGTTTCTGTCTTCCCAATATTTAATGGAAAGAGATAGCAATACCAGGACTGAATGTCGGGCAAATGGCCTAGCAACGTGGAGATAATGGAAAAGTTGAGAGAGATAGTGGAGAGATAGAGTTGACTGTCATCAACATACATGTGGATGTTGATTCAGTGTCTGCAGATAATGGGCGAGAGTCAGCAACACCCTCATCCTTGCACATGGTGTGGATCAGGGCACAACGGGTGAATTGGGCATGAGCCCCAAATCATGACTCACTCCAATTGCTCTGCCCGGCGTGATCTGGATCCCGCCCTCCCTGGGCGAGATCCAGATCTGAATATTTAAATGAGCCTAATTACTCATTTAACTACCCAGATGTATTGATTCACCAAACGCCGGGGACTCAACGGCCACGCCTGGGAGACCTCACCAAGTCGCAGTTTAGTACTGGTCCACACAAATGTGGACCAGGTGTAACAGTACCTGGGGGGAATGTATCTCCCAGGCTATTGGAGATCCCTGGGTGGTCGGGCCAGGGCAGGGTGGTACCCTGGCATTTCCCCTGGAAGCTGCCTAATGGGCACCCTGGCAGAGCCACCATGGCTGCTAAGTGCCCAGGTGGCACTGACAGGGTGCCAGGCTGGCATCACCAGGATCCCCAGGTGCCAGTTTGGTACTGCCAGGGGTCAGGACCGGGGAAGCCCTGGCAAGTAGAGTGATGGGGGGGGGCCTGCGCAAGGTTGGGGGTTAGCGGGTCACAAAGGCGGGGATGGGGATGGGGGGAGATGGAAGGGGGGGGGGAGGCCTGAAAGTAGGGGGATGGGGGAGATCAGATATAAATGGTGCCCTGATTTGCAAGAAGCTTAAGCTCGTCATCAGAAAATCCCTTTAAGTGTGGCAGCGGCAGGGAAAGACGGCAAGTGCCATTGGATAGCGGGATGTTTCTCGGTGCTGGAGCCCCAAGAAACACCCCACCAAATGCACCGTTCAGCAGACTTTAACTTCAGTCCGCTGAATTGCGCCCGATTGCAACAGGGCCAACCTGTAGATGGGGAAGAGGAGGAACCTAAGTAAATGTTGGTGCTCATCGTCAACATGAGTTCAGAGGGTATGGAGAAGATGCTGGAAATAATAAGGTTTCATTGCTGGGGCCAGTTGGGAACTTGGGTGTGGTGTTTGGTGAGCAATGGGAAGCACTAGAGGCAATTGGACAGATGGTCAGAATCCCAGTGACAAAGAAGTTCAAATCTCCTTCTCCTTCTACTGCTGCCTTGTGAGGTTGTTGTAAACCTTGTCGATTAAAAATCACCTTTGGCGATATTAGGGGATAAACGAGTTAGACAAAGGCCTTCTCTTGTCGATTATGATGTTGAATTGATTTGTAGAGATAGATTGAAAAATATCTGGGAGTGACAGTATAAACATTATGCTGTATTAGTGTAAGCCACAGTGGTCTGGTCAGACTACAACCTGTAAACTATGATCTGTTCTTGTTACTGAAGTACTAGAATAGTACTGGTACTGAAGTACTAGAATAACATCAAAGGAATATGCACAGATGAAACATTTTAGCGAACACACCAGCAATGTCTGATATGTGGTTCTGGCAGGTGAGGCTTTCTACATGGCTGTCAGCTGAAAGAAAGTAGGTGGTTCATGAACAGAAATACAGGGGTAACAGCCTACACCCGATCTGCACAGATAGCGGCATCAAGGCTAAAATTGTGGGGTATTTATTTCTGGGTAAACCTGGTGAATGCTTAAAACATTTGTTAGGTCCTTTGAATATATAAATTTCAGTCCTAAAACCCGTTGAAGGACCTATTCTTAAACTTTGTTGATGATGAATGAGGCAGGCTTTGGGCCTGCTCAATTCAGGCACCTTCAGCAATGCCAAAGAAGAAGACAAGCAAGTTTATTTTTTAAATCCCTTTCGGGGGAGCAAAGAGTTGCTTTGGTGCCTGCGGAGGTGTGACCAGTGCCGTAGCTCGGTGTCTTGAAGAGACTGAGCCCTACTTTCCTTGAGCCATTTTGTTCAGGCACATGCGGCATTCTCAGCACTTTCTAGGCCAGAGTGGCCTGCTGCCTTGTGAGGTTGTTGTAAACCTTGTCGATTAAAAATCACCTTTGGCGATATTAGAGGATAAACACGTTAGACAAAGGCCTTCTCTTGTCGATTAATGGAGGCATTAACATATTTAAAATAAATGGGTTTATGCCACTATTAAAATAGCAAGCAGTGAAATTTTTCATAGAATTTACAGTGCAGAAGGAGGCCATTCGGCCCATCGAGTCTGCACCGGCTCTTGGAAAGAGCACCCTACCCTAGGTCAACACCTCCACCCTATCCCCATAACCCAGTAACCCCACCCAACACTAAGGGCAATTTTGGACACTAAGGGCAATTTATCATGGCCAATCTACCTAACCTGCACATCTTTGGACTGTGGGAGGAAACCGGAGCACCCGGAGGAAACCCACGCACACACGGGGAGGATGTGCAGACTCCGCACAGACAATGACCCAAGCCGGAATCGAACCTGGGACCCTGGAGCTGTGAAGCAATTGTGCTATCCACAATGCTACCGTGCTGCCCAATTTAATGTGAACACAGTAAACATTCATCCAGTAATAGTTCCAACATCAATAATAAATGGAGAAAGTATTGGAAATACACAGAAAATCTGACAGGGTCTTGAAAATATCAATTTGTGGTTTTAGTATTTTCTGATTTTACTCCAGATTTTTAGCATTCATTCTTTGTCGTTTTATACAATATTTTAACAATGAACTTAGGGAAGGGAATTGAGCTACAGCAGAAATGTAGCTGCATATATTAAAATGTAAAGTTGAGCAAATGGCAACGGCATTCCTGTTCTTTTTTTGTTTTGTTTTGAAACCCAGTAAATTAGTCGCAGCCTTCCCACACAAAGCACACACTAGTCTATTCAAATGTCGAATTTTGGAGTGGGAAAAAAATGGCAGAAACGAGCTTTGTGATGACCTCTCACTAAAAACGTTTCTGTCACCAGAAATTTTCATTACCTAGTCATGACCACTGACACCTACTGACTACCTTACCAATCTTAAAATACAGCCTATAAGCGCAGTTCAGTAACCTTTAACCTGTTGTAACAATGTACTCACTGAGGGGAAATACTCATCGCAGCCCAAATCTAAATCAGTCTGTGTCATGCAGCCACTTAACAGATTCTATCACAGAAAGCAAATACCCTGTTGACAGCTTTGATAAACCAAACCAAGAGACATATAGTCAGAAATTGTTATCCTTGTCAATAACATATTTTCCTAGTCAATAAATTTGAGAAAATATAGGCTTAGCCTACCAGCTTATTTGCTTTAATTTATTTACCATAGTCACTGAGGCTGAAAGACAGGACTGTCTCACAAAATGTAAATAAAACTTTGAATGGGTTTGCTCAGCTCCCCTGTACTTATGCAGCCCAGTAGACACCCTTTCATTTTGCAAGAGACATTGTAAAATACTGACACTGCTAAGGTGCTGAAAAGTAAATTAGGGTTAGATCTGTAATCCTTTGTTTAACTTTTATTTTTTGCCAACTTCCTCTTCAGTTATTCTGCTTCCTCACCAGGTGGCTCTTTAGTGGAAGGTACTTCCAGGACTTTGGGATCCGGGAATCATTGATATCTCTCCCGTTATGCAATGGTTGGCCATGCTGCAAGCAGGCGCTTTGATGATAACTGTTGGCAGGCTATTTGATCCTGAGGGCCATCACAGTCACGATTGGTCATGTCCTCACACTTCCAGCAGGGGATGCTGGTTTTCAGCCTTGAACTTAAACCACAATCCATTTTCCCATTAAAGCTGCTGATGCCAATTGCAGTAACCCCAACAATTACAGGGATCAGCTAACAAAACCACGGATGAATATCAGTAACATGTTAACATGGATTGGTTAATCTGTTCTCCAGAGCATCTTTCAAAGCCCAGGGCCATTGGAGGGCTGGCTAAAATTGAAATTGAAAAGGAAGAAATTGGACCATTAAAAAATAATAATTAATTCTCCTGCTGATGGGCATTTTGTAAAGCAGAGCAAACAAGAGGCTGGAACAAATGAAGCAAATTTTTTCACTTGCCCAGCAAAGGCTTAAAACCAGCTGCAGCGTCACGATTGAAATGAAATGAAAAATGAAAATCGCTTATTGTCACAAGTAGGCTTCAATGAAGTTACTGTGAAAAGCCCATTCCGGCGCCTGTTCGAGGAGGCTGGTACGGGAATTGAACCGTGCTGCTGGCCTGCCTTGGTCTGCTTTAAAAGCCAGCGATTTAGCCCAGTGTGCTAAATCAGCCCCAGCCATTGACATGAGGGAACAATCACGAAGAAGACATAAGTGGATTCAAAGCTTAATTTTGCCTGAAAAAATGACTGACAATGACGACATCAAGAAGAAAAGTTTGGAGATTGTCTTATATAGGTCTTCAATAATATAATGTTTCAAGAGGTTGAGGCGAGCTGTAGTCTTCTGGTGAAACGGAATTTATAGCTTCACTGCCCCAAAAACTGCAGTTCACCACTGACTCAAACAACAAAAACTTTATGGATGAGGCTAAAGCATATCAGGGCCATGGAGAAAATTGTTAACAAGATGCATGCTGGGGCTGGAGCATATCCTAAAGTCAAGAACATAGGACTTAGGAGCAGGTGTGGGACATTCAACCCTTGGGACTCTGTTTAGCCATTCGATAAGATCATGGCTGGTCCGGATGTGGTCTCAACTCTACCTCCCTATTTGCCCCCATAACGCTTGATTCTTTGTCCAGCATAAAAGATAGACCACCTATTTTTAAATTGCATCCCTTAGTTCTAGTCTCTCCCACAAGAGGAACCATCTTCCCGGCACCCACACTAACATTTCCCTGCGAGATCTTGTATGTTTCAATAAGGTCACCCCTCATTCATCTAAGGTTCAATGGTTCAACCTTTCTCATTCTCAGGAATGAGTCGATTGAACCCTCTCTGAACTACTTCGAACACAATTATATCCCTTTTCAAATAAGGAGAGTAAAACTGTACACACTCTACCAGGTATGGTCTCACCAAGGCCCTGTACACAGTCTGCAAGGTATGGTCTCACCAAGGCCCTGTACTTGCGGTCAAACTTCCCTCCTTTTATATTTGATTCCCCTTGCAATTGGCCTTCTTAAATCACTTGCTTTACTTGCAAACTAACCTAATGCGATTCATGCACCAGGACACCCAGATCCCTCTGTACAAATGGATCTGCAATCTCTCCCTATTTAAATAGTATACAATTTCTCTATTCTTCATGCCAAGTTCACATTTTCCCATACTCTACCAAATTTTTGTCCATTCATTTAAATGATCCAAATCCCTTTGCAGACACCTAGGGCTGGATTCTCTGCCTGCAGGTTTCTCCATTGCACTGGCAGCGCATCCACACCCAGGGAATTTCCTGACGGCACGGGGCTGCACACAATGAAAATTCAATGGCCGGATGGCAGGACGGAGAATCCCGTTGCCGGCGGTGGCACGCCACACCACAAAACTGGTGGGGATGTGGGACAGAGAATCCCGCCCCTTATGTCCTCTTCACAACCTACCCTCCTACCTATCTTTGTGGTATCAGCAAATTTAGTAACCATACATTCAGTCCCTTCACCCAAGTCATTAATATAGATTGTAAATAGTTGGGGCCCTAACACCTATCCCTGTGGTACTCCATTAGCTAGTTATAACTTGCCAGCCCAAGAAAAATCAATTTATTCCTACCATCTGCTTCCTGTTAGCTAATCAATCCTTTTTCTATGCTAATACATTATCCTCCTTCACCATGAGCTGTTATTTTGTATTTTTGTGTAGTAACCTTTGATGTGGCACCTTATCAAATGTCTTTTGGAAGTCCAAGTACACCACAACTAAAGGTTCCCCTTTCCCTACCTTGTCTGTTATTTCCTCAAAGAACTCTGATGAATTTGTTGAACACCATTTCTCTTTCACAAAACCATGTTGCCTTTGCCCAATCCCGTTATGATTTTTTAAATACCCTGTTATAATTGCTGAAAAAAGAGACATGCCGTTGAAGCTTTTCAGCTTGTATTTACCAGGACAGACGCAAGGATACAAAATTTCAAGGAAACAAGAATTTACACTGCTTGATAAAAGGGCAGCTGATTGGCTAGCAAGTTGGCTCTGATTGGTTGAGACATTGCCATGACAAATGTACCGGGGAGTTATTGTTCCCCCGTGCTCTTGTTTTATTCAAAGAAGGTGTAATGTCTGGACATATTCCTTATACCTGCAGAGGGCAGGTCCTTGCTTATGTATATATATAGCTTCCAGAAACATTGGGTGTTTATGTAATTCTGAGTACACTCAGGATTGTTCAGCAAGTGTTGCCCAATCGTGGAATCAGATCTAATGTTAGATGTTATGTTCTGAGCTTTGAAATCATGCGTTGGTTGAGTATGGTCAGTACTTTGCCTATTGTGAACAGCTGAAGGGACATGCTGTTTGATGCAATCCACCAGTTATTGAGAGCTGTGCCCTAGGTACCTGACATCGCACCAGCACCGACATTCATATACCGCATAACTCATTTATGTGGCAGGAAGAAATTCTTTTTAGCTTGATCGCAGTATTGTGTTAATTGGAAACACCACTCATGTTGCCACTGCATATTAGCAGGGTGAAACAGCTTCGCCAAACATATTGGATTGGATGGATTGGATTGGATTTGTTTATTGTCACGTGTACCGAGGTACAGTGAAAAGTATTTTTCTGCAAGCAGCTCAACAGATCATTCAGTACATGGAAGAAAAGGGAATTAAACAAAATTCAAGAGAATACATGAGAATACATAATAGGGCAACACAAGATATACAATGTAACTACATAAGCATTGGCATCGTTTGAAGCATACAGGGTGTAGTGTTAATGAGGTCAGTCAACAAGAGGGTCATTTAGGGGTCTGATGACAGTGGGGAAGAAGCTGTTTTTGAGTCTGTTCGTGCGTGTTCTCAGACTTCTGTATCCTGTTACAACCTACTTAATAATGGATTCAAAAGATTTCCCTATGACTGATGTTAGGCTAACTGGCCTATAGTTTTCTTCTTTGTGTCTCCCTACTTTCTTGAATAAAGTTGTTACATTTTATTTTCCAATTCTGTAGAACCATAGAAAACCAGAAAGCCATACAGCGGAGAAAGAGGCCATTCAGCCCATCCTGTCTGCTCCAGCGAAAAAGGAGAAAAGAAATAAACTAGCCATTCATTTTAATCCCACTTTCAAGCACCTGGTCTGTACCCTTGCAGGTTATAGCATCTCAGGTGTAGATCCTGACATCTTTTTCAGCGTTAGCCAATAGTTTTACCTGGGCTCGCCCCTCTAATCCTTCTCCTAGTCACCTTGAATCTTTGCTCCTTGGTAAATGAGTCTCAGCTATGGAAAATAGGTCTTTCCTGTCGACCCTTAAAGTTTGATAAAATGTTTGCGACCAGGTTTGTCCTCCATTTCATGCTTTCTGAAGAAAGGATCCGGATCCGGTGGAATGTGGGTCATACTGACCAATCTCACTGTTGAATGTGGAAGCAAAGATTTTAGTGACGGTGTTGCCAGTCAGGTTGGAGGAGTGTCTCATGCAGATCCTTCAGAACAAGTGAAATGGAAGCCCAACCCATCATTTATGGAAGCACTTACCGAGCCACGGCATCCTCAAACTCTTCCACCAGCAGTGGGGAGGAAGAGATGGGATTCGTGAAGGGTAGGCAATTGTCTTCCAACGTGAGGCGCTTGTTGGATGTGGTGTCGTCTCAGGCATAGGGGGATGAGCATGAAGTGATTGTGGCGCTGGATGCAGAGAAGGCCTTTCATATGGTGGAGTGGAGGTCTCTGTTCATAGTGTTGGAGCAATTCGGGATAGGGCTGAAGTTTGTGTTGTGGGTTAAGTTGTTGTACCAGGAGCCAACAAATAATGTAAGCTTGGGCTACTTCCGACTGCATAGGGGAACGAGACAGGGGTGTCCTATGTCCCCCCTCTCCTATTTGTGTTGCCAATTGAGCCTTTGGCCATTGCCTTGAGACGCTCAGATAAGTGGAGGCGGCTAACGAGGGTGGGGAAGAGGAGCATAGGGGGTCTCTGTCTGCCAATGACCTGTTGCTGTACCGTCTTTGATCCGGTCCCAACGATGGAGGAGATAATGGGAGACTAAAGCGGTTCGGAGACCTTTGTGGGTATAAACTGAAAAATTAGGACAACAGTGAATGTTTTCCGGTCACCCCGCTGGGGAGGGGAACTAATTTGGGGGTGTTGCCATTCAGGCTGACAAACTCGCATTTCAGGTCCTTAGGTGTACGGATGGCAAGGGATTGGGCTCAGCTTTGGAGGCTACATTTTACTGATGAGCAAGGTGAAGGCAGACCTACAGAGATGGGATGGTCTCCCACTCTCGTTAGCTGGGCGGGTGCAATCGGTAAAGATGAACATCTTGCCATGTTTCTTGTTCCTGTTTCAATGTCTGCCGGTGGCAAAGTATGATCTTGCTGTTTATATGGGCAGGGAAGGTGGGGAGGACTTGAAGAATGGTCCTACAGAGGGACAGTTGCGGCTGCCGAATCTGCTTTACTGCTATTGGGTGGCGAACGCGGAGAAGGTGTTGGGTTGGTCGGGGAAATCAGGAGTCAGTTTGGGTAAAGATGGAGGCCAGGTGGTGTGAGGGGCGGTATTGCGGCCGCTGGTGATGGCCCTGCTCCTGCTCCTCCCAAGGAAGTTTTTGACGAACCTGGTGGTGGTGGCTACGCTATAAATATGGAGGGAATTATGGCACCAATTTAAAGTGGGAGAGGGTTGAGGATACTACCGATCAGGGACGACCATATATTTGAGCCAGCGAGGGTGGACTGCATGTATCGGGAATGGGAGGATCAGGGGGTGGCAGTAGTGGGGGATTTGTTCCAGGAGGAGCGGTTTGGGGGGGTTAGTAGCGAAGTGCGGGCTCACACAATCTGAGGCGTTCGGGTACTTGCAAGTCCGGAACTTTGGGAGGAAGGTTTATTTGAGTTTTTCGGTGGTGCTTCTTTTGTGGAGAGGGTACTGTCACTGGCCAGGTTAGTATCTATGGGAAACTGCTGGAAGAGGACAGGGCCTTGCTGTAGGGGATTACGGTGAAGGAGGAGGAGCTAGGGGTGAAGTGGAGGTGAGTGTCATATGAGAGTACCTTTAAGAAATTGGTGTTTATAAATGGGTATGTATATAAATATCTGTAGTGAGAGTACCTTTAAGAAATGGTGTTTACTCCTGCAATGATGTCAAAGAGTAGGTGGAGCTGGACTGTCTGTCAGCTTTTTACTTTCGTTTTGGGCTGTTTGCAGCAGGGTGTGTTTTAGTTTCATTTTCAGAGCTGGATAGCTGCAGTCACAGCCAGAAGGTGTATGAGTCTCTCTGTAATCTAAAGACTGTACATTGATCCTTTGGTGATTTAAAACTAATAACTGCTCTCAGTAGTGACTTAAACCTGATCTGCTTCTGTTTAAAGGTTTTTTTTTAAAGTCTTATGGATTTCAGAGGCTCTGAAGTTTTTGGGGGTGGGGACGGTCACACGCAGCTTAAGGATTACTTAGTGTTGTATTCTTTTGGGGATTGTATTTGAATTAATGGTTGCTAAGATGTTCACTGTGTGTTTTAAAAAAGTTCACTTGAGTTCATAGAATAAACATTGTTTTGCTTTACAAAATACTTTTCCATTTCTGCTGTACCACACCTTTAGAGTGGGCCATGTGCTCCCATTCCACAATCTATTAAAAGTTGTGGGTCAGGTGAACTCCATGATACACTTTGGGGTTCTCTAAACCCTGGCCCACAGCAAATTGGGGGCTCGAGGGGGAATAACAGTCTATCTACTGGATTGGCTTAGTGAACTTAAAGACAGTGAGGGGTGAGCATATTGTGGTTGCTTTTCAGGTGTGGTATTCCACACAATGGCTCTTTCAGAGGCTCTGAAGTTTTTGGGGGTGGGGACGGTCACACGCAGTACCTTACGGGTAGAGACTAAAAACAGATTTCGCAAAAACATTGCAGTTAACATTACCTGACAAAATACGAAAAGGTGAGGTAATTATGGCGGTGACTAAGCATTTAAAGTTGCCTGAGATACAGTTTGACTCATTGGAAATGGCAAATATTCAGTTACAAATGGAACATGAGAAAGAATTAAAGCAGCTTGAATACGAAAGAGAGGAAAATGAAAGAGAGAGAGCGGAAAAAGAAAGAGAGGGAGAGAGGAAAAAGAAGGAGAGAGAGAAAGGAGAAAAGAAAGAATAGCCCTTGCAGAACAAAAAGAAAGAGAAAGGGAAATGCAGATCAGGGAAAAAGATAAAGAGAGAGAGTTTGAACTTCAGAAAATGGCCATGAAACATGACAGTCAGTTAAAATTGGCAGAGGTAAAGGAAAATGTACAGTTGGATGATAGTGATGAGGATAATGAGAAAGAGCTTCAAAGTCAAAGGCTTGGTGGGAATCTATTTAAATATGTCCAAGCATTGCCAACGTTTGATGAGAAGGAGGTAGAAGCCTTTTTCATTTCATTTGAGAAGGTAGCTAAACAAATGAAATGGCCACAGGACATGTGGGTATTAATGATTCAAACAAAGCTGATAGTTAGGGCTAGTGAAGTGTTTGCATCACTACCGGAGGAGGTATCTGGGACATATGAGGAGGTGAAAAAAATCCATCTTAGGTGCATATGCACTAGTGCCTGAAGCCAACAGCCAAAGGTTTAGAAATTTAAGGAAAGAATTTGGTCAAACATACATGGAGTTTGAAAGGAACAAACAGAGTAATTTTGATAGCTGGATAAGGGCTTTGAAAAGAGACCAAACGTATGAAGCTCTCAGAGAAATTATAATTTTGGAGGAGTTTAAAAACTTAATTCCTGATGTAGTGAGAACTCATGTGGACGAACAGAGGATTAAAACTGTGAGGTTAGCAGCAGAAATGGCAGATGATTATGAATTAGTTCATAAATCAAAGCTTGGTTTCCGACATCAGTTTCAGCCTGTGAGGAATAGAAACTCGGGACATGAAAAATACTCAAGTGGTAAAGGTAAAGGTGATCTGATGGGAGATAATAAGGAGAGTGTACCCCAGATTAAAAAATAAATCCAGGAGGGTGGAAAAGAAATGAAAAGTTTCAAATGTTTTCACTGTAATAAACTTGGCCATGTAAAGTCACAGCGTTGGTGGTTGAAGAAAAGCACTGGGAAGGCTGATGTGGTAAAATAGGATAAGACAGTGGGGTTTGTGAAAGTGGTGAAGGAAAGTCCAAGTGAAGCGAAGGAGGGGAAAATGATTGTACAGCTTGATCAAGAGGTGATTGATAAGAAGGAGTCAGATTTCTTTAAAAAAATTAACTTGTGTGGGTAAAGTTTACTAGTGCATCAGGAGGAGCTGGTAAATAAGTCACAATTTTAAGAGATACAGGAGCTAGTCAATCTTTAATGGTAAGAGATGAGGAGTTATGTAGGTAGATAGATAGATAGAGGAATATAGCACAGAACAGGCCCTTCGGCCCACGATGTTGTGCCGAACGTTTGTCCTAGGTTAATCATATAATTGTGGACACTAAGGGCAATTTATCATGGTCAATCCACCCAAACTGCACATCTTTGGACTGTGGGAGGAAACCGGAGTACCCGGAGGAAACCCACGCACACACGGGGAGGATGTGCAGACTCCACACAGACAGTGACCCAAGTCGAAATCGAACCTGGGGCACTGGAGCTGTGAAGCAATTGTGCTATCCACAATGCTACCGTGCTGCCCTTAAGAAGAAATTAATCTACACTCCATTATTCTACCCTAATCCATGTACCTATCCAATAGCCGCTTGAAGGTCCCTAACATTTCTGACTCAACTAATTCCACAGGCAGTGCATTCCATGCCCCCACTACTCTCTGGGTAAAGAACCTACCTCTGACATCCCCCCCTATATCTTCCACATTTACCTTAAATTTATGTCCCCTTGTAATGGTTTGTTCCACCTGGGGAAAAAGTCTCTGACTGTCTACTCTATCTATTTCCCTGATCATCTTATAAACCTCTATCAAGTCACCCCTCATCCTTCTCTGTTCTAATGACAAAAGGCCTAGCACCCTCTACCTTTCCTCGTATGACCTACTCTCCATTCCAGGCAACATCCTGGTAAATCTCCTTTGCACCTTTTCCAAAGCTTCCACATCCTTCCTAAAATGAGGTGACCAGAACTGCACACAGTACTCCAAATGTGGCCTGACCAAGGTTTTGTACAGCTGCATCATCACCTCACGGCTCTTAAATTCAATCCCTCTGCTAATGAACGCTAGCACACCATAGGCCTTCTTCACAGTTCTATCCACTTGAGTGGCAACTTTCAAAGGTCTATGAACATAGACCCCCAAGATCTCTCTGCTCCTCTACATTGCCAAGAACCCTACCGTTAACCCTGTATTCTGCATTCATATTTGTCCTTCCAAAATGGACAACCTCACACTTGTCAGGGTTAAGCTCCATCTGCCACTTCTCAGCCCAGCTCTGCATCCTATCTATGTCTCTTTACAGCCGACAACAGCCCTCCTCACTATCCACAACTTCACCAATCTTCGTATCATCTTCAAATTTACTGACCCACCCTTCAACTCCCTCATTCAAGTCATTAATGAAAATCACAAACAGCAGAGGACCCAGAACTGATACCTGCGGTACACCACTGGTAACTGGGCTCCAGGCTGAATATTTGCCATCCACCACCACTCTCTGTCTTCTATCGGTTAGCCAGTTCGTTATCCAACTGGCCAAATTTCCCACTATCCCATGCCTCCTTACTTTCTGCATAAGCCTACTATGGGGAACCTTATCAAATGCCTTACTAAAATCCATGTACACTACATCCACTGCTTTACCTTCATCCACATGCTTGGTCACCTCCTCAAAGAAGTCAATAAGACTTGTAAGGCAAGACCTACCCCTCACAAATCCGTGCTGACTATCCCTAATCAAGCAGTGTCTTTCCAGATGCTCAGAAATCCTATCCCTCAGTACCCTTTCCATTACTTTGCCTACCACCGAAGGAAGACTAACTGGCCTGTAATTCCCAGGGTTATCCCTATTCATTTTTTTGAACAGGGGCACGATGTTCGCCACTCTCCAATCCTCTGGTACCACCCCTGTTGACAGCAAGGACGAAAAGATCATTGCCAACGGCTCTGCAATTTCATTTCTTGCTTCCCATAGAATCCTTGGAGATATCCTGTCAGGCCCGGGGGACTTGTCTATCCTCAAGTTTTTCAAAATGCCCAACACATCTTCCTTCCTAACAAGTATCTCCTCGAGCTTACCAGTCTGTTTCACACTGTCCTCTCCAACAATATGGCCCCTCTCGTTTGTAAATACTGAAGAAAAATACTTGTTCAAGACCTCTCCTATCTCTTCAGACTCAATACACAATCTCTATTCATGATGTAGATGTGGGAAAGGCTATTCCACTCAAACAACATCCATACAGACTTAACCCTTTAAAATTGGCACAGGTTAACAAAGAGATTGAGAGCATGCTTAAAAATGGCATAATTGAAGTTGGTTGCAGCCAATGGAGCTCACTCATTGTGATGGTACCTAAACCAGACAGTACCCAACGGTTGTGTGGACTATAGAAAAATTAATGCAGTTACAAGAATGGATTCTTATCCTATCCCACGTTTGCAGGATTGCATTGAGAAAGTGGGACAATCAGCTTTTATTTCCAAACTGGATTTACTTAAAGGTTACTGGCAGGTACCTTTATTCAAAAGGGCGAAGGGGATTTCAGCTTTTGTGACTAAAGATGGTATATACCAATTTAAAGTTATGCCATTTGGCATGAAAAGCGCCCCAGCCACATTACAACGGTTAACTAACAAAGTTGTTTCAGGATTACCCAATTGTGCGGTATACATTGACGATCTGGTAATTTTGAGCCAGACATGGAAACAACATTTAAAACATCTGATGGAGTTATTCGATAGACTTCAGGAGGTGGGTTTGGTGATAAACTTAGCCAAAAGTGAATTTGGAAAAGCCCAAGTCACTTTCCTTGAGGAGTTTCCGATACCCTCAACACGAAGGGATATAATGTGATTTCTTGACATGAGTGGATTTGATCGAACATTTGTGAAAAATGTTTGTAGAGTGGTTGCTCCACTGATAGACTTGCTGACGAAACGTCAAAAATTTCAGTGGATAGCGGACTTTCAACGGGCATTTGACTGCCTGAAAGCTGTGATAACCAATGCTCCTGTGTTGGAGAATTACAAGGGACTCTGTGATCAGATTGAACTAAAGTATCTGACTTTAAAGAGAAATACCGAGACGTAGAGAAATGGACGGATCATGCAGAGACCTTCTTGTTCAAAGAGACTGTCAATCGAGAAGGATTCCAGTTGGAGGAAAAATAAAAAATGAACTATATTGTTGTACCTGTTTGAGTGTGTTTTTTTTTAAACGAAAAAGTATATTTACTGTGTGCATTTCTTAAAGGATAGTGAAAAGTTGAAAAATGAAACCACCTTGAAGTTGATGGTTTATTTTTTTTTTGGCGGGAGGTGTCGTGTGAGAGTACCTTTAAGAAATTGGTGTTTATAAATGTGTATGTATATAGATATCTGTAGTGAGAGTACCTTTAAGAAATTGGTGTTTACTACTGCACTGATGTCAGAGAGTGGGTGGATCTGGGCTGTCTGACAGCTTTTTACTTTTGTTTTAGGCTGTTTGCTGCAGGGTGTGTTTTAGTTTTGTTTTCAGAGCTGGATAGCTGCAGTCACAGCCAGAAGGTGTACGAGTCTCTCTCTCTCTATAATCAAACAACTGTAAATCGATCCTTTTGTGATTTAAAACTAATAACTGCCCTCAGTCGTGACTTTAACCTGATGTGCTCCTGTTTAAAGGTTTTTTTAAAGTCTTATGGATATTAAAAGACAGCTTAAGGATCACTTCGTGTTGTATTCTTTGGGGGTTGTATTTGAATTAATGGTTGCTAAGATGTTCACTGTGTGTTTTAAAAAGGTTAACTTGAGTTCATAGAATAAATATTGTTTTGCTTTAAATTATACTTTTCCATTTCTGCTGTACCACATCTGTAGAGTGGGCTGTGTGCTCCCCATACCACAATCTATTAAAAGTTGTGGGTTCGGTGAACTCCATGATACACTTTGGGGTTCTCTAAACCCTGGCCCATAACATGAGAGTGTGGTGTGAGTCCTTACGGAGGGTGAATGTCATGTGCGAGGAGGGGCCCATACAACTGCAGGTGGTGCATCGGGCGCACTTAATGAAGACGAGGATAAGTCGGGTGTTTGATGGGGTGTAAGTGCAAGTGGTGTGGGGAGGAGGCGAATCACGTATATGTGTTCAGTGCATGTCCAAAGATAGCAACCTTTTGGGGTTCGTTCTTCAGCACCATGTCGTGATCTTGGGCATGGAGCTGGAGCCGGATCTCCTCGAGACCATATTCGGGGTGTCAGCGCTGCCGGCGTTGTGGGTGGGAGCGGGGTCAGATGTTTTAGCCTTCGCCTTGCTCACAGGCAGGTTCTGTTGGAGTGGAGGTCAGCGCCTCGTTGTGGCTGGGGGACCTCCTGGAATTTTTGTATTTGGAGAAAGTTAAATATACACTGAGGGGCCAATTGGGAGGTTCTATATAAGATGGCAACTGTTCGTTATGTATTTTAAAGAGCTGGTCACTGTCATTGGCGGGAGGTGGTGGAGGGCTGTTCATTTTTTGTGTTATGTTTTTGTATTTGTACATGAATTTTAAAAATGTTCAATAAAAATATTTACAAATAAAGGATTGATACCAATAATTTGCCCACCACCAAAGTCAGACTGACCGACCTATAAGCTTCTGGCCTATCCCTCGCACCCTTTTTAATAATGGTACAATGTCCTCAGACATCCAATCCTCTGGTATCTTGTCTGTATCTAGTGAGTGTAGCCATCTGGGATGACCACTTACAACTAGCTACAGAGAAACTCGCAAAGCCTAGCAGATAAAATGGACAAGGCAAGACTCAGGCAGGTTCAGAGCCTGAAATGCATATTTGCAAGCAAGAAGTCCAGACGGTGTCAAAACTCCATCCAATTAGCATTTTAATGGGGCCGATTAGCATTTGATGGCCCATCTTCACCAAAACAAAGGACTGGTACTCGAGCGACCTGTACAGTCCCAGACATTTCGGCGCCACTCTGTGCTCAAGGGAAATGTAAACAAATGGGTCAGTGACCGCTTGGGACACACCCAGCCATCCAGATCCCCGCCCACTTATTTGTTAGGGATCGAATGGAGTGATCAGGGATCACCCAATTAGTGGGGTCCAAACTGAAGGACCGCCCAAAAGAGCACGAAAACCCCCAAGCATAAGAAGAAGAGTTCACCATATGTTTGCTCCCTCTTGGACCTGGTACCCCGGTCACAGCCATCTCCAATTGCAGCAACAGCAGAAGCAAGTACAAGTTCAACGCTCGCTACCAGATGGATAAGCCCAGCTGAGCAGCAGTTACTCCTTCGGACTCGATAGATCCAGAATCGAACAGCGGCCACTGTTTCTCTGACCTGAGCCAGGTGTCCGAAGTTAAGTACAGGTTGTCTTAGTCGATAGGTGTAGTTAACTAGTAGTGTTTATGTTGCATGACTAATTGTGTGTAAATAAAGTACCCTTGATCTTTAACTAACTAACTGTTGTGTGGCTCTTTGATTGATAGCCGGTTGAAACTTGTGGTGGTATCATTTGATACCTGGTGACTCTAAGCATTAGGACATAGATAACATAGAAAGAAGGGCAAATTCACTGATTGCCATAATTGGTACAGAGCCGCAGAAAGGACAGAGTAAAAGGAGAAAAGGCAACATGAGGATTGTAAACTTGGAAGCATTATTACTTCCACTGATTCTGAAAAATCTCACCGTGCAAAATTCAGATGCTACAAATTGGGTGCAGAAGGTTAGAGACCTAACTTCACTGCAATTCCACCACTTGGTTGAGAATCCCCTGGTTGAGTCTTGGCCACTGGGTAATATTCTCACTTCAAAGCCAGAAGTAGAGTAAGAAGTCTTGAAACACCAGGTTAAAGTCCAACAGGTTTGTTTCAAACACGAGCTTTCGGAGCACTGCTCCTTCCTCAGGTGAATGGAGAGGTATGGAGAGGTACCTCTCCATTCACCTGAGGAAGGAGCAGTGCTCCGAAAGCTCGTGTTTGAAACAAACCTGTTGGACTTTAACCTGGTGTTGTAAGACTTCTTACTGTGCTCACCCCAGTCCAACGCCGGCATCTCCACATCAAAGTCAGAAGGTTGGAGGTTCATCTCTAACCTCAGAATAGAAAATATAAACTTAGTTGACACAGCAGCGGGGAAGCGCTGATTTGTCGGTTTCACACAGCATTAGTGGGTGCCATTCATCAGCTGAAGGATTATTAATGCTTGTGCAACTGAAAGCTGAAGATTTCATGAAGATTTCAAAACTCTACTAGTGCCTTGGCCAACATTAATTTCACTGCTGTATGTGGGACTTTGATGTTTGCAAAATGGCTGCAACTTTCACCTCTACAGTAACATGAAAATGAAAAATGAAATGAAAATCGCTTACTGTCACAAGTAGGCTTCAAATGAAATTACTGTGAAAAGCCTCTAGTTGCCACATTCTGGCGCTTGTCCGGGGAGGCTGGTACGGTAACATTGGCTATATCTCAATGTAATTTATAGTTACGTGAAGTGCTTTGAGACATGCTGGGGAACATGATAATGTGGTCTGTAATTACTTGTCCTTTTAGGTCTTTCGAGCTTTTCAGAGAACAAAACCAATGTAGTGTTCCCTAAACATACTATTTAATAATAATAATCTTTATTGTCACAAGTAGGCTTACATTAAACACTGCAATTAAGTTACTGTGAAAAGGACCTAGTCGCCACACTCCGGTGCTTGTTCGGATACGCCGAGGGAGAATTCAGAATAACCAATTCACCTAACAACACGCCTTTCAGGACTTGTGGGAGGAAACCTGAGTACCTGGAGGAAAGCCACGCAGACACGGAGAAAGTGCAGACTCCACACAGACAGTGACCCAAGCCGGGAATCGAACCTGGGCAACTGGACCTGTGAAGCAAAAGTGCTACCCACTGTGCTACCGTGCCACCCGCTACCAGACGGATGATTGGAAGGTATGCTACAAGTTAAACCTAGATAGTGGAGAGCACACCTTAGATCCACAAATACTGTCCTACAGAACAATAAATCAAGGACTCCCACTAATTTTCAAATCTCAGTTATATAACGGGACGGGTGAACAATGCAGATATTTGGTGCTTCCTAACAACAACAAAGGTTGTTATTGGAAGATGAGTCAGCCAGGCCTTCTGTTCTGTCTGCCTAAACAGTTCTGAAGAATGTTGACAAGACTCCCAGAAACCGACTAAAACAATGAGTACCAACACTTAACAAATGTGGAGAAAACTCTGTTAAACCCTCTGAGTGAATAAATAACTGAAAATGCCTTTTTATGTTTGAACATGTAATTTCTAGTTTAAAAAAAAATAATTTAAGGGATGTGGGCATCGCTAGTTAAACCTTCAGAAGATGGTGGTGAGTTGCTTTCTTGAACCGCTGCAGTCCTTGAGGTGTAGGTACATCCACTGTGCTGTTAGGGCAGGAGTTCCAGGATGTTGCTCCAGCGACAGTGAAGGAGCGGCGATGTATTTCCAAGTCAGGGTGGTGAGTGACTTGGAGGGGAACCTCCAGGTGGTGGAGTTCCCACCCATGTGCTGCCCTTATCTAGATGGTAGTGGTCGTGGGTTTGGAAGGTGTTGTCTAAGGAACCTTGGTGAGTTACTGCAGTGCACCTCGTAGATGGTACACATGGCTGCCACTGTTTGTCGATAGTGGAGGGATTGAATGTCCATGGAACGGGAACAATCAAACGGGCTGCTTTGTCCAGGATGGTGTCGCACTTGAGTGTTGGAACTGCACTCATCCAGGCAAGTGCAGAATATTCCATTACACTCCTGACTTGTGCCTTGTAATTGGTAGACAGACTTTTGTGAGTTACTCGTTGTTTGATTTCTACCCTTTGACCTGCCCTTGTAGCCACAGTATTAATCTGGCTAGTCCAGTTCAGTTTCTGATCAAATTGTAAACCCCAGGATGTTGATTGTGATGTGTAAGCAAAGATGAAGGATTGTAGGTGAAATTCTCTAACTGTAAATTGGCAGCTAGTCTGTTTTGGAGCTGTATGTGGAGTTGAACTGAGATGCCTATTTGTGTATCAGAATTATTTACACAAATGAGTAAATACAATTGTTGATGATTTTTGCGAAAAGTCGGTAGTACTTACATCATAGAACATTAACTCTGCTCTTCTGACTCAATTTTATGTAACCTCCAGGTGGAAATTTAGTATCTGCTGTGCCTTCAATTCTTGAACAATCTCTTTTGTAGTAACATATTGTTATGATCTCTGCACTAACTAGTACCTTTTAAAAGAACTTGAGTTATTTGCTGAAAGAGTGACAACAAGATTTCACTATTTTTAAACTTTTGCTTTTTCAAATGACAAATAAAAACAAACTGTTGACTAAACTCTAGCTTTTTTGTAGGCAACTTATACTTGAAACAACAGAAAACTTTTAGGATGACTGAAAATCTCCTGCTATTCACTGTACCTGAAATGAACACCATCCTCCAGGAATCTGTTCAAAATTATTCTCCACTCCCAGTGACTTTTTCCTTTATACTTACCCAGCTGTATAACTTCTGGGGCGAGATTCTCCGACCCCCCGCAGGGTCGGAGAATCGCCCATGGCCGGCGTCAATCCCGCCCCCGCCGTGTCCCGAATTCTCCGCCACACGGGATTCGGGAATCGCGCTGCGCCGGTCAGCGGGCCACCCGCGGAGATTCTCCGGCCCGCGATAGGCCGAAGTCCCGCCACTGACAAGCCTCTCCTGCCGGCGTGGATTAAACCACTTACCTTACCAGCGGGATTGGCGGCGCGGGCGGGTGCTGGGGTCCTGGGGGGGCGCGGGGCGATCTGACCCCGTGAAGTGCCCCCACGGTGGCCTGGCCCGCGATTGGGGCCCACTGATCGGCGGGCGGGCCTGTGCCGTGGGGGCACTCTTTTTCTTCCGCCTTCGCCATGGTCTTCACCATGGCAGAGGCGGAAGAGACACCCTCCCCTGCGCATGCGCTGGTATGACGTCAGCAGCTGCTGACGCTCCGGCGCGTGCGTGGACTTACGCCAGCCGGCGAAGTCCTTTTGGCCCCGGCTGGCGTGGTGCCAAAGGCCGTTCACGCCAGCCGGCAGAGCGGGAACCACTCCGGCGCGAGCTTAGCCCCTCAATGTGAGAGCTTGGCCCCTAAAGGTGCGGAACTCTCCGCACCTTTGGGGCGGCCCGACGCCGGAGTGGTTCACGCCACTCCAACACGCCGGGACCCCCTGCCGGGTAGGGGAGAATCCCGGCCCTGATCCCAGAATTGACATTCACTGTGAGGGTTACACTGCACATTCTTTCTTTCTATCCCAAGCTAGGAAAATCTTTCAACCTCCTTTCAATCCTCAGAAACTCAGTCTCTTCAATCTGAACTCAAATTCCCACCCGCGTTCTACATGGTGGACGTTAGAGTTGGCATTTTCTTTGCTTCAGATGCACGTCTGGCTGCCTCTATCTCCTGATCCGTGCCCCTCAGGTGGCTGTAAACCACCCCAAAATACTGCTCTCTGTCCGTGAGTTTCATGGATTTGTAGGGAAGCCCTAGAATTCAACCTCAAAAATGACTTCCTCTGCCCTCTTCCCCATGGCAACATTTTTTTTTAATTTTTAGAGGACCCAATTGTTTTTTCCCAATTAAGGGGTAATTTTTTGGCATGGCCAATCCACTTACCCTGCAACATGTTTGGGTTGTGGGGTGAGACCCACACAGACACGGGGAGAATGTGCAAACTCCACATGGATCGAACCCAGATCCTTGGTGCCGTGAGGCAGCAGTGCTGACCACTGCACCACCATGCTGCCCTTGCCCATGGCAACATTAAACACCGTAACCTTGTATCTAGGTAGACATGCTAATTATCTATGTTTGATCCCAACTTCCTTTCATCTTAAAGGTAAATGGATACTTTAGAGCAGAACTGTTTACAACCTGAAAGCTGTAACATCTTTCTGGATTTTTGAAGACTTGGGGCATAGCATTTTCAGATACTGCTGCTGTTGCCTCAAAATGTAAATATCTTGCACCTCCTGCCCAATTAAACAATCTTAGCCCCCCCCCCCCCCCCCCCCCCCCCCCCATGATCGCTAACAATCACACCACCCAAGCTTCTCGTCAGGCAGACTGCAGAATGGGTCACATGATGCCTCCCCTTCAGTTGCCCAATATTTAAAGAGACAGTCCCAAATCTTTTAAATCTGGCAATTGTAACAATATCCACTGCCGCCTTGTAAATTATAACAGTGTAGACAGACTGCACCCATACATTTTCATTGCATTTAAATGGTAATCACTTTTGCTGACATATCTTCGAGAATCTTTTGCTTCCCACGTATGTTTTGACCCTAAACTAGTTGATCCTGTTTATCTGTTTATCAGGAACTTTGCAGTGTAACAGTTCTGTTTGAAGATTATTTTTGTTGCACTGTGTGACATCAGATATAAATATTTATTACATTTTACTCTGAACACTGCTATTTGATTCACTCAATGCTATTCAGGCACTACAAAGCTGCCAATGGAACAATGGATCCATGTACCTATGTGTTATACATTGGGAAATAGTGTCACATATTGCTTAGACAGACTCTGCGCCTTCAGTTCACAATACTCAGATGGTTCATTAAGTGTCAGCAAACAAGTCAATCAGGAGCTGATCAGATGAACTGTAGCTCAAAGTAAGTATTTGCTGAAGAAGCTCAGGAAATGAACTTGGCCTGAACAGAAGCTTGGCTTTGAGACGGAGTGGGTAAGAAATCAATTAATCAATGAGGTCGAAAATAGATCAGATGTTAACAGTCAGATATGTGTGCCGTGAATGTTGTGGGATACCTTTGATATGTGAGTTTCGAGGAGGGATACAAACACATGAAAGATCAGAAAGTTATGTTACCAGTGCAGAAAAATACTAGGATCAACTAGTTTAGAGTCAAAACATACGTGGGAAACAAAAGATTCTCAAAGACATGTCAGTGAAAGTGGTCACCACACAGATAAGCAGAAATAGTGAAGAAGAGCTAAGGAAGTGAATGATCATCTGCAGAAGAGAATTCAGCAACCAGTACAGAAAAAAACTTTAGGTCTGAGATTTAGACAAGATATTTGTCCAATTCTTAAGCACCAATGGTGAGGAAAAGACATAGATGCAGGGCATGGAAATCAAAGTGCAACTTGACAACTCTGTGATGCTTTGGGTTAACCATGGAGAAAATAGGGAAGTTGAACGTGAGAATAGAGACACTGGGCGCGATTCTCCGACCCCCACACCGGGTGACAGAATCGCGGGAGTGCCGGGCGATTCACGCCACGCCGCTGTGGCACCCGCACGCGATTCTCCCACCCCCCCCACCCCCCCCAAGACGGTGTGTCGCGTTTTGATACAGGCCGCTCGGAGAATCGCCGCTCCGGTCGAGCAGCGATTCTCCGGCTCGGATGGGCCGAGCGGCCTGCCTAATCTGACCGGTTCACGCCGGCGCCAACCACACCTGGTCGCTGCCAGCGTGAACATCGCGCGAACGCTGCGTATGGGGCCTGTGGGGGGCGGAGGGAGGATCGAGCACCAGGGGGGTGCTCAGGAGGGGTCTGGCCCGCGGTCGGTGCCCACTGGGCGTGAGAATAGAGATGCTGAGCGTGAGAATAGGGACGCTGAGCGTGAGAATAGAGACGCTGAGCGTGAGAATAGGGACGTTGAGCATGCGAATATGGATGCTGAGCGTGAGAATATGGATGCTGAGCGTGAGAATAGGGACGCTGAGTGTGAGAATAGAGATGCTGAGTGTGAGAATAGAGACGCTGAGCGTGAGAATAGGGACACAGAGCGTGAGAATAGGGACACAGAGCGTGAGAATAGGGACACAGAGCGTGAGAATAGGGACACAGAGCGTGAGAATATGGATGCTGAGCGTGAGAATAGAGACGCTGAGCGTGGGAATAGGGACACTGAGCGTGAGAATAGGGACGCTGAGCGTGAGAATAGGGACGCTGAGTGTGAGAATAGAGATGCTGAGTGTGAGAATAGGGACAAGAGCGTGAGAATAGAGACACCGGGTGAGAGAATATGGACACTGAGCGTGAGAATAGGGTCGCTGGGCGTGCGAATATGGATCCTGAGCGTGAGAATAGGGACAGTGAGCGTGAGAATAGGGACGGTGAGTGTGAGAATAGGGACCGTGAGCGTGAGAATAGGGACAGTGAGCATGAGAATAGAGACGCTGAGCGTGCGAGTAGAGACGCTGAGCGTGCGAGTAGAGACGGTGAGCGTGCGAATAGAGACGCTGAGCGTGAGAATAGAGACGCTGAGCGTGAGAACAGAGACGCTGAGCGTGAGAATAGGGACAGTGAGCGTGAGAATAGGGACAGTGAGCGTGAGAATAGGGACAGTGAGCGTGAGAATAGAGATCCTGAGCGTGAGAATAGGGACAGTGAGCGTGAGAATAGAGACACTGGGCGTGAGAATAGGGACACTGAGCGTGAGAATAGTGATGCTGAGCGTGAGAATATGGACGCTGAGCGTGAGAATAGGGACACAGAGCGTGAGAATAGTGATGCTGAGCGTGAGAATATGGACGCTGAGCGTGAGAATAGGGACACAGAGCGTGAGAATAGAGACACTGAGCGTGAGAATAGAGACGCTGAGCGTGAGAATAGAGGCGCTGAGCGTGAGAATAGAGGCGCTGAGCGTGAGAATAGAGGCGCTGAGCGTGAGAATAGAGGCGCTGAGCGTGCGAATAGAGACGCTGAGCGTGCGAATAGAGACGCTGAGCGTGAGAATAGAGGCGCTGAGCGTGCGAATAGAGACGCTGGGCGTGAGAATAGGGACGCTGAGCGTGAGAATAGGGACGCTGAGCGTGAGAATAGAGACGCTGAGCGTGAGAATAGAGACGCTGAGCATGGGAATAGAGACGCTGAGCGTGAGAATAGAGACGCTGAGCGTGAGAATAGAGACGCTGAGCGTGAGAATAGGGACGCTGAGCGTGAGAATAGAGACGCTGAGCATGGGAATAGAGACGCTGAGCGTGAGAATAGAGGCGCTGAGCGTGCGAATAGAGACGCTGAGCGTGAGAATAGAGACGCTGAGCATGGGAATAGAGACGCTGAGCGTGAGAATAGAGGCGCTGAGCGTGCGAATAGAGACGCTGAGCGTGAGAATAGAGACGCTGAGCATGGGAATAGAGACGCTGAGCGTGAGAATAGGGACACTGGGCGTGAGAATATGGAATCTGAGCGTGAGAATAGGGACGCTGGGCGTGAGAATAGGGACAGTGAGCGTGAGAATAGAGACGCTGAGCGTGAGAATAGGGACACTGAGCGTGAGAATAGGGACACTGAGCGTGAGAATAGAGACGCTGAGCGTGAGAATAGGGATGCTGAGCGTGAGAATAGGGACGCTGAGCGTGAGAATAGAGACGCTGAGCGTGCGAATAGAGACGCTGAGCGTGAGAATAGAGATGCTGAGTGTGAGAATAGGGACAGTGAGCGTGAGAATAGGGACAGTGAGCGTGAGAATAGGGACAGTGAGCGTGAGAATAGGGACAGTGAGCGTGAGAATAGAGACGCTGAGCGTGAGAATAGAGACGCTGAGCGTGGGAATAGGGACACTGAGCGTGAGAATAGGGACGCTGAGCGTGAGAATAGGGACGCTGAGTGTGAGAATAGAGATGCTGAGTGTGAGAATAGGGACAAGAGCGTGAGAATAGAGACACCGGGTGAGAGAATATGGACACTGAGCGTGAGAATAGGGTCGCTGGGCGTGCGAATATGGATCCTGAGCGTGAGAATAGGGACAGTGAGCGTGAGAATAGGGACGGTGAGTGTGAGAATAGGGACCGTGAGCGTGAGAATAGGGACAGTGAGCATGAGAATAGAGACGCTGAGCGTGCGAGTAGAGACGCTGAGCGTGCGAGTAGAGACGGTGAGCGTGCGAATAGAGACGCTGAGCGTGAGAATAGAGACGCTGAGCGTGAGAACAGAGACGCTGAGCGTGAGAATAGGGACAGTGAGCGTGAGAATAGGGACAGTGAGCGTGAGAATAGGGACAGTGAGCGTGAGAATAGAGATCCTGAGCGTGAGAATAGGGACAGTGAGCGTGAGAATAGAGACACTGGGCGTGAGAATAGGGACACTGAGCGTGAGAATAGTGATGCTGAGCGTGAGAATATGGACGCTGAGCGTGAGAATAGGGACACAGAGCGTGAGAATAGTGATGCTGAGCGTGAGAATATGGACGCTGAGCGTGAGAATAGGGACACAGAGCGTGAGAATAGAGACACTGAGCGTGAGAATAGAGACGCTGAGCGTGAGAATAGAGACGCTGAGCGTGAGAATAGAGGCGCTGAGCGTGAGAATAGAGGCGCTGAGCGTGAGAATAGAGGCGCTGAGCGTGCGAATAGAGACGCTGAGCGTGCGAATAGAGACGCTGAGCGTGAGAATAGAGGCGCTGAGCGTGCGAATAGAGACGCTGGGCGTGAGAATAGGGACGCTGAGCGTGAGAATAGGGACGCTGAGCGTGAGAATAGAGACGCTGAGCGTGAGAATAGAGACGCTGAGCATGGGAATAGAGACGCTGAGCGTGAGAATAGAGACGCTGAGCGTGAGAATAGAGACGCTGAGCGTGAGAATAGGGACGCTGAGCGTGAGAATAGAGACGCTGAGCATGGGAATAGAGACGCTGAGCGTGAGAATAGAGGCGCTGAGCGTGCGAATAGAGACGCTGAGCGTGAGAATAGAGACGCTGAGCGTGGGAATAGAGACGCTGAGCGTGAGAATAGAGGCGCTGAGCGTGCGAATAGAGACGCTGAGCGTGAGAATAGAGACGCTGAGCATGGGAATAGAGACGCTGAGCGTGAGAATAGGGACACTGGGCGTGAGAATATGGAATCTGAGCGTGAGAATAGGGACGCTGGGCGTGAGAATAGGGACAGTGAGCGTGAGAATAGAGACGCTGAGCGTGAGAATAGGGACACTGAGCGTGAGAATAGGGACACTGAGCGTGAGAATAGAGACGCTGAGCGTGAGAATAGGGATGCTGAGCGTGAGAATAGGGACGCTGAGCGTGAGAATAGAGACGCTGAGCGTGCGAATAGAGACGCTGAGCGTGAGAATAGAGATGCTGAGTGTGAGAATAGGGACAGTGAGCGTGAGAATAGGGACAGTGAGCGTGAGAATAGGGACAGTGAGCGTGAGAATAGGGACAGTGAGCGTGAGAATAGAGACGCTGAGCGTGAGAATAGGGACAGTGAGCGTGAGAATAGGGACACAGAGCGTGTGACTAGAGACACTGGGCGTGAGAATAAAGACACTGGCCGGGATTCTCCCCTACCCGGCAGAGCGGGGGGTCCCGGCTTAGCGGAGGGGAATTCTCCGCACCTAGGCCCACGCCAGAGTGGTTGGCGCCACGCCGACTGGCGCCAAAAGCGGCGCCAACGACCTTTGACGCCAGCCGGCCGGCGTCGGACTGGCCGCAAGGCCTTCGCCAGTTCGCGCATGCGCCGGAGCATCAGCTGCAGCTGACGTCACCACCGGCGCATGCGCGGTTGGGGGTTTTCATGGTGGAGGCAGTGGCGGTGGCGGAAGAAAAAGAGTGCCCCCACAGCACTGGCCCGCTGGCCGATCAGTGGGCCCCGATCACAGGCCTGGCCACCGTGGGGGCACTGCCCGGGGTCCGATCGCCCCGCGGCCCCCCAGGACCCCGGGGGCCCGCTCGCGCCGCCAATCCTGCTGCCACCAGAGGTGGTTGAAACCACGGCGGCGGGATTGGCCTCTCAGCGGCGGGACTTCGGCCCATCGCGAGCCGGAGAATCGCCGTAGGGGGCTCGCCGATTGGTGCGGAGGGCATGCCGATCGGCGTGACGCCATTCCCGCCCCCGCCAATTCCCGTGTGGCGGAGAATTCCGGCCACAGCGGGGGAGGGAGTTTCGCCTGTCCCGGGCGATTCTGCGACCCTACGGGGGGTCGGAGAATTTTGTCCACTGAGTGTGAGAATAGGGACACTGACCATGAGAATAGGGACGCTGAGCGTGCGAATAGAGACACTGAGCGTGAGAATAGGGACGCTGAGCGTGAGAATAGAAACACAGAACGTGTGTGGGAAAGAGTGAGATTATCTGGAGTAGTTTGAAAAAGGTTTGGAGGCAGGAGAGGCCTAAAATTGGAATGTTACACTCAGATTGGAAGTCCAAGGTCTTTGCATCATTTGCACATTTTATCACAGGTGGCTGACATGGACGGTGGTCTCTGCAGGTTAACATGATGGGAAGCCATCCCAGGTACTTACTTGGTCAACTACAATTTTACAGCACATATTGAATTATACTAATGGCGCATAGGAACGATGTTTCAGAGCCTCACCTGATTAAAGGTAGCAGCAGGCAAATCGAAAACCAGTGCTGGCTCTCTCCAGCAGCCATCAAAAGAGCCATTGTACTGTGCCAGGGAGGCTGGAGCTGCAAGGAGCATTGGCAAATTGAGGCAGGAGGAGACAAAATGTGCCAAGACTGCCCAAGCGTGCTGCCAGGGTACCGTTAGGGCAGTGGCACTCTCTGATAAGAAATGAGTGTGGGAAAGGGGAGAGGTTGGTTTGGATAGAAGGTGTTACTCAAGGAGAGAGGCCAGCTAACATATACCTCATTCACACAGGCTACGGGACCCCCCCCCCCCCTCCCCCTGTTGAGGAAGTGGAGCAGCTGAGAATGGAGAGATCCAGGCACTGGCAGTGGGACATCAGCAACCTCAGGGCCAATAAGAGGGTCAGCCTTGAGATGAGGATGCTGGAAAAGAGCACAGAGGGGAAGACACATAGTCTGATGTGTGCAGAGGAGGCTACCCTCATGAGAGAGAGTCCATTGTCCAAGGCTGAACTAACTGCAGAACCAGAAGCTGCTAAATTATAGTTGAATGCAAAATCTGATGAACAGATAAATATGTAAAAGTATGATCACATGGGGGATTAATGATTGAATAAACAGAAATAACAATGTTGAAATAAATTGCTATGTGTATTCAGGAAAATTAGGGACACAATTTTGTCTTTGATGCCTGGGTAATAACCTGGTGGAGCAGATGGGTTGCCCTTCTTTAAATTGATGAGGTGAAAACCAGGCTTCTAAAATGTGGTTGGGTGGGTGGTGATTGAAGGATCACCTCTTGGATTACCAACTCTTTGTTGAAGGTGAAAATGTACCAAGATAATTCTGGGACATAATGGGAAACTTGGAGGTGTTTGTTAGAGCAAGAGCTTTGATGTCCCAAGCAAAAGTGTGGTTCAGCAATGACACAGACTGACTGAGAAAACACGCAGGGATAAAGTTTACAGAAAAGAAGCTTGGGAGGGCTCTTTTCCTTCCAAGTAAAAGTGCACCAGGGGTGTTGGACGCAAGGTTTGGGGACCTATGGGGGCAGCTTTGAGAGTTTAGAAGACCTGGAGGAGGAATATGATCTGCCCAGTGGGAATTGTTTCAGATACTTACAGGTTTGAGACTTTATGAGGAAGCAGCTGCCGCCCTTTCCCGATTTGCCGCCTTTGGGATTGCAGGGTAAGGTGTTATCGAGGGAAGAAGTGGGTGAGGGCAAGGTGTCGAGATCAAAAGGAACTAATGGCTGGGAGGGAGCCCTGAAAGGAGATGCCAAATGGAAATGGGAGGAGGAACTGGGGGGGAAGTGGAGGCCGGGTTGTGGGAGGAGGCCATGAGGAGGGTGAATAGGTCCTCGTCATGTGCGAGGCTCAGCATTATCCAGTTTAAGGTAGTTCATAGGGTGCACATGACTGCGGCTAGAATGAGCAGGTTTTTTTTGAGTTTGTAGAGGACAGGTGTGGGCAATGCGAGACCCACAAACCATGTTCACATGTTTTGGGCATGTCCGAAAATGAAGGGGTTCTGGCAGGGGTTCGCGGACGTAACGTCTGAGGTGTTGGGGGTGAAGGTATTCCGGATCTGGAAGTAGCGATATTTAGAGTGTCGGAAGATCCCAACCAGGGACTGAGAGAGGCTGATATCCTGGCCTTTCATCCCTGTTAGCTCGGAGGCGGATTTTGCTGGAGTGGAGGGACCCGGATCCACCAAAACCGGGGGTGTGGATGAGTGACCTGCGGAGTTCCTAAGGTTGGAGAAAATCAAGTTCGTCTTGAGAGGGTCAGTTGATGGGTTTGTTTGGAGGTGGAAGCCATTCATCAATTTCTTCAAGGAGAATTAGTGCGTCAGCAGGGAGGGGGGGGAGAGAAAGGGGTCAAAATGGGGAAGGCGAGATGGGAAGAGGAGAATGGCAGGGTCGTTGGGGTGTTGGTTAGCTAGTTATTTATTACGATGTTCCGGTTCTTGTTCTTGTTGTTGCATTTATTGTTTATACAAATGCCTCAGTAAAAGTATATTTTTTTAAATTGCAAAATAAAAATTACCTGGTCGTTATTGCATTATTGACTATATTCATGAAAATGTTGCCGTCTGTTGTACCACATAACTAAAGCTGCAGTATATAGGAAAAGCAGAAAAGAGAAGTAGACCTGTTTATAGATACCATAGAAAGAGTGCAGAGCTGGGAAAGACCAAGGTAGGAAAGATAAAAGAATATCTTTTAATGGACTAATGTGGGAAGTAGGGGCAAAACAAAGATCATTATTATAAGAACATAAGAACATAAGAACTAGGAGCAGGAGTAGGCCATCTGGCCCCTCGAGCCTGCTCCGCCATTCAATTAGATCGTGGCTGATCTTTTGTGGACTCAGCTCCACTTTCCGGCCCGAACACCATAACCCTTAATCCCTTTATTCTTCAAAAAACTATCTATCTTTACCTTAAAAACATGTAATGAAGGAGCCTCAACTGCTTCACTGGGCAAGGAATTCCATAGATTCACAACCCTTTGGGTGAAGAAGTTCCTCCTAAACTCAGTCCTAAATCTACTTCCCCTTATTTTGAGGCTATGCCCCCTAGTTCTGCTGTCACCCGCCAGTGGAAACAACCTGCCCGCATCTATCCTATCTATTCACTTCATAATTTTAAATGTTTCTATAAGATCCCCCCTCATCCTTCTAAATTCCAACGAGTACAGTCCCAGTCTACTCAACCTCTCCTCATAATCCAACCCCTTCAGCTCTGGGATTAACCTAGTGAATCTCCTCTGCACACCCTCCAGTGCCAGTACGTCCTTTCTCAAGTAAGGAGACCAAAACTGAACACAATACTCCAGGTGTGGCCGCACTAACACCTTATACAATTGCAACATAACCTCCCTAGTCTTAAACTCCATCCCTCTAGCAATGAAGGACAAAATTCCATTTGCCTTCTTAATCACCTGTTGCACTTGTAAACCAACCTTCGGTGACTCATGCACTAGCACACCCAAGTCTCTCTGAACAGCGGCATGCTTTAATATTTTATCGTTTAAATAATAATCCCGTTTGCTGTTATTCCTACCAAAATGTATAACCTCACATTTGTCAACATTGTATTCCATCTGCCAGACCCGAGCCCATTCACTTAACCTATCCAAATCCCTCTGCAGACTTCCAGTATCCTCTGCACTTTTCGCTTTACCACTCATCTTAGTGTCATCTGCAAACTTGGACACATTGCCCTTGGTCCCCAACTCCAAATCATCAATGTAAATTGTGAACAATTGTGGGCCCAACACGGATCCCTGAGGGACACCACTAGCTACTGATTGCCAACCAGAGAAACACCCATTTATCCCAACTCTTTGCTTTCTATTAATTAACCAATCCTCTATCCATGCTACTACTTTACCCTTAATGCCATGCATCTTTATCTTATGCAGCAACCTTTTGTGTGGCACCTTGTCAAAGGCTTTCTGGAAATCCAGATATACCACATCCATCGGCTCCCCGTTATCTACTGCACTGGTAATGTCCTCAAAAAATTCCACTAAATTAGTTAGGCATGACCTGCCTTTAACGAACCCATGCTGCGTCTGCCCAATGGGACAATTTCTATCCAGATGCCTCGCAATTTCTTCCTTGATGATAGATTCCAGCATCTTCCCTATTACCGAAGTTAAACTCACTGGCCTATAATTTCCTGCTTTCTGCCTACCTCCTTTTTTAAACAGTGGCGTCACGTTTGCTAATTTCCAATCCACCGGGACCACCCCAGAGTCTAGTGAATTTCGGTAAATTATCACTAGTGCATCTGCAATTTCCCTAGCCATCTCTTTTAGCACTCTGGGATGCATTCCATCAGGGCCAGGAGACTTGTCTACCTTTAGCCCCATTAGCTTGCCCATCACTCCCTCCTTAGTGATAACAATCCTCTCAAGGTCCTCACCTGTCATAGCCTCATTTCTATCAGTCGCTGGCATGTTATTTGTGTCTTCCACTGTGAAGACCGACCCAAAAAACCTGTTCAGTTCCTCAGCCATTTCCTCATTTCCCATTATTAAAACTCCCTTCTCATCCTCTAAAGGACCAATATTTACCTTAGCCACTCTTTTTTGTCTTATATATTTGTAAAAACTTTTACTGTCTGTTTTTATATTCTGAGCAAGTTTACTCTCATACTCTATCTTACTCTTCTTTATAGCTTTTTTAGTAGCTTTCTGTTGCCCCCTAAAGATTTCCCAGTCCTCTAATCTCCCAACACTCTTTGCCACTTTATATGCTTTTTCCTTCAATTTGATACTCTCCCTTATTTCCTTAGATATCCACGGTCGATTTTCCCTCTTTCTTCCGTCCTTCCTTTTTGTTGGTATAAACCTTTGCTGAGCACTGTGAAAAATCGCTTGGAAGGTTCTCCACTGTTCCTCAACTGTTCCACCATAAAGTCTTAGCTCCCAGTCTACCTTAGCTAGTTCTTCTCTCATCCCCTTGTAATCTCCTTTGTTTAAACACAAAACACTAGTATTTGATTTTACTTTCTCACCCTCCTTCTGTATTTTAAATTCCACCATATTGTGATCGCTCCTTCCGAGAGGATCCCTAACTATGAGATCATGAATCAATCCTGTCTCATTACACAGGACAAGATCTAGGACCGCTTGTTCCCTCGTAGGTTCCATTACATACTGTTCTAGGAAACTATTGCGGATACATTCTATAAACTCCTCCTCACGGTTGCCTTGACCGACCTGGTTAAACCAATCGACATGTAGATTAAAATCCCCCATGATAACTGCTGTACCATTTCTACACGCATCAGTTATTTCTTTGTTTATTGCCTGCCCCACCATATCGTTACTATTTGGTGGCCGATAGACTACTCCTATCAGTGACTTTTGCGCCTTACTATTCCTGATTTCCACCCAAATGGATTCAACCTTATCCTCCATAGCACCAATGTCATCCCTTACTATTGCCCGGATGTCATCCTTAAATAACAGAGCAACACCACCTCCCTTACCATCCACTCTGTCCTTCCGAATAGTTTGATACCCTCGGATATTTAACTCCCAGTCGTGACCATCCTTTAACCATGTTTCAGTAATGGCCACTAAATCATAGTCATTTACGATGATTTGTGCCACCAACTCATTTACTTTATTCCGAATACTACGAGCATTCAGGTAAAGTACACTTATGTTGGTTTTTTTACCTCTGTTTTGAATCTTAACATCTCCAGTTTTATTCCTTTTGTTATTACTGGGCCTATTCACTGTGCTCCCCTCAGTCACTGTACCTTGTACTGTCGCCCTTATGGATTTCTGACTATGTCTTCTCTGCCTTGCACTTTTCCCCTTACTTCCTTTTGTTTCTGTCCCTGTTTTACTACCTTCCAACTTCCAGCATTGGTTCCCATCCCCCTGCCACATTAGTTTAAACCCTCCATAACGCGACAAATTTTATGGAGAAATGAAACAAATATAAAAATAAAACAACGATCAAAAATAGTTAGGAGAGCTAAGATATTAAAAAATAGTTAGGAAAGCTGGGGAAACTAAAACAACAAATACCTCTAATAAGTATATTTGCAGTGAGCATTTAGAAAAGGAAATTGGAGATGTTTAAAGGCGAGTTAACATGAAATGACCAAAGTGTAGCAAATGTAATTTTTATCTGTGCTCATGAAGTAGATTATGGGTCTTTAGCAGCAGCTCTTCTGTTTTCGCTGGAACTACACCTTCCCCAGCACAGAGGCTGCATCTTCAGTGGCAATGGCAAAATTATAAAAGGAAATAGAAATTCGATTCAGTGATCATGAGAAATTTAAATGAAAAGAACGCATAGCGGCTATCCCCAGGGAATCAGTCAGAATGCAAACAATGCCTTACGTTAGCTACTTTCCAATCTTCCGAAGGTATAATGATGATCCAGGAAACTATGAATTTGGTGGGACTAGCACCTGTTGTGGATGAAGTATTAGATGATATTGTATGGCAAAACTTAGATTTGCATTGGCCAGCACATAAACTGCAGCTCTTTGAGGAAATGATGGGTGATGGGGAGAAGGGGGTGAAAAAGGGGAAAAAAATTGTAGACTATAATAGTTGATTGTTAGGAAGTATGTTTCCTGGGGTGTTTACTTGCTGTGACCTGCTTTGATACAAGTTTGTAATAAAATACGTTTAAAAAAAAAAAGGAAATTATGGACCTTATCCACAATGGAAAAGGGCAACCAAAATGAGAAACCAGTTTAAGATCCCTAGCTTCAGAGAAAAATGATATTAGAGTCTAGGGATTGTTTAGTCTAGAGAAGATAAAGTGCAACATATTTAATTAAACATAAATTGAACCTCAAAAGTACATTGAATATTTCCATAAATTCTAGAAGCAAGGGACACAAGCTGAACTTTAGAGGAACATTCACAAATAGTTTATATTTAATGTATTTACACTCCGTGTTTAATATGTGTAAAGGGCTGCCCAGAGTAGCAGGGAGACAGATAATGAGTTTTTTGTAAAAAAAGGTGTGGACAAGTTGGCGGCAGTAGGTGAGGGAAAGGTATTCGTAGTTTGAAACTGGCTAGACTGCATAGTCCTGTGTAACGAGAGCCAGCAGAAGCATCGTCTAGTTACCAAGCAGAAAAGGGAGACACAACAATATATTGCATGGCTTGAGAACACATAAAGTGAGGATGGTGGTTGGAATGGGTGGGTGCGGTATTTGGGAGGTTTGGGGTTGGCGGGGGTGGGGTGTGTGGGAGGGGCGGTGGTGTGTGGGAGGGGCGGGGATGTGTGGGAGGGGCGGGGTGGAGGGGTGGGGTGTGTGGGAGGGGTGGGGGGGCGGGGGATGTGGGTGGAGTGGGGCGGTGGTGGAAGGGGTGGGGCGGTGGTGGAAGGGGTGGGGTGGTGGTTGAAGGGGCGGGGGGTGGGGTGGTGGTTGCAGGGGCGGGGGGTGGGCTGGTGGTTGCAGGGGCGGAGGGTGCAGGAGGGGTGGGGTGGTGGTTGGGGGGATATTGAAGGTTGGGGTGATGTTTGGGTGTGGGGTGTGTGGGAGAAGTGGGGTGGTGGTGGGAGGGGAGGGGAGGAGTGGGGTGGTGGTGGGAGGGGAGGGGTGGGGTGGTGGTGGTGGGAGGGGAGGGGTGGGGTGGTGGTTGGTGGGAGGGGAGGGGTGGGGTGGTGGTTGGAGGGAGGGGAGGGGTGGGGTGGTTGTTGGAGGGGTGGGGAGTGTGGGAGGGGTGGGGTGGTGGTTGGAGGGGTGGGGAGTGTGGGAGGGGTGGGGTGGTGGTTGGGGGGCGCGGAGAAGCTGATGTAATAATAATAATGAAAAAATAAATCTAAATGAACATTTCACATTGACTTTACGAAAAATAAAGTGGAAACGCAAACACCAAACGATTTCATCTGCTGGCGATCATTTTGTCTGTGGGTTTATCTCAGTGAAAGAGCTAAGACACAATATTATAAAACAGAAATTGAAAGACTAAGCATATTTCTTTAACAACTTTCCATAAACGGACAAAGATCTTCCGCTATAATAATAACCAGTCCAGGGATTGACTATTTCGATTTGATAAATCTAATTTTATCCAATTGAAAGTCTGAATTTATGAACTGCACAGTGAACTGTCCCTCTGAGTTAAGGGTAAGGGTTTTGGAAAGGCTAGTTTCCTGAAATCCTGCACAGATATCAGGAGTACCAGATGTTTAGATTCCCATGCCAAGCTCAAATAAATCTTGGTAGATTCAAGGCTGTTTCTGTGGTGGGTATGGGGGTTAAGATAGTACATCATTATAAATTGTAGCTGCTTCTATAATTACAGATTGTGACCGTTTCCCATCCACTGCCCCTATTGTTTGCACTCGGTTTTCTGGCTGTAGATGCGGTGCTCATAAAACAGACTGTGCACCTCTTTTAGCCATCATCCTTTGGGCAGAGAATAACCTCTGCAAAAAGCAGCTGAGTGGATATTGTGTTCAGTATTTACAGCTTGATACTTGGGTCTGGCTACAATGTGAAGACCAGCTGATTAAAACACAAACTCAGGTGCTGAAACAAACCAAAACAAGGAAGAAGTGGAAAACATCCCTAAATATAATGTGTAGCAATGAGTTATAATAAAGGCACTCTGGGATAGAGTGTGTACTAGAATAGTGGTTCTCACACTTTTTGACTGAAGAACTCCTTTTCAAAGGGATCATCCATGTCCCTTCTAAATTATAATAATATATAATATTCACAAAATGACAATGCTGTTTGTAAAGAATGGTTTAGTATTGCTTTTAAGATAATAGAAATTTATTTACAGATAATAGTGAAGTTAGTGCGCCTGTTTCTCACTGCAGAGTCTATCCACCCTTGGCAGGAGCATGAGAGAGAGCAGGAGGGGAGGGGGAGCAGAGCATGGAGAAAGCACTAGGGGAACAGCAGGAGAACGGGGGCAATGGAAAAGTAAAATGAAGCAAAGGTATGCAGGGAGAAGAACACAGAGAAAACAGGAGCTTTTGGAAAGCGGGAGGTGAGGGAGAGCACTGGAGGAGCAGGGAGGAAGAAGGATCATGGAAATAATAGGAGAACTTATAATGGAGAATAGGGAAATAGCACAGGAACTAAACAATTACTTGGTGTTTGTCTTCACAAAGATACAGGAAATTTCCCAGAAATGCAAGGGAACCAAAGGAATCAAAATAAGGGCGAGGCTATTTAAGAATGAGGAGAAATAATTAATTTATGCCGAGGGTGGTGAGTGTTTTGAATTCTCTGCCCTAGAGGGCTGTGAAAGCTGAGTCATTGAGTATGTTCAAGGTAGAAATCGGTAGATTTCAGGATACTAAAACTATTTTAAAGATTTGTGGAAAATGGAGGAAAATGACATGGAGGCAGATGATCAGTCTTGATCTGTTTGAATAACAGAGCAGGCTCAATGGGCTGAATGGCCTACTCCTCCTATTTCCTATATTCCTGTACTTAATAGGTGCACAGAGACTGCAGTAGATGAGGAGGAGGGGGAAAAGATGCCAGAGTGAGCAAGGCCATGGAGGGAGCATTAGAGAACAGGGTGGGAGCAGGAGCACAGGGGAAATTGTTGCTTACTCTTGGCCGATGCATCCTTGGGGATTATCAACAACATTGCAACCCTGCACCCCCCCCCCCCCCCGCACCCCCCCCCCCCCCCCCCACCCCCCACCCTCTCCATGCGCTAGCCCTGCATTGTGAACCAGCTGGATAGTCTCTGCAGGCCCCCAAGGGTCTGTGGACCACAGTTTGAGAACCACTATGCTAGATATTGAAGATGAAAATTATAAAGTGTTAATTGTATAATTTGAAGTTAAGCGCATGCATGCAAAGGTCATTGATTGGGTGGTTATTGACCACATCTAAAGAGATACTTACTGACATAGCAGTTGAGAAAGTCCAGAAATATATACCAGTAATGTTTCACTCTGTGAATAAATCAGCCCAAATAAAGACTGACTTTTGATTCTTCCTTCACCAACTAACTATCAGGAGTATAAATTAAAGGACCGTTCTAAAATAAAAATTGAAGACTTGAGATCTAAGCCGATTGATTGTCAGATAAACATTGTTTTAAAGGTAAAAGAGTTAAATAGACATCTTTAGACACACATACCTGAATCCTCTTAATATGAGTGAATTTTAAATCTTCCACAAATATCTTAACCAATTTAAACAAAAAAATTGCATTTGATTAACAAATTTAAGACTGTTTATATTTTGTCTTCAAAGTGGCCATAATCAGTAAGGAAAATTAATTAATTTGATTCAAATTGATATTCGGAGCTCAGGCAGATGTTCAACTGGTAAAAGCTTTTAGTAACTGAGCTATGCAGACCAAAAATATCTTCTCAGTCTGCATTAAAAAAAAAACGATACATTGGTTGATTTTAACTTTTGGGAATCTCGCTGGTGGAATTCTCTGGCTGGACACTTGTGCTCACAATAAAGAGGTGACCTTGATTTTGAGGCCGATCCTCATCTACATTGGACGACCAAGCAGTGGGATGCTAAACTGGCAAAAAAACAGGTGAGCCGGCCACCAATAATGTAGGTGCAGGAAGTAGAGGATTGAGTCATGAGTTGAGTTGTGCTAATAACCATAGGAGGCATCACAGCCAAGACCGACTTTGTTCTCATCTCTCCATACATGCACATTTATTGTGGGGGTCACTGATTAACAGTCAGGAATGGAAAAGCTGGGGCAGCACGGTGGCGCAGTGGATTAGCTCTGCAGCCTCATGGCGCTGAGATCCCAGGTTCGATCCCGGCTCTGGGTCACTGTCCATGTGGAGTTTGCACATTCTCCCTGTGTTTGCATGGGTTTCGCCCCCACAACCCAAAGATGTGCAGGCTAGGTGGATTGAACACCCTAAATTGCCTCTTAATTGGAAAAAATGAATTGGGTACACTAAATTTAAAAAAAAAGGAATGGGAAAGCTAGCTTTACCCAAGTCCCTCAACAGGATTGCTGAGACTAATTATAGAAACATTGCTGTCCTGGTTGTATTCAGCTTCTCCAAGTGATACCCGGGATTGCACGTGAAAGCCTCTCATCTGCATGATGCACACATACATTTCATTACTAACCAGGAGATATCAAAATAAGTAACGGACATTTATTTTGTTCGCTCAAGACTGAGGTAATTTACTCTTGCTTTAGTATGGAAGTTATTCAATTCAACTTTTATAATGATTCATAAACACACAGAATGCAACAGTTGCAACAACAATTTCATAGAATCATAGAATTTACAGTGCAGAAGATTTTGCAATCATATAAAATGTCCAGTTATTCAAGGCATTAGAAATCGGGTGCATTTTAATGGCCAAAAAACAGAGTCCCGTGTGTGGGCACATGTAGCAGGATGTTTCTCAGTGCGAGCAGTGCCGAGAACGGTCCCGCTATCAAACACCTTGCGAGGCTGCACTTACCTCACATCCTGCACTGACCAGCTCAGCTCATCAGCTGGTGAGGGACTTGGGTAAAGCTAGCTTTCCCATTCCTTTTTTTTTTAATTTAGTGTACCCAATTCATTTTTTCCAATTAAGGGGTAATTTAGGGTGTTCAATCCACCTAGCCTGCACATCTTTGGGTTGTGGGGGCGAAACCCACGCAAACACGGGGAGAATGTGCAAACTCCACACAGACAGTGACCCAGAGCCGGGTTCGAACCTGGGACCTCAGTGCCGTGAGGCTGCAGAGCTAACCCACTGCGCCACCGTGCTGCCCCAGCTTTCCCATTCCTGACTGTTAATCAGTGACCCCCACAATAAATGTGCGTGTATGGACAGATGAGAACAAAGTCGGTCTTGGCTGTGATGCCTCCTATGGTTATTAGCACAGCTCAACTCATGACTTAATCCTCTACTTCCTGCACCTACATTATTGGTGGCCGGCTCACCTGTTTTTTTTTGCCAGTTTAGCGTCCCACTGCTTGGCCATCCAATGTAGATGAGGTTAGGAAGAGATAGAGGTGCCATTTTTAAATGACACCCCAATCGCTTAACCCCTCTCGGCATTCACATCGCGGCCTCTGGATCCCCCAACTTACCTGTTAAGGGTCCTTGAGCCCCCCCCCCTCACCCTACCTCATAAGGGCAGGGCACCCCCAAGCCTGGTGCCTTGGCAGTTGCCCTGCCAGCCTGGCAGTACCACCTGGGTACCCTGGAAGATTTATATATTTTTGATTAAGTATATAAATCTGGATCACGCCCAGCAAGGGTCACCCACTCCTGCTGTGGGTGAGTCCAGAACTAGGGGCACTGGCTCAAAATTAGGAGTTACCCTTATAAGACAGAGATGAGAAGAATTTTTTTTTCACTGCGGGTTATGCAACTTTGGGACTCTCAGCTACAGAAGGTAGTGGAGGCCAGGTCAGCGAATATTTTTAAGGTGAAGGTAGATAGATTCTTGTTAGACAAAGAAATTAAAGGTTTTTGAGAGTAGATGGTAATGTGGAACATGAAACACAAACAGATTAATCATGAACTTATTGAATGGCGGAGCAGGCTCTATGGGCCAGATTGGCTGTTTCTGCTCCTATTTTGTATGTTTGTAAAGTGCTTCACAGAGCTGAAATTATAAAGTAAAATTTGGACACCAAGCTGCAGAAGGCAATGTTAAGGCAGATGTCCAAAAGGTGAACAAAGATGTAGGTTTTACAGTGCATCTTAAAGGAGGAATGAGAGTTTTAGAGGCAGAGAGGTTTAGGGATGGAATTTCAGTACTTTGGGCCTAGGCAGATGAAAGTGTGGCCACCAAAGCGTCAATGACAAAAATGGGAATGCTCAAGAGGCCCGAATTAGTGAAACACAGACCTCTTGGAAGGTGTAGACCTTGGAGGTGGTTATTGAGATAGGGAGTGCTTTGAAAACAAGTATGAAAACTTTAAAGCCAAGGTATCGGTTCCCCACTTCGCAATGAAGGTCAGCAAGCACAGGGGTGATGGGTGAACGGAATTTTGGTGTGAGTAAGGGCACAGAAAGCGGAGGTTTATATGATTTCAAGTTAATAATAATAATCGCTTATTGTCACAAGTAGGCTTCAATTAAGTTACTGTGAAAAGCCCCTAGTCGCCACATTTTTGGCGCCTGCAGGTAGGCCGGTATGGGAATTGAACCCGCGCTGCTGGCATTGTTCTGCATTGCAAGCCACCTATTTAGCCCACTGTGCTAATGAAAGGTTGACAGTGAGAGACTGGCCAGGAGTGCATAGGAGTAGTCCAGTTTAGAGATGCCAAGGACATGGATGAGCAGCAGATGGGGGCTACAGCACAAGGCAAGGTTGCAAATTGAGCAAATTAGCAGCTGTAGAGATGCTGTGGTGAAAGTGGACCAAAGGCTGGACAGTTGGGATTATCCAAAGTTAATCTTTTTAGATCTCATTAAATGTGGCAGCAAATGATTGACTGTTGCTCTAAATGAGCCTAAAACAATATTTACAGCAGGTCACAACACCACAGCCATTAGTACCGTCTTCTTAAACATGCTGCCATATAAGTATGTAATTAGTTGTCAACTGAGTGAGAAAACAACTGCAGAAAATAGCTGCAGTTTGAATTGTTAAAACGTTTCCAGCTTTAAAAAGACTTGCTGGGATTCTGATTGCACAATTTTATTGTTGAGAATTAAAGAAATATGAACAAGTGCAAATAGTTTTGGAGGTAAATCCTAACAGTTGTATTAAATGTTCCGTTATCATGGTGTAACTATGCCACTGCAGCAAATAAACCTGAAAGGTTAAATTAAGGCATTTGCACCTTTAACAGGAACAGCTTCTATCAAGCGGAAAAATGTGTGGGAAACTGTTCAGGTGCTGTTGTTGACTCGCTGAAATCCAAATGTTCATCAGACAATATTGGTGAAATGTGCTTAACACTTTTTAAGGTCTGGCCCACGGAAGTCCTGAAGTGAAATGGCATAATTTTAAGAATTAATATGGTATATCTGATCATGCACCTACTTATAGCCTGGTGTGAAAAAACCTGGCTGGGATATTGAATAGCCAATTGAGAATGAAGGAGGTAGCTCATGAATTATAGCCAGTTGTGCGCTGGGTTCTCATGGTCACTGGGAACTAGATTGCAGCTGCATAAATTAATAACACTTAGGACTGTCAGCTGGAAGAGATTCACACACACATGTCTCGAGAGGTGAAATGCCAGGGTTGTATTCACTGACCATTCGACTTTCGGTACTAGTTAGGAGAGGACCAATGACTGGGTTACAAAGAGTGGCGAGGGCCACCCGAGGCACGTAGTGGGGAAGGTGACCCAACTCTCTGTCCTACCCCACAAACCAATTGCTCCACTAAATGTTCCTAACCTCAGCAGCATGAGGCGCTCTGTTTCCACCTGATGGGAAAAGCACAATTAGCTTCCCCACTTAGGCTATAAATTAGACGATAATTGGAACCTTTTGATTCTGCAATCGGAACACATTTGGCTTCTAACTTTTTCAATCATCTTTTGGATTATTTAAGAGGATTCAATTTGTTCAGTACCGGACTGTGATGAGTAGCAGCACAAAAATTGCCAAAAGGCCTTTTTGAATACAAATGAATTTTTTAATACTCTCAGAATAGTTATTTGTAACAAGAATTCTTACTGTACAACTAAATTCTTATAACAGAAAAAGTGCTTTGACAATATGCTTCGCATCTGAATGAGGACAATTACAGACTACTGAGAATGCTGAAAGAACATTTTGTACTTGGATCAGGATGTCTATGTATTGGGAGTAATAAAATGAATTTCCTTGCTTGGAATCAGAATGAATTTTACATGAATATATTTATTCTACATTTGACTACAATATTATTTGATGGAGTTGAATGCTTAGGGAGTCAGTGCCAATTTCAGAAACCTAAAACTGAAGTTACTGGATTCTGATAAGATAAGTGAATCAGAAAAACCTCAAGTTCGGTCATGGTTGTCGGCTCATGAAGAAAGTAAGGTATGGGATAGAGGGAAATTTGGCCAATTGGATAAGTAACTGGCTA
Organism: Scyliorhinus canicula; assembly: GCF_902713615.1. NCBI lineage: Eukaryota > Metazoa > Chordata > Chondrichthyes > Carcharhiniformes > Scyliorhinidae > Scyliorhinus > Scyliorhinus canicula. Next base: position 46,072,613 of record NC_052166.1, read on the forward strand.
TCACATAGAATACAGAGGGTGGTGGTGGATGGAAAATCTTCAGACTGGAGACCTGTTACCAGCGGTGTACCACAGGGATCAGTGCTGGCTCCTCTGCTTTTTGTGATTTTTATCAATGACTTGGTTGAGGGGGCTGAAGGGTGGGTCAGTAAATTTGCTGATGACACCAAGATTGGTGGAGTAGTGGATGAGGTGGAGGGCTGTTGTGGGCTCCAAAGAGACATTGATAGGATGCAGAGCTGGGCCGAAAAATGGCAGATGGAGTTTAACCCTGACAAGTGCGAGGTGAGTCATTTTGGTAGAAAAAATTTGAATGCGGATTACAGGGTCAAAGGCAGGGTTCTGAGGAATGTGGAGTGACAGAGAGATCTTGGGGTTCATGTCCACAGATCACTGAAGGTTGCCACTCAAGTGGATAGAGCCGTGAAGAAGGCTTATAGTGTGTTAGCGTTTATTAACAGGGGGCTTGCGTTTAAGAGCCGCGGGGTTATGCTGCAACCATATATGACCCTGGTGAGACCACAGTTGGAGTATTGTGTGCAGTTCTGGTCACCTCATTATAGGAAGGATGTGGAAGCATTGGAAAGGGTGCAAAGGAGATTTACCAGGATGCTGCCTGGTTTGCAGGATAGGTCTTATGAGGAAAGGTTGAGGGAGCTAGGGCTTTTCTCTTTGGAGCAGAGGAGGATGAGAGGCGACTTAATAGAGGTTTTTTAGATGATGAGGGGGATAGATAGAGTGGATGTTCAGAGACTATTTCCTCGGGTGGATGTAGCTGTTACAAAGGGGCATAACTATAAGATTCAGGGTGGGAGATATAGGAGGGATGTCCGAGGTAGGTTCCTTACTCAGAGAGTGCTTAGGGTGTGGAATGGACTGCCTGCTGCGATAGTGGAGTCGGACACTTTAAGAACTTTCAAGCGGTTATTGGATAGGCACATGGAGCACACCAGAATGACAGGGAGTAGATAGCTTGATCTTGGTTTCGGACAATGCTCGGCACAACATCGAGGGCCGAAGGGCCTGTTCTGTGCTGTACTGTTCTATGTTCTATGTTCTACGTTTAGTTTTGAACCCAAAATCAGAAACTTACAGTTCTAAAGCCAACTACTCAACCTTACTTATTCTACTGCAAGAAGTCAGAGCAAAGGTTGACGATGTTGTGATATTTTGTCCCAAGATGTCTTCAGCATATTTTGCAAAACTGCTATCATTTCATGTTTCTAAAATATGCATGTGACATCTAGTGGCAAAGCTTTAATACTGCATGAAATTGTACTTTCATAATCTAATCAGGACAGTTTGAATCATTTTTGTGATGTCTAATTGGAATGTTAATCATCCACTTTACAACAGATGTAGCTAGATTTGCACTTATCGGCACATTATCGCATATATTTTAATGCCTGTGTATTTCCGGGGCAATGGAAAATAATTGACCTAATACTCACTTAAAAAATGACATGAAAAATGGTTGAAAAGACTCAGTATAACGTAGTACATGTAACCATGGCAACAGCTTTAGGAATTTTTAACTCAATTTATTTGATTTGAGAAGTATGGAACATTTTTTTTGGAGGCGGTGGGGTAAACATTATTTGTATAAAGTACAAATAATCTTTATTTTAGTTCTTTAAAGACAGTTTATTTATGTCTCTCGAAGTCTAACCAACATTTTTGGCCTTACTATCTCCTTGAACGTCAAATGAAACTCTTGCATCTTCCTAACTTCCGTGATGGCTATCTCAATCTTTTATCAAACTATTCCCAACCAATAATGTTTGGTTTGGAGGTTTGAGGTTCGTTTCAAATGGGAACTTTAAGCTCGGCATTTTTCCCTTTTCTTCAAGCCAGAATTGTACTTATTTTAACATTTAAAATGTTCTAAAATCATAATTTATAACTTAGAAGCAATGAAAATTAATTGTCTAGTGTTACAATTGGGTTTTGCCTTTTTAATCCTCAGTACTCCCACTCCAAGACTTGAACAGAAAAATCTAGGCTGACACTCCAGTGCAGTACTGAGAGAGTGCTGCATTGTTGGAGGTGCTGTCTTTTGAATGAGATGTTAACCCTGTGTTCTCTCTCGAGTGAATATAAAAGATCCTGTGGAATTATTTTGAAGAAGAGCTGGGGAGTTATTCCCCCTACCTAGGCCAATATTTATCTCTCAATCAACATCAATACATTGCTGTTTGTGGGAGCTTGCTGTGCGCAAATTGGCTGTCGCACTCCCGACTATGCAACAGCGAATACACTTTGAAAGTAATTAATTGGCTGCAAAGTGCTTTGGGTCATCTGGAGTTCATAAAAGATGCTACATAAATGCAAGTCTTTCTCATTATACTTGATGCGGAGATGCCGGCGCTGGACTGGGGTCAGCACAGTAAGAAGTCTCTCAACACCAGGTTAAATTCCAACAGGTTTATTTGAAATCACAAGCTTTCGGAGTGCTTTAGCTGATGAAGGACTGGCCCACCGAAAGCTTGTGATTTCAAATAAACCTGTTGGACTTAAACCTGGTGTTGTGAGACTTCTTACTGATTCATTATACTGGAAGAGACAATAGTTCAAACGTTATACAATATGGGGGTAATTTTGACTTTGTAGGATAGCGTAAAATGGAAATATTGGACAGATGCTTATCAAATCGAAATGCCAATTGGAATATGCAAAAGGCAACTGATTCAACTGTGCCTGTAATCACTTTTGCCTGAAGCCAAATATCACCCTATGTAGATTTGAGGTTAATTTTTCAGTATTGCAATGACTATACTTGAGTGTTTATTTGGAGGATTACTTTGTGTTTATGAGGTTATAAATGTCCTGTTTAAAATAATAACTCCATATTAGATAGGGTCTAAATAGGAAATTGTGGCAAAGCCTTCATAATGCATTCCCAAGATAGAAAACAGGCAGCACCATTAAATCCTAGTGACCCTCAGAGAGTAAGATAGGCACAAAACACAATCAAAAATAATGCAGAGAAAGTAAAATCAAGAAAAATAGTAAGGGAACTGTAAACTAATAACATTCTTTTTGAGTTTGTGCAACAATAACATTTACTTATCTGTTATTTGTTTCAGCGGAATTGTTGGCATTTCACTCTTACACAGGAAATTCGCAACTTTATTGTTACCTGTGATTTTCCAAAACTAAGTTTTAATGGATTTAGACATTTGCAGTTTCCAAGTTTTGACTGAAAAAAGCGATTTCTAAATGATATAGTTTAACCACTGATTTCCAAATCTAACATTAACTGATAAAATGGTATCAGAATGTCTCCATAGCCAAACATGTAGACAACACAAGCCAAAGACAAAAGGAGAGGCACTCTGTACTACTCCAGGCGATGGCTACTACTTTTCAGAAGTGCTGTATTGCAGCACTGGAAAAGTGGGAAAGCTCTGTATATTGAGAATTGTGAGACCTGGGGTGCGATCGAATGGCCTCATCACACGAGACGAGGCCGTTAAACCTCGCGAGAGGCCTCTAGTGAGATTTGCGACATTCGGAACGCTTCGTGAAATCTAACACGATCTTGCAAGATGTCGCTGGGCGAGATCCTGATTAGCATATTTAAAGAGCTCATTTAAATAATGTCTGTGTCCAAATATCCTGAGGCCCGGAAACAAACGCCCGCACTTGGGAGACCTCGCCATGACGCCATTTAGCACTGGCCCACACAAACGTGGACCAGGCAAGATTGCACCTGCGGGAGGTTCCCCCAGTCCATCGGAAGCCCCCGGTGGTCGGGCTGTAGCAGGGGGGTACACTGGGACTCCTGGCACCTGGGCACTGCCAGGCTGGCACTTGGGCAGTACCCCCAGGGAGAATCCCAACGGCGCGCTGCACCAAAAATCTGGTGCAGTGGGATGGAGAAACCAGCCCGAGATCGTCCATTTTGTACACTAGCCTTTCTATATCACCAGTGAATTTGCTAATGCCAATTAAATAAAATTTAAACTGTAGCCTTTCCCTAGGGCAACAGGGTGGCACAAGTGGCTAGCACTATGGCTTCACAGCGCCAGGGTCCCAGGTTCGATTCCCCGCTGGGACACTGTCTGTGCGGAGTCTGCACGTTCTCCCCGTGTCTGCGTGGGTTTCCTCCGGGTGCTCCAGTTTCCTCCCACAGTCGAAATGCGTGCAGGTTAGGTGGATTGGCCATGATAAATTGCCCTTAGTGACCAAAAAGGTTAGGAGGGGTTATTGGGTTACTGGGATAGGGAGGAGGTGAGGGCTTAAGTGGGTCGGTGCAGGCTCGATGGGCCGAATGGCCTCCTTCTTCACTGTAATATCTATGTTCTGTACCAATTAAACTAAGGAAACTCAACTCCTGTCAAGAAGGCTTTTTTTTATAACACTGGAGGTGATGGCAATATTAAACTACAATCTACTTTTTTTTTTTAAATTTAGAGTACCCAATTATTTTATCCAATTAAGGGGCAATTTAGCATGGCCAATCCACCTAGCCTGCACATCTTTTGGGTTGTGGGGGTGAAACCCACGCAGACACGGGGAGAATGTGCAAACTCCATACAGACAGTGACCCAGAACTCCAAACTACTTGACATTTATTTAATTTGGTATGGGAACTCCTAAAGGCATAATGGGATTTATTTTTGGTTTGTTTAAAGGATGCTGCAACGGGAGAGGTATTCCTCCTTAGTGGTGTGCTTCAAAATTGATGGTGCAAATACATAAGCACCTCCTAAATAATAGCTTTATATTTTCACATCTGGCATAACCCAAATTATATCAAAATGCATTTGGGTAAAAACAAATGCTACTAGAATTGAACTGTTAACAGAGTTCAATAGCAATTAACAGCTATTTAAAATTGGCCAAGAGATATATTGCATTAGATTGAAGAACCCAGATTCCAACAAAGTTGGACTTACTCATCTACATTATACAGTAACTTGGCTTGAATCTTCTTCTCGACTGTAAAAATAAAGTTGAAGGATACTGAGGGTGCGATCTAACGGCCACGTGTGTTGGAAAAGCAGCTCGCCGCAGTGCGGCGTGGCCTTTGAAAGCCAGGAGACATCGCACCCGAGATCTACCCGGCTTGCAATGCCTTGCGAGATTCAACACAATCTCGTGGGATGTTATGATGTTTCAGCAAATCTGCAGATTAGTGCAGATTCCTGAGCTACCTGTCGCTTTGGGATGCAACACCTTCACCTCAGAGACCTCGGGCAGGGATCGGACAGAATGGCACTCGTGGGGGTCTCCAAGGGGATTGGAGGTCCCCAGCTGCATGCCTTTTGGGGAGGTTGGGGCCCTGGCACTGCTGGTTGCACCTGATACCCTGGCGGTGCCAGCCTGGCACTGCCAAGGTGCCTTTGTTTTGCACACCATTGGGCCGGAGTTGCCGGCATGGGTGTTTGGGGGGAGGGGGGGGCAGGGATAGTTTCGGAGGCCTCGGAGATCGGGATGCCATTTGTCTCGCTACAATGGGGAGTTCCGGCGAACGGAGCTCACCACTATACAGATCCCTCATTCAACGCTAGTCGCATTGAATTGCCACATATTTCTTGGTACTGCGAGTGCCGGGAAACAAGCGGCGAAGCACCTCGCTAGGGGACTTGTTTCCCTTTTGGGCGAATCGCGCCCTGAGAGAGAGTAACAGGAATGGAGGAAGGGTGAGTGTATGCTGAAAGATTTTTGATGAATTTAAACAAAGGTGCAAACCTGATAACAATGCAGAATGCTAATCCACTCACTACTTCTTCATTGGCAGGAGCACAGCGACTACATCACACTTGTCCCATCAAGCAGTGAGGGTAGCAGCTTCCACATCTGCAGTCACACTGCTAGAATTAACACAATAAAGCCTTTCAAGTGATTTCAATGTGAAATTACCAATTTGGGGACCAGTTTTTTCAGAACTTAAAAGAATTGGCAGTGACTAATTAAGAAGCCTGATGCATTGAAGTAGGAAAAGGAATACTGTCCCATTGGTGTAAGTGGGTGTGCTTTTCTGAGTGGAAAGAGTTTTACCCTACAGACCTGATAGTGCTTGATACTGACACTAAATTCCTAAGAAAGGAACGTGTATTTCTGAGCACTGATATCCCTCACCTTGATAAAGTTTAGTCTTCACAGCTACCCAGCCATCAGGTACTGAGAAAAAGTTTCTAATGCTCTTATAATAAATTTAAATAAGCATAATTTCTATTCAAGAATGATACAGCGAACTGCTTGCTGTTCAATCACACTGATTGTAAAGAATCACAAACCAATATATTGTTGAAAATGTTGTTGTTTCCAGTCATTGAAATCTGCTGATTACTTTAGGTGAATTACATAATTGTATAAGGTATTTCAGTTCTTGTTTAGACTAAATTGCTGAATGAATGATAAGAAAGCTTCTGTTACAGAGATTAACAGATTGTCTAGTTTTATGGGTAATTTGAAGAAATCCTGAACCAAGCATAATTCCTATTTCAGCATAATGCATGTTGACAAAGCAGTTTGAATTTATCGGGATTTTAATAGATTAGTGATCCAAGTTTAGTCTTCAGATTTACCAAGCCAAAGACTTGAACCTGCACCTAGTAATCAGATGCTTCGGAAATGATAATTCAATCTCTCATATTTATGTAACATCAGGCTATAGCCGTTTAATTTCATATCTATAACCATTTTGAGACAAATTGTGGTAAAATTTATATTTATGCATTTATTGTTACTTTTCTGATAAATTTTGTTACTGGAGTTGGTAATTTATTTTTTATACCCATGCCACCACTCCTAGTCACATTTCTTTTGAGTAAAGCACAATGTTTCCTCTACTTGATCTCAGTAATATCCCTTAACCCCGATCTCACTGGTAATATCAACACAATATTTCTGTTTTCTGTGCTAGCTATCCTTTTTGACTCAGACTAGTAATTTCATGCCAATTAGTTCCAAACTTTATGTTTTTGAATTTATGACTAGACTGCTGAAATAATTTCAAAAATGGCTCTTATAGCTGATGAAAGGTTTGGGTGGCACAGTGGTTAGCATTGCTGCCTACGGCGCCGAGGACCCAGGTTCGAATCCCGGCCCTGGGTCACTCTCCGTGTGAAGTTTGCACATTCTCCGCGTGTCTGCGTGGGTTTCACCCCAACAACCCAAAGATAGTGGGCAGCACGGTAGCATGGTGGTTAGCATAAATGCTTCACAGCTCCAGGGTCCCAGGTTCGGTTCCCGGCTGGGTCACTGTCTGTGTGGAGTCTGCACGTCCTCCCCGTGTGTGCGTGGGTTTCCTCTGGGTGCTCCAGTTTCCTCCCACAGTCCAAAGATGTGCGGGTTAGGTGGATTGGCCATGCAAAATTGCCCGTAGTGTCCTAAAAAAGTAAGGTTAAGGGGGGGGTTGTTGGGTTACGGGTATGGGGTGGATACGTGGGTTTGAGTAGGGTGATCGTTGCTCGGCACAACATCGAGGGCCGAAGGGCCTGTTCTGTGCTGTACTGTTGTATGTTCTATGTTGTATGTGCAGGATAGGTGGATTGGCCATGCTAAGTTGCCCCTTAATTGGAAAAAATAATTGGATACTCTAAATTTATTTGTAAAAAAAAGCTGATAAAAGGGAAATATTCACCGTCAGTTTGCATAACATTCTGATCCATGACCTAATTATGAATGGGAAGAGTAGTGGTATGATCCAGTTCCTCTTATCCCACGATCATAAAATATATGTATTGCCTACCCAAAGAAAAGGGGGTTCATGAGTCATGGCACCTGTTTCAGGTAGATCAAGGAAAAAATTATTTAAAAACAGGAAGATAACCAATAATATACTCCCAAGAATGGTCTGCTGATTCTTGAACAGGCCTGGATCCATCACCAATTCTCCATCACCAGAAGACTTGGCAAATGATCACTGAACAGAGGTCTGCATGTGACTGTGTTTAGTGTGGGGACCTTGGGTGCCGTGGTTGTCCACACGATCTTGACGGGTTGGCGGCCAGTTTTGGTGAGATGTCGAACCACGGTGACTGGGACCACCTTGACGCTGCAGCCTTTTCCCGCCTTTGCAGCTGGTGAGACACTAAGCCTTCCAATGAGGACTCTGGAATATATTGAGCATTCCGATTCCCCCTCTCGCAAAATGCCACCATTGACGAAAGATGTAATACCAGATCAGCTGCACCAACTCAGCCTTTTGCAAACTACAGCAATGAGTGTTTGACAACAAATATCTCTGCAAGTCAACAAAAATCTGATTGTGCAGAGCAGTTATCATTACCATGTACCTGTATTGTAGTGGGACCTGGACTCTATTAGCGGCACCTAAGTGCACCAGAGAAATTCCATCCGCAATGCCTCCACCTCGTCCTGGGAGGACTATTGAACAAATGCTAGTGTCCTTCTTGAAGGCTTAATAAAGGTGAAAAGGGATCAGACAAGTAACATTAAGAAGACGTTTATTTATAATACGTAAAGGTGCCCAGTCAGACTTTACCGGGTCCTCTCTCTCTCTCTGTCGGTCGGTTCCGATCTGGCCGACCTTATAAACACAGGGTAATAGACACCTGGTTAGCGGAGGAAATCATACTTCACAAGCCACATGGGGAACACAATCAAGCCAGCCCTGTGCGCTCCATGCAGGCTATTACAGAAGCTAGCTCCACATGCCTTCAGGCAAAAATCCTGAAAAATCAATTTCATTGGCTGGACACTGTGGCTAGATGGCCAAAAAGTGCCTCCCCTGCCAAGTACTGTTTTCTCAAGTCTCAAACAGCCAGCGTTCCAGTGGAGGAGAAATAAAGCACTTCAATGACATTCTGAAGGTCCCAATGAAGTGTGGCAGCATAGACATTAATGACATGGAAGGGCTTAATGACTAACATTCAAAATGGTGACAACTTGGCCATTAGTTGCGACATGCTTCGAGTCACAGTATCTTACTGATGAGACAGGCAACAGAGAAGAAGAGGAAGCAAATCCTCTCTCTGGGTCCCACTACCTCATGGGCTAACCTGCTGCACATGCTCAAAGGTTCATGGGTTGAGAATTGGCCTGTTCAGTCATGCCATGATACATGGCAGAAACCCGAGATCCTGTCATCCTTAAATTGAGGGACAGCCAGGTAGGGCTACAATGGCAATGGGCCAAACTTTGCCATCGCCGGGCTCTTAGTTATACTTGCCATTGTACATTTAGCTTTTTAATATTTCACAGGGCAAGTTGTTGAAAGTGTGAGTTGATAACATCATTGAGCGAATGATGGAAACTGGGCACCTAGCAGCTGAGTGAACTGCGAGGCGCCGTGTTCTCCCAAACCAATCGGGTTGACAGATTGTGAAATTAACAGCACAACAACTGAGAAAGAACTGTAAGTTAGAGAGGTTGAATTCAATGTGAACTCGGGGATGGAAGAGAAATAAAAAAAGGGACAGAAAATTTGGATTGCGAGGGAGAAAAACAGGAAAGAAAAGTAAATTTAAAAAGTTACAATTTTGCATTTGACATTTTTAATATATCTAATAACAATTGCTGTTGTTAATTGTAAGTGCTGGGTTGTTTGGCAGTAATCGATACTTAATATGTCATTAAAGGGTACTTCGCAAAAAATAAACAAGAATTGATGTCCTGTGGCGAGTTTAATTTATATGTACCGCACAAATAAAACAACTTTGTTCTATTGAATGCATTTCATTGGTGAAGAAGACAGCAAAATCCCCTTTTCATAAACAGTAGACCATTATCAAATAGAATCAGAAAAAAGTATACTACCATGGAATACTTCTAGATCCAAAAAACTAGTGGAATTAACTTAAGAATTGATTTTGTTACAAACAATTTTGGATACGTATTTAGATAGTGGGACAGTAGAAGACAAACTTTGCCAGCAATTTATGAATGGACTTATTTTCTTTTAAATACAGTGACAAATAATTCTAATGCATTTCTTTAAAATGTATCCTATTAAGTATTTTGGTTGCACATTTTATAGCTATTTAGTTGCTGCTTTCACTTTTGGGGATGATACTTGTATTAAGAGAGAGAGAAGTTCATCATTACGTCCAACTCTTGATTAACTCGGAAGTCAATATAAATCTAGGTGGAACCTACATCCTCTTCTCTAGTGGGAAATGAGTGAAACTCCATTCGTCAAATGCTCTACCAACTGTTGTCATGTACACTTTGATATTGTAGTTCATTTTTTTTGAGTATTGACTCAGCAAGTATTTTTAACTTGCCCCATGTATTTTCTGCTTCTGTCTCCATAAAACCATAAGACGCAGGAGCAGAAGTATGTCATTTGGCCCATCATGTCTGCTCTGCCATTCAATGAGATCATGACTGATCTGATATAATAACCTTCAACTCCACTTTCCTACCATATCCCCATAACACGATTCCTTTACTAGTTAAAAATCTATCAGCCTTAATGGCCCAGCCATAATGAATTCCACAGATTCACCACCATCCGAGAGAAGAAATTCCTCCTCATCGCTGTCTTCATTTAGTACGCCCTCTGGTCCTAGACTCTTCCACAAGGCAAAATAACCGCTCAGCATCTACCCTGTCAAGCCCCCTGAGAATCCTGTAGGTCGCCTCTCTTAGAAATTCTAAACTCTAATGAGTACAAGCCCAACTTAATTAATTTCTCCTCATAAAAAAAATTCTTCCATACTCAGGATCAACTCAGTATACTTTCATTAGACTGCCTCCATTGCCAGTATATCTTTCCTTAGATAAAAGGACCCAAACTGTTCATAGCATTCCAGGTATGGTCTAATTAGTGCCTTGTACGGTTTTAGCAAGACCTCCCTATTTTATACTCCATTATTCCCTTTGAAAAAAGGCCAACATTCAATTTGCCTTTCTTAATACCTGCTGATCTTGCAAGCTAGTTTTTTGTCATTTATGATGAGGACCCCCAAATCCCTCTATGCGGCAGCTTTCTGCAGTCATTTTCTGGTTAGGTGGATTGGCCATGCTAAATTGCCACAGTGCACAAAGATGTGTAGGTTAGGTTACGGGGTTGCGGGGATAGGGTGGGAGAGTGAGCCTAGGTAGAGTGTTCTTTTGCAGGGTCAGTGCAGTCTTGATGGGCCTAATACATCTCCTTCTACACTGTACAGATTCTATAGATTTCTAATATTCAGCTCCTTTATTCTTCCTACCAAAGTGCATAACTTCACATCTTTCCATATTGTATTTCATCTGCCAGGTTTTTGCCCGCTCACTTAACCTGTCTATATACCTTTGTTGTCTCTTTCTGTGATCCTAACCACTTGCCTTCCCACCTACTTCATCCACAAACTTGGCAATAAAACATTAGTTTCCCTTGTCCAAGTTATTAACGTATAATGTAAATAATTGTGGCCCCAGCACTGATCCCTGTGGCACTCCCATTAGTTACAGGTTGCCATCCTAAAAATGCCCTTCTTATCACAACTCTGTCTTCTATTAGTTAGCCAATCCTCTATCTAGGCTAATATACTACCCCTAACACCATGGGCTCTTATCTTAAGTAGCCCTTTGCGCGGTACCTTATCGGATGCTTTTTGGTATTCCAAGCATATTACATCTACTGGTTCCCCTTTATCTATCCTGCTCATTACCACCTCAAACAATTGTGATGAATTTGTCAGGCATGATTTTCCCTTCATGAAGCCATGCTGACTCTGTTTGATCATATTATGTATTTCTAAATGCTCTGCTATTACATCCCTTATAGTGGACCCTATCATTTTCCCAATGACATATTAAGCTAACTGGCCTATAATTATCTGTTTTCTCCCTCGTTTGGCTGTTTTTCAATCCTCTGGGACTCTTGGAAGATTTCAACCAATGCATCCACTATCTCTGTAGCTACTTTCTTTAAATCCTAGGATGCAACCCATCAGGTCCAGGGGACTTATCGGCCTTTAGCCCCATTAATTTTCTCGTATTTTTTCTCTGATGATATTTATTGTATTTATTTCCTCCTCCATGATTATTTAGTATTTTTGGAATGTTATTACTGTTTTCTACAGTGATGACTGATGCAAAGTATTTATTTAATTCCTCTGCCATTTCCTGGTTTCCCCATTATTATTTCCCCAGTCTCATTGTCTAAGGGGCCTATGTTCACTTTTGCCTTTCTCTTCCTTTTTATATATTTAAATAACTTATTTTTGTCTATTTTTATATTACTTTCTAGTTCACTCTTATAGTTTATCTTCTCCCTCTTTATTTTTTTTGGTCACCATTTATTGGTTTTTAAAACTTTCCCAATCCTCTGGTTTACCACTGATCTTTTCAATATTGTATGTTTTTTCTTTAAGTTTAATACTATTATTAACTTCCTTAGTTAACCGTGGTTTGTTCATCCCCTTTCTAGAATCCTTCTTCCTCACTGGAATATATCTTTGTTGTGAGTCATGAACTATTTTCATAAATGTCTGCCATTCCTGAACAATCATCTTTTCTGCTAAACTCCTTTCCCAGTCCACTCCTGCCAACTCTGCCCTAATTCCTTTCTAATTACCCTTATTTACCTTTAGCACAGTTGTTCCTGACTCCTTTCTATTTTGCCCTTCTGCTTTTCTTTTTTATCAGGGCTGCTGATATATTCCTTGCATAAGAGAGTATCTCAAGTTTAAAACTGTTTAGGAATTGCAACTCACCATATAATTTGAGGGAAAACATTTCATTCCATTTAGAAACTAATAATGTCCTCTGACAACTGGACTTAAACAGTTAAAACCACGCATTGAAACAGACCAATTCAGCTACACATGTTCCATCAGCGTTCTATTTCTCTGGTTTGTTCTTTTCAAAGCTACATTTCCTGCAAATTTGAAATTAGTTTGCTTCCCCATGCTCAGTAAATATTACTCAATGCCTTATTAATCATTATCTCTAAGTTAAATGAATTGTAAGCACCATTTTGTCTCATTACTAAATACATCACAAATTTAGTGATGACCAAGTGTCAGGCTTTCAAACAGATATATCACTTCTACAGCTCACTTGAAGTTATTCACCAAATTTATAACACTGATAAAGATAACACATGTGAGGCAATGCTTCTTTCCTGAAAAAGGTTTTGACATTGTCAAGAACATCTCATAATGTGATAAGTGATAAGAAATTGTCTTATCAAATAATACTGTGAATGACTTAAACCTTATCTAATGGGTTGGTGTCAAATATTTACTTATAGCAGATCACTGTACTAACATAAATATGATTGGCATTGATGTTCCTCAGAGCTCTCCACCAGGTCCTTTGCAGGTTTTACAAGTCCTTTAATATATTAATGACCTCATAAAAGCCTGCACTCAATGTAAAGTCTATATGTACGAAGATAACTCCATTGTGTAATATGGCCGAAAATCTTGAACAATTATTGAAAGGTCTTTAACTGAGAGGATGCTAATGTTTCTCAGTGAATGTGAACTATCCAAGATGCATATAAAACCAAGGCATTGCTATCTAACATACCACTTTACTGCGAGTTCCTTCTCTGTAATTAACTATGCTTCATTGGAAATGGTCCAAACAATTAAACACGAATAGGATAATTGTATAGATTCAGAGTCACCCTTGACTTGGTACTGCCTAGCAAAAGGATATTGGGATGCACCGTATTGATACCTGAAAGAAAAATCGGAGTGCTATGAGTGAGGAGGGTCTCCGCACACTGCTAGTTAATTTGCACATTTATAGTAGTAGTGAAGTGGATGCTTACTCACTAGATAATGAGAAAACTTGGAAAAGATGCCACTAAGCTGTCCAAGAAATCAGAAAAAAATTATCTCACAGTTTAAAAATAAATATCATAGAATGTATGAAGTACTTGCATTCACTTACTGTGTGCTGGGACCAGAGCTCTCCAAGTCTACACGCACGCACACACACAGCGGAATCTTAACATTTTTACGAAGTGTCGGTTCGGTGACAAAAGCAGGGAGACTCCCGATGGAGGGCAAACTCACTGTATATTCAGCATCTTTATCAAATTTTCTTTTTCCACGTGATCCACACTGCGCTCATGGTGCCTTGCCTCTGATACACTCGTCATCAGTTGGGGCGCTCACTCCTTTTAAACACTTTCCCGGCACTCCTCAGCACTTGTTCCAAGTTCAGTCGGGGGGAATGGTTGTCAGAAAGACAACAAAACATTTTATAGAGGGAGCAAGGACTCCAACCGTTCACATTATACATTAATGATTTGGACGAGGAAACTAAATGTATTATCTCCAAAGTTGCAGATGATGCAAAGTTGAGTGAGAGGGTGCGCTGTGAGGAGGATGCAGAGATGCTTCAGTGTGATTGGGACAGGCTGAGTGAGTGGACATGTGCATGGCAGATGCAGTATAATGTGGATAAATGTGAGGTAGCAAAAATAGGAAGGCAGGTTATTATTTGAATGGGTATAAATTGAGAAAGGTGGATACTCAGCGAAACCTTGGTGTCCTCGTGCATCAGTCGCTGAAAGTAAGCACGCAGGTACAGCTGGCAGTAAAGAAGGCATTCATAGTGAGAAGATTTGAGTATAGGAATAGGGATCAGGGTATTGAATTTGATGATCAGCCATGATCATAATGAATGGCGGAGTAGGCTCGAAGGGCCGAATGGCCTCCTTCTATTTTCGATGTCTGGTTCTATTTTTTGCCTCAGCAAGCTTCTCGATGGGGTTGAGCAGTAGCGGGAAACCCTCTGGGTAGAATTCTCCGCAGGGGGCCGAATTCATGAAGGCCGTTGTGAACTCGGCTGAGGTTCACGACGGCCTCGGAGCCCGCTCCCCGCACCTAATTCACCCCCACCCGGTGGGCTAGGAGCGGGCCTCCGTCTTTCTCGGCAGCGACCTCGTCACGCCGAGAATGTGAAGTCATCCGCACATGCGCGGGTTGCCAGTTCCAACCCGCGCATGCGCGGATGACTTCATCGTGCAGATGGCACGAACCCGCGCATGCACGGTGGCCGTCTTTCTCCTCAGCCGCCCGGCAAGACGCGGCGTCTTGATCTTGCCGGGTGGCGGAGGGGAAAGATGCGTCCGTTTTGGACGCTGGCCCGACAATCGATGGGCACCGATCGCAGGCCTGTCCCCTCCCGAGCACAGTCGTGGTGCTCCCATGCCAATCGGGCCCCTAGATGCCCTAAACAGGCATCTTCCGCCCATTTCATGAATGCAGCAAGCAGATGTGGTTGCTGCCGTGGTGAAACGGGCGTGAAGGGCCGGCCGCTTGGCCCATCAGGCTCGGAGAATCGCCGTTCGCCGTGAAGTACGTCGAGCGCCGATTTTCCCGAGCCGGGGGAGGGGGGAAATCGCTGGGGGCGCCAGGGGGGCGTAAAAAATGTCGGGAGGCCCTCCCACGATTCTCCCACGCCACGTGGGGAGCGGTGAATTCCGCCCTCTATCTTTGATTGGGCAGATGTCCAGCCAGCAAAGTGATCAACGCCGCCTGGGAGACTGTGACCACAATTGTGAGCGGCATCTCCCTCCGAAAGAGGATAGAGCTGCTGTGTTGGCGAGATTGAATCACCTCTTTTATGCAGCCAGGATAAGTCTGCCTCACCATGTCTCCCTCAGAATCCTTTTTAAAAGGTTTTCAAAAATATTTCCAATTAAGGGGCAATTTCGCGTGGCCAGTCCCTGGACAGCTTTGGGTTGTGGGGGTGAGACCCACGCAAACACTGGGAGAATGGGCAAACTCCATATGGACAGTAACCCAGGGCCAGGATCGAACACGGGTCCTCAGCGCCGTGAGGCAGCAGTGCTTACCATTGCGCCGCCGTGCTGCCCCAGTAACCCCTTAATACATCTCCCACACCTCCATGGTGATATCACTCACATCCATTTTGTGGGGTCACAGCACTTGTAATGCACCCCACCCCCAATAATCTCCCCCACTGCCCCTCAAATGCTTGCTCCCACTCATCTCCCACGCATGCTAGACTTCATCCCCATCTGACATGGCAGGACCAACTCTAGCATATCAGGTGTGAGCGGTCACTGATGGCTGGAGTGATGCCGAAGCTCAAGACCCTAATCCTATTTGACGAACAAGCCCTTGAGCTTGCCGGTGAGAAGCCAAGACCGCTCCTGCGCAGAGGGCGAGGTCAGGGCAAACGCACAAGTGAAAGCCCTCAACATGTTCAGCCATGGGCAAAGGCTCATGTGAGTGACCTTTCTCCTCAGTGCTATCCTGTCTCACAATACTTCCATCTCCCTTCCATTGCAGGTCAATCAGCAGACCAGCCTGGATGATCCTAGTGGCCCCTGGACCAAGGACTCGAGCAGCCCCGAGGCAGCCATTTCAGAGACCAGCATTGATGAGGCATCATACTTGTCACACACGCCCTCCACCAGCGCAAATACTCACACCTCAGTGGGATTAGGTAGTAGATAGGCTTCTGGGTAACTCGCTGGTGAGCACCTCATACCTGATGATCCGCGGCAGGTGGAGGCAGGGACATTCCAGGGATCTGGTACTCAGAGGGATGTGGAGACCAGGACTTTGCTAAGCCCAGACCAATGACGTGCCTCCGGGTACAATCTTCTCCAAACTCCTGGAACTGCAGAGGGCACCTGAAGTGAACAGGAGCGGCGGGAGCGTAGCCCGGGGCCTTCCACCCAGGAGACCCTGGAGGTGTACACCCTATCTGACACCCCCCGCTCTGTGAGCAACATACCTCCAGCCCCACGCACTGAGGAGGGAAGCACTGCAACACCCGAGCTGCCCAAAAGCAGACTGGAACCCTCAAGATCCAACCCGCCAAGGTCATCTCAGGCAACATGGTGTGGAAGTCAGCACGCTGCATCAATCTCAACTTTGGATCCAGGGGATACGCCTAGCAGTAGTGGGAGGGTGAGGAAGACTAATGAACGATAGGCTCCTAGTGGGAAAAGGTGTACCTAGGCTCTGTTAGAGAAAAATCACCATTGTATTAACCAGCTGGCATTAAAAATGACTGATCATCCTTATAGAGCCTCCATGATGTGATGTCATGGTGCATACTACGCAATCCACCACTCAAAATTGGCGTTTCATCCCTGTGCTATGTTTCTCCCACTCCCACTGGCGCCAGAGCCCGAGACTCCCCCCCCCCCCCCCCCCTCCCCCCATCCATTGGGCTCTCCAGCCCCAATCCCAACTCCCATCCATGGAAGGATCTTCCAGCCCCCCCCCCCCCCCCCCCCCCAGGCTCCCACCTCTCATGTGTGTCAGCATGCTCTCGTTATGAGGATGCCATTGGTTGAAAAGATGTGAGAGTCTGTCCACCTCGTTCAGAGGTGGCAAAATACATGGGACACCCCTGACCTCGGAGGAGGCAGTAGCGGCTGAGATGTGCCATTCAGCCTCTCTGGGCCCCTACATCATCCTGTTAAGTGGCTGGTTGTGTTCAATTCTCCATCAAGCAGGGATCAGACATTTCACAGAGGTTAAGGTGAGAATCGCTCTGTCCTTGCTGCAAATAATCATCATTCTTCTACAGCATCTGGTCGGTCACTTTAGCACCCAGTCCATGAGTGGAGTGACCATATCGATGAACTCCAGCAAGTCCCACGATAATGAGAAGATGTGGGACCACATTTTGAGAGAAGATGTAAGACCCCATGTTGGGAAAAGCCTTCAGACTCTAGTCCTATTCGTCATCAAACCGAGAGTCAATGAAGGCGTCCCTAGCCTTTTGTCCCATGCGGGCCCTAGCCACCGCCCAAGGTCTTTCATCCTCCTCCAAGGGTTTCCCAATACTGCCCTCCTCGTCCTTATCTGAGGAGATGTGGTGCTCCTCCATCTCCTGGTCTAGCTGATCTCCCACTGGAGTGCCAGGTTGTGTAGAACAAAGCAGACCACTATGATGCGGGACACCTTCTGGGGGCTATATTGTAGGGTTCCCCACCGATCTGTCCAGGCACAAGAACCATGTCCTGTACAGTCCAATTGCCTGCTCGACCAATACAGGGGTTGATGCTACAACAAAGCTCATGCTAGTCTCAGTGTGTGTTTGTGACCTCTGCACTGGCGCCATCAGCCAACTCCTGAGTGGGTAACCTTTCTCCCTGAGGAGCCATCCCTCCAGCTCCCACTCAAGAATGGGTTGGGATCTGTAAGTGACTCATGGAGTACCTATCATGGACGATCCTCTGGAAAAGGGCATCGACCTGCATAATGCACATTGCATGGTCACAGATGAGATGGACATTGAGGGGGTGGTGTATCTTGTGGGTCAAATATGGTGCCCTTGCCACCATGGGGGAGGGGGCGCGGAACCACATGGGTGCAGTCGAAGACCCCCTGCACTTGGAGTATGCCTACTGTGCAGGTGAAGCCCATGGCCCTGGCGTGCTGGCTCGTCTGGTCACAGTCCAAGTTTTTTTTAAATAAATTTAGAGTACCCAATTATTTTTTCCAATTAAGGGGCATTTTAGCGTGGCCAATTCACCTAACCTGCACATCTTTTGGGTTGTGGGGGCGAAACCCACGCAGACACGGGGAGAATGTGCAAACTCCACACAGACAGTGACCCAGGGCCGGGATTCGAACCCGGGTCCTCAGCGCCGTAGGCAGCAATGCTAACCACTGTGCCACTGTGCTGCCCCTGGTCACGGTCCAAGTTGATGTACATGTGGGCCCTCACAAATAGCACATTCTTAAGCACTTGTGTGCTGCTGACTGGGGTACGCAGCACAGATCACCCATGCAGCCCTAAAACGAGGCAGCAGCTGGCGCAGACGTTTCAGAGTGGCAGTGACGTTCAGGGCCACGGACAATGGGTGACGTCCCAGTCAATGTGGTTCCAACTCTTGCATCACCTTGCATAGGTTGTCCACTGTCCCCCGGAACAGGTGCAGTCTTCCCTCCCACTGACATACGGAGGTAGGAAGTTCTACTTTGGAACACCTGTGGCTGGTAGTGCCCCCTTTAAGAATCTGCCATCTGTTGCCCTCCTTCTGGGAGATCAATGGGTCCTGCCTCCCCTGTTCAGCAGGGCACTGGTCCTGGCTGTGTGCAGCGTCATGTCCATATTGCTGCTGCTGGTTGATCGCAATCGATTGGCTCCATGATTCTGCCGAATCAAAAACTGAAAGGAAGAGAAAATCAAAGTGAGCAATGTGGAATCCTGACAGTGCCCCGAGCCACAGCCCTCCCAGGATGTGGGACATCCACCCATGCGCAAGCCCCCTATGTGAGCGCTTTTCTTTTGAGCCTTGCTCCCTCCCCTGTCACACAGCAGCCACTTCCTCACAGTTGTCCCTGTCAGCTCCACCTGAAGGAAGCGTTTTGACCCTTAAGAGCCTTACGGTCCGTGTGCCCCCCCCCCCCCCCTTTCCCCCCCGCCACCCTGTCGGTGAGCAGTGAGGGAAGTTGAGTGCATTCGTGGATCTGCATTCTAACCTCATGGGGGAACAAGACATTAACCCCCATCATCTCCTGAGCAGGGCGATTGAGGAAAGATTTCACCATAACGCTTTGCATTGGGGGCCACATCTGTGTCATCTCTCTGTTATATAGACCCGAGTGGAGTTCAGTGTATGGGGGCTGGGTTTCCAACTATTTTGATTACCGGATAAGCAAATAATGTTGCATTCGGTTATGGATGTATATATGGATGTTCAGGCATAGAGTTGTAAACAACAGAACAATTGATAGAATTTTATAACTGTGAACATGGATGTAGCATCATGTCCACAAATACTGGCTTGTTATGGTGGACAACTTAAAGGGGTCGGGGGGACAGGTGGAGGGGCCGGGAGTAATCAGGGAATATTAGAGATGTGGAAATACAAAATATTTGCAGCAGGTGTTCCCAGGAGGCCGGTGTCTAATGTTGCACAACATCTATATGGCATGGAATGTATTTAAAATGGAAGATGATCATCAGGTAGGCTTTGGCCCACTAGAGAGTTGATGACTGGATGTGTCATTTTCTCCAACAAGGTTTGCGTGGATTGTCAACCATCTGCACCCAAAAACAATGAAGTCACCACAAGTCTCATGTTCTCGAAGAGAAAAGATTTCAGAAATTTTATCAGGCAAATTATTGATCATGTTATCAGTATTATTACCCACCTTGTTCATTCCTTGAAGAGCTATAATAATAATTTTTATTAGTGTCACAAGCAGCCTTACATTAAAACTGCAATGAAATTACTGTGAAAAGCCCCGAGTCGCCACATTCCGGCGCCTGTTCGGGAACACCGAGGGAGAATTCAGAATGTCCAAATTACCTAACAGCACGTCTTTAGGGACTTGTGGGAGGAAACTGGAGCACCTGGAGAAAACTCACCCAGACATGGGGAGAACGTGCAGACTCCGCACAGACAGTGACCCAAGCTGGGAATCAAACTTGGGACCCTGACGCTGTGAAGCAACAGTGCTAAGCACGTATTTTGTGCAGTAAAATACACTGCAGAAAATATCAAATAAATAAAAAAATATTTTTTTGTTTTAAAAACCTGGTCTTCCACCCCCGCAACCTTGATTCAAATCCAGCCCAAATAGATAAGATAAAGGTTTGATGACTGTTGAGGTACGAAGTGGAATATATTTGGGCAATCTACCAGTTCCTGCTTGACATAAACTCAACAAAAATATTCTCATGTTTGGAGGAGTTCAGAACATTTTGGCTCGGAAAAGGTTACAAGGATAGAATGTGGAGAAGTTAAATCTCACAAGTGCAATAGAAGGTGATCTTCAGAAGACAAAGTGAATGCCTATTATTATAATGATGTTCCATCTAACCCATGCCATGAACGCATAGTGTACCATCATTAAGAGGCGGTGGCATAGTGGTATTGTCACTGGACTAGTAAACTAGAGACCCAGAGTAATACTCTTGGGACTCAGGTTCAAATCCCGCCACTGCAGGTGGTGAAATTTGAATTCAATAAGAATCTGGAATTAAAAGCCTAATGATGAGTATGAAACCATTGTTGATCATCATAAAAACCCATCTGATTCACTGATGTCCTTTATGGAAGGAAATCCGCCTTCTTTGCCTGGCCTACATGGGACTCCAGACCCACAACTATGTGGTTGACTCTTAACCTGCCCCCTCAAGGGAAATTAGGGATGGGCAATAAATGCTGCCTCAGTCTGCGACGCCCACCTCCCATGAACAAATAATAAAAAAAGTCGATGGGAGGTGGATTATTCGTTCTAATGTCACCTGTATTTATTGCGCAAAACTGAAGGATGTGCAGTATGGAAAGAAACTAAAAGTTACCTTGGAAAGAGTTGCAACATAGACTTAGCCACTGGGTCATCTTTGCGCCCCTTCCCAATTAATCCTTGTTATGCGTTATGTTCCTTAACCCTGTATCAGCATTGAATTTCACCTCTTGTTCACCCTTCTCAACCCAATGTATATTTGTGCCTCTGAATTACAAATTCAAGAGGTGCAGATTATGTGAAATGTGAGACCATGCTACTGTTCCAAATTTTTCTCAAGTATTTGTTAATTTGGACTTCTGAGCTTTTTTTCAAATCCAACAGGATCTATCAGTGCAAGGATGGGCTTGCTGTGCATTTTAGTGTCATTGTTTGCAGGGTGTCATTAGATGCATGGCTATTGACTTCTTAGCAGCAAATGAACTTGTGATTCAAAACCTCTTTTAGCACAGTGCTCTCTATAGGGGGAGTGGGATCTGAACAGGGCAAGGAAACTTGTATCTCTTTAAGAATGTCTATTGATGTTGTAGGGTGTGAAGCAGGAAGTGTCAGTTAAGGATATTTAATTCAATCTCAAATCATTGGGCAGCATGGTGGCATAGTGGTTAGCACAGTTGCTTCACAGCTCCAGGGTCCCAGGTTCGATTCCCGGCTTGGGTCACTGTCTGTGCGGAGTCTGCACGTTCTCCCTGTGTCTGTGTGGGTTTCCTCTCAGTGCTCCAGTTTCCTCCCACAGTCCAAAGATGTGCAGGTTAGGTGGATTGGCCATAATAAAGTGCCCTTAGTGTCCAAAAGAAGGTTCGGTGGGGTTACTGGGTTGCAAGGATAGGGTGGAGGTGTGGCCTTAAGTGCAGACTCAGTGGGCCGAATGGCCTCCTTCTGCACTGTAGATTCTATGATTTACAGAAAGTGAAATAAAGAGATGGAAGGAAAAATGGGATTCTGAGAGAGATAATCAAGACAGACAGATAAAGAATAATAAAATGTAATGTAAGCTTTTCATTTAAAAAAAAAGTCTTCAAGGGAAATTGCTGGAGTGAGAGATAAGAGTGGGAATGTGGTGCGGAAGGGGGTAGAGGTGAATGAGGTCTTCAAGGACTTTTACGGGGAACTGTACCGGTCGGAGCCAACGGTGGAGAGGAGGGGAATGGAGAGTTTTCTTGACGGGCTATCTTTCCCGAAGGTGCAGGAGGAGAAGGTGGAGGGGTTGGGGGCGCCGATTGAGCTGGCGGAGCTGGTTAAGGGGATCGGGCAGATGCAGTCAGGGAAGGCGCCGGGGCCGGATGGGTTCCCGGTGGAGTTTTATAAAAGTTTGTGGACCTAGTGGGCCCCTTGCTGGTGCGCACACTTAATGATGCATGGGAAGGGGGGACTTTGCCCCCGACGATGTCGCGGGCGCTGATTTCTTTAATCTTAAAGAGGGACAAGGACCCCCAGCAGTGTGGTTCATACAGGCCCATATCTCTCCTTAAAGTGGATGCCAAGGTGCTGGCAAAGATCCTGGCCACCAGGATAGAGGACTGTGTGCCAGGGGTTGTACACGAGGACCAGACAGGTTTTGATACGGGAAGGCAGCTGAACACGAATGTGCGGAGGTTGTTGAATGTCATCATGATGCCGGCGATTGAGGGGGAGGCTGAGATAGTGGTGGCGCTGGATGCGGAGAAGGCCTTCGATAGAGTGGAGTGGGGGTACTTATGGGAGGTGTTGGGGAGGTTTGGATTTGGTGAAGGGTTTATTAGATGGGTGAGGCTCCTATATGAGGCCCCGATGGCGTGTGTGGCCACGAACGGGAGGAGGTCGGAGTACTTCCGGCTTTACCGAGGGACCGGGCAGGGTTGCCCCCTGTCCCCCATGTTGTTTGCATTGGCAATCGAACCGTTGGCGATGGCGTTGAGGGATTCAGGGAGGTGGAGGGGTTTGGTGCGGGGTGGGGAGGAACATAGGGTGTCGTTGTATGCCGATGACCTGCTACTGTATGTGGCGGACCCGGTGGGAGGGATGCCGGGGGTAATGGAGCTGCTAGCTGAGTTTGGGACCTTTTCAGGCTATAAACTAAATCTAGGCAAGAGTGAGGTGTTTGTGGTGCACCCTGGGGACCAGGAGGAGGGAATTGGTAGGCTCCCGCTTAGGAGGGCAGGGGAGAGTTTTAGGTACCTGGGGGTGCAGGTGGCCAGGGACTGGGGAACTCTTCACAAGCATAATTTCACCAGGCTTGTGGATCAGATGAAGGAGGAGTTCAAGAGGTGGGACATGCTGCCATTGTCGTTGGCGGGGAGGGTGCAGTCCGTCAAAATGACGGTGCTTCCGAGGTTCTTGTTCCTCTTTCAGTGCCTGCCCATCTTCATCCCCAGGGCCTTCTTTAGGAGGGTGACTAGCAGTATTTTGAGCTTTGTGTGGGCACATGGGACTCCGAGAGTGAAGAGGGTTTTCCTGGAGCGAGGGAGGGATAGAGGCGGGCTGGCGCTGCCCAACCTTTTGGGGTACTATTGGGTGGCCAATGTGTCAATGGTGCGTAAATGGGTGATGGGGGGGGTGGCGTGGAAAAGAATGGAGATGGCGTCTTGTAGAGGTACAAGCCTGGGTGCCCTGGTAACGGCGCCGTTGCCGCTCTCTCCTAAGAGGTATACCACGAGCCCGGTGGTGGCGGCAACCCTAAGAATCTGGGGACAGTGGAGATGGCATAGGGGGGAAACAGGGGGCTTGATGGAGGCTCCATTAGGTGGAAATCATTGGTTCATCCCGGGGAACACTGATGGGGGATTTAGGGGGTGGCAAAGGGTGGGCATCAGTAAATTGAGGGATCTGTTTATTGGCGGGAGGTTTGCGGGCCTGGGGGAACTGGAAGATAAATTTGGGCTCCCCCAAGGGAACATGTTCAGATACTTGCAGGTAAAGGCGTTTACTAGGCGACAGGTGGAGGAATTTCCTTTGCGATTTTTGGAGTTGCGGCGGAGCCGGGAGTGCAGGAGGCGAAAGAGGCCGGTGTTTTGGCCTTTGCGTCCCTAGTAGCCCGGCGGAGTATCTTGATGCAGTGGAAGATTGCGAGGCCCCCAAGTGTGGAGACCTGGATCAGTGACATGGCGGGATTTATAAAATTGGAGAGGGTCAAATTTGCCCTGAGAGGATCAGTAGAAGGGTTCTATAAACGGTGGCAGCCCTTTCTGGACTTTCTGGCTCAAAGATAGGTATCTTGGTCAATAGCAGCAGCGGCCCGGGGGGGAGGGGGGTGTTCTTTATTATTGTTTCTATTTTTTCTATGGTTATTTAACTTAATATTGTGTTAATTTAAGTTGTTATTAATATGTTTTGTTGTTCATTGAGGATGGGCGAATGTTTATGACTGTTATCATTATTGTTATTGTTGGTATTTTATTGCGGTTCGTTGTTGTTATATAATACAAAATCTTTCAATAAAAATTATTTTAAAAAATAAGTCTTCAATGATAATTAAAAGCTGAAGGAATGTGTTTCCACACTTGTGAAAATAACGTTAAATGCCTGAATTTGGTACGAATCAAGACTTAGCACAACACTAAAAAATAACTTGCACTGAAATGGACACATCTTAACTTTTTCTGCTGAGTTTGTTCAGTATATATGGTGTGGTTACTGCAACTTGATACTCTTTGATGGCTGAGTCTCTCGAGATATTGGTATAGCTCAGCTTCTTGAGGAATATGAGCTTGGAATGCAACTCCTGATTTCCATGTTTAAATGTGTGTGCAATTGCTGTAGGTTGCTGCCAAATTTTTCACTTTAGTAATGGTGAGTGCAATTACCTTTACCATTAATTCCACCACAAAATCAGGGCAACATCACATCACAGAGTTGTCCATTTTTAATGCATTAGCGATTCAGCAGCACTGTACATGTG
Source organism: Scyliorhinus canicula (assembly GCF_902713615.1). Lineage (NCBI taxonomy): Eukaryota > Metazoa > Chordata > Chondrichthyes > Carcharhiniformes > Scyliorhinidae > Scyliorhinus > Scyliorhinus canicula. The sequence continues at coordinate 46,097,606 of NC_052166.1, forward strand.
CCAACAAGTTTTAGTTTCCCCCACCCCCTCCACAAAACTACACTGGATACGAAAGCAGGCAGTAGTGTGAGGGTTAAATTCATTAGAATTTCCAAATTTCAAGTGGTTTTGTGTAACCTTGGTATTGCATATTGCATGATATCTTTATCATTCTCCACTGCAGTTTATCTAATACTAGCTGGGTGTATTCATTTTATTTACTGCATAATTAATGAAGTGTGCCTACAACAGGTGTGGTCTCACTACTGTATGTTCATCATTTATCTCCAGTTCTGCAAGAAGTCCCTGACTTTCCAAACCTCTGTTTATGATTGCATGTGCCGTAGCCTTGCTTCATTGACAGTTGCGCGAGGCAAGTATAACCTTGTGCTTCTCGTTCTGTCGATGCTCTGAAAATATTGCATTGAGTTCTTCTCACAAAACGATAGTTATTTGCACCTGCCTCAATGTAGATGGGATGTGAGCCACTTGTATGACATGTCCTCAAAATGAGTCAGAAAATATCAAAATGATACATGCACATTATCTCTGAGTTCAACGGGTACTGATTTATAACCGAACTATGAACAGAAATGCTGAGAACCAAAAGTTGGCTTTGCACTGCTCTTAAAAACTGTTCCAATTTTGTTGTTTTCAGATTTTGATATTTTCACAAAATTGGGGGATTTTGTTTTTCCAGTATAGTTACTAAAAAGAAATTAAATGTAAACTTGGCTTGTTTGAAGGCATAACATTGCTGAATTTATTTTACTGGTAAAGGAGTTAGATAGTAAAAGGAGTAAAACACTGAAACTATCTACAACTCTATTTCATTTGTGCCACACAAGCTCCAGGCAATGATTATCTCCTCTAAGGGGGAATCTAACCATTGCCCCTTGACATTCAATGGCATTACCATTGCTGAATCCCCGAAAATCAACATCCTGGTCAGAAACTGAACTGGACTAGCCAAATAAATACTGTGGCTGTCAGAGTAGGTCAAGGGCTAGGAATTCTACAGTGAGTAACTCGCCTCCTGACCTCCCTAAAACCTGTCCACCTTCTACAAGGCATAAGTCAGGAGTGCAATGGAATATTCTCCACTTGCCTGGATGAGTGCAGCTGCAACACTCGAGAAGCTCAACCCTATCCAAGACAAAGCAGCCCACTTGATTGCTACCCTTTCCATAAACATTCAATCCCTCCACCACCGACGAACAGAGGCAGCCCTGTGTACCATCTACAAGATGCACTGCAGTTTCTCACCAAGGTTTCTTAGACAGCACCTTCCAAATCCACAACCGCTACCATCTAGAACAAGTGCAGCAGATACCTGGGAACTCCCACCACCTGGAGGTTCCCCTTCTAGTCACTCACCACCCCGACTTGGAAAGTAATTGCCGTTCCTTCACTGTCGCTGTGTCAAAATCATGGACCTCACTCCCTAACAGCACTGTGGGTGCACCTATGCCTCAGGGACTGCAGCGGTTCAAGAAGGAAACTCACCACCATCCTCTGAAGAGCAACTTTGGATGGCTAATAAATGCTGGCCTAACCAGTGACCCCTACATCCTGCAAATGAATTTTTAACATGTTTTTAAGTTCAATCTAAGTCATTAATTGAACTTGCTGTAATAAATTGCAGTGCACATTTGCAGTTTTTCTTTGAATATTTGTGTCATCTTACTGACTGGAAAAGATTTTCCACTTGCCAAAAATAAACTTTGTAGAAATAGAGAACAAATGGCATCTATTGTCCCCTCAATTGTCCCCTCAAATTTGGGTTTTGCACCTTTATCTTCGCATTTCTTTTTGCACCTAGTCATTGTCTCAACGCTACTTATTTTGGTGAGGTCAATCCTATCTTTAAGTGTTGGTAGTTTAGTTTGAGGTAGCGGCTTTACTTTAGAGGTTTTAGCCTTCCCCAGGATAACCTTCGAGAGCGTCAGATTACTGACTTACATCCTCCCGCTGTTTGTAAAAAATCTAACATGTCGATAAGGAGCTCTGCGTGCGAATAACCTGACTAAAGCCGCTGCAGGAAAACTGTGCCAGCCATGAAGACCTGCAGGCAAGGTCATTGGCACCGACTGCTCAGTCTGCGTCAGTGTAAGTGACGACAGCACACAATATTGATGCCGCCAAGCTCACTTGAAGCAAACATGGGACCTGTGAAATATCATTCAGGCTACTAACTGGGTACACATCCGACAGCTAACTGACATCTTTTAGAAAGCTGGTGAATTAATCGAATTTGTCAGGACTAGTGCAGCAGTGTGATCGAGTCATCCAGTCCTATCACCTTGCTTGGTTTCCCTAAATGCAGAGTGTAACAGATGGCATTCATAGAGTATTGCAAGCTTTTCAATATGTTTACTAGCAGGTCCATGCTCCACGTCATGCACATCGGTAGGAAGAATGGAGATTTTAGGGGCCGTTGGGCCGAGTCATGTCCTCCTGCAAGTTTCTGCTACATAGGGAAGGGTTAAAAACAAGGTCAAATGTACACACTTACGATCTAATCCAGCAACCTGTTACTGTTTTTTACTCCATTTTTTGGTCCCTTAGCCTACTGGTGAAATCTTTAGTCATTCTGGGGTTTATAAAGGCTGCTTTATAAATTCTGCTTTTCCCTTGCCCAGCATGGTGGTCCTGTGCTGCGTAGAAATTCCATTCAGTCACCAGTGAGAAGCGGATCTGCAGTATGTGGCGGGATCAGCATTGCAGCAGATGAAGAGGTGGAAATTACAGTTCAGCAGAGCAACAGTAGGGCAAATGACCAACGTGGAAATGGGGAACTGTAATACTGAAGGGGAGCGGGTGGTGCGCAGCAGAAATAACCTCATCACCAAACTGAGAGAGAAAAAAAAGCCCCTGTCAAATCGGCAACAAGCCAGCAGTAATCGTGTGCTGATTATCACAGTTAGAACATAGAACATAGAACAGTAAAGCACAGAACAGGCCCTTCGGCCCTCGATGTTGTGCCGAGCAATGATCACCCTACTCAAACCCACGTATCCACCCTATACCCGTAACCCAACAACCCCCCCCCCCCTAACCTTACTTTTAGGATACTATGGGCAATTTAGCATGGCCAATCCACCTAACCCGCACATCTTTGGACTGTGGGAGGAAACCGGAGCACCCGGAGGAAACCCACGCACACACGGGGAGGACGTGCAGACTCCGCACAGACAGTGACCCAGCCGGGAACTGAACCTGGGACCCGGGAGCTGTGAAGCATTTATGCTGACCACCATGCTACCGTGCTGCCCCAGTTGGCAGGCTCCATCAGAGAATTCATCAAGGTGGCTGGTTTGGAAATTTGAGGGGCTGGATTCTCTGTCCCGTGGCGCCTGAAGCACGTTTCTGGATGGGATGGAGAATCGGGCATTGGAGGAAAGTTGGGATCGGTGCCCGAACACGGTGCTCCGACTCCCCGCTGCTGCTGGGACCGAGGTTCACCACCGCGCACCAGTGGGAGGATGTAAGTGAATGCAAATAGGTCTTAATGAAACATTAATTTAGCAGGCCCTGCACCTTATGCTCCGGCCCTCAATGATTCTCTGGTCCCCTGGGCCGGGAATCACGTGAGCGCAGATCACTTGTGCTATCTACTAGCGTGGCCCTGGCGTGGCTGTCCTTGCGTTGGGTCAAGGGGGTAACCCCTTAGGAGAGTTGCCCACAGAGTCCAACTGAGAGACACCCCAACCACAGTAAACTACCTGCCCACTCCTCCTCTACTAGATTCCCCCCTCACGCTCCTTCCCTAGGACCCTTAATAGGGTGACCCCCCCCTCCCTGAGGGACTCCATGAATAGGTAGACCTCCCCCAGGGATCCCATGAGTAGGGAGTCCCTCGGGAACCCTTAACTGAAAGAACCCCCACAGGAACCCACTGACTAAAGGGACCCCCCACAAGGACCCCTGATTGGAGGAATCCCCCACAAGACCCCTAATTAGACAGACCACCCTTGATTAGGGGGACCCCCCACATGGACCCTTTGATCAGAGAGGTCCCCACATAGACCCATAACTATAGGGACCTCCTGTAGAAACCCCCTGATTAAATGGACTTCCTGATTGGAGGGACTCCCTAACTAAAGGGACACCCACAGCAATCCCCTGACTAAAAGGACATGCCACAGGGTCCCCCTGACTAGAGGGACCCCTCCACAGACCACCACATGCACAACATGCTTGAGTGATTGGAATGCACTCAGTGCTTGCAATGTACTTACCTCTCTTTAATGTGGTCAATCTTTCTAAAACATTGGGGTTTCAGAATCACTGATCCACGAAGGAAGAATTAATTGAGGCCGTAGCTGGTTTGTGGAAGCTGTCAATCACAGCTCACGACTGGACAATGATCAATGGCTTGCAGCTAATGATTCTGCAGTTTTGAATCACAGGTCACAGCTATTCTCCTTTGGGTAATGGACATGTGGAGCTGCTAGGTAAGTGTTACAGCTGTAGTTTTTTCACTGTCCCTTTAGTTAGGCGGTCTCTGTGGAGGGTACCTGTAGTTTGGGGTTCTCTGTGGGGAAGATCCCTTTAGTTAGGGGGTTCATGGGTGGGTCTCCCTATTATAGGTGTTCCTGGGGATCTCCCTATTACAGGGTCACTGGGAAGAGCCTCCATTTTACAGGGGTTTATGGGGTGGGTCCATTTATTGCAGGTATCCTGAGACGGGGGAGGTGTCTCCCTATTACAGGGGTCCCTGAAGGGGTCTTCTTAGTTAGGGAGTCCCTAGGGGGGGGATCAGGTCATCCCAGTACTTGGGGGGGGGGGGGGGGGTGGGCAACGCAGGCAATCCGGAGGAAGGAGTGGCTGCTTTGCGTTGCGAGGGGAGGGTGTGTGGCTGGCCATGCCTTTGCTATTGGGCCACCTGCTAAAATGGCAGGCCAATAGCGAGATTCCCTCGGGATCCTCTTGTATTCCTCGTCATGCATAAATTTGCATGAAAATGAAATGAAAATCGCTTATTGTCACAAGTAGGCTTCAATTAAGTTACTGTGAGAAGCCCCTAGTCGCCACATTCCGGCGCCTGTCCGGGGAGGCTGGTACGGGAATCGAACCGTGCTGCTGGCCTGCATGGTCTGCTTTAAAAGCCAGCGATTTAGCTGAGTGAGCTAAACCAGCCCCGACAACGGATGCGGAATTGCTTCCAATTTGTGCTCTCGGGGGCGGGGAGGGGGGGAGGGGGAGGAAACATAAATCGGTTGCGGTTTTCCTCCGGTGGGAGAACGTAGGGCTGGATTCTCGGTTCCTGCGTCTAAGTGCTGACGCCACCGGAGGATCCATGGTATTCCACGACGGAAATATCGGCGCCACACCCGCACTGATTCCGCTACCGGTGAAGGGTTAGCACCGGTGCAGCATGAAACACCCACGGAACGTGCAAAAAACGATTGGAGAATCGCTAGGTCAGTGTACAACGTGCACAGGGCTGACAAGGTGCAACCAATTGCACGCCTACGCCTCCGCACATGCGCACCGATTGTGCCCGAAAAGAAGGCGCCGATTGTGCTGGACCGTGTACCCATCCACCACGACCCCACAGCCCACCTCCTGGCCACTCCCCACTATTTCCTCAGCTCTGGCAGAGCCCCCCCCCCCCTCCCGGTCAGCAGCACAGCTCCCGGCGGAGTATGGCAGTGCTGGACACTGTCCACAAGCTCTCTCTCTCTCTCTCTCTCCTCCGCTGCCACTCCAAGCTCACGGCCACTGAGGCCACAAGTGGCCTGCGCCGTCGGGAACTCGGCCCATCTGAAGCGGAGCATCGCGGGTCTCGATTTGGAGGGTGAAGAGCATCGTAAACCGCCGCCTGCCACGATTTCAGCGGCGGGAGCCATTCTGCGCCCGATTGCCGTTCCCAATTTCGGCGTCGGGCAACAGAGAATCCCGCCCATAGTCTCCCAGAGAATCCAGCCCAAAGTGGTTTGCTCGGCAGGTTGAGGCTGTGATTGAAGTTGCGAGGTTTTTATTGTCCACCACATCTATGCTAAACCCAACTTAAAAGTAATTGCAGCTGAAACCAATTGGAAATTACTGAGTGGCATAACCAATATGAATTTGCTGAATACATTTGCATCAATTTCCTCCTTCAGGATTTTTTTAATGGAAGCTTTAAGATAATTAAAATCAATCTGCATACACCTCCATAAAAATACTTGAGTGGAAGTATTGGCCTGACTGTTTTGAGCATTTATATATTAACTTAATTTCCAATCTTTATTCCCCAAAACTGACCTAGGAACATAGGAACAGGAGTAGGACATTCAACTCCTCAAGTCTGTTTCAGTATTCTGTTAGATCATCACTGAGCCACATTTGTTCCATATCGTTCGATACTCTCACCGATCAAAATACCTATCAATCTCAGTCTTGAAAATGGCAGTTGATTCTTAACTTATGGTATTTACGGGAAAGAGTTCTTGAATTCCCCTAGCCTTTGTGTGGAAATTGTAGCTTGATTGACACCATTAAGTTTAATTAGGGACAAATATGTTTCTCTTTTTAAAACAAGAGTGAACAACATATCTTAATGCTTTCCTGAAATAAAATCTTACTACGTCTTATATTCAAACTGGTTTTAAAACAATGCAGCTATTCCATTTCAAGTTAGATGTTTACGCAGGTTGTTTTTCTAAAATAGGCACACTAAGCAGATTCTTGTCCCAGCTTATGGAAAGTTATAAAATAAAAGGTCAAAGAACTAGTTCACGTTTTCAATTTTCTGTTCCATGAAAAATTTACGTTTGAGATGAACTCGATAGCTGTGGTTCAGATTAAGTAGACGTTTTACTGACACAAGTTCACTTTATGGCTTTCAGGCTTGTCACCCTTTCAGAGTAAAAAATGGTCTTGCTTTTCCTGACCGAAAACAATTTCCATACTCGGGACACCCATCTTAGCCTTGGAGTTTATTGTATGAAGGTCGGAATCCAGTGCTGGAACTGAACAACCTGCCAAACACATCTTGCAAGGGCCTTGGGGCTGATAATGTATGTTCTATCTAACGATGACACTGGTGATCCACCAAAGATCAGGTTAACAACTGTGACGTTACTGAAAATGTTTATTTGTTCAAATCCCAATCAGAAATCACGGAATGTCGGCCTTCGATGATAAACCATGACACACACTGTCAAATCAATCCTGGTTCACTAGAAAGTATTTCAACTGGATAAAAAAATTCAGCCTAATTGTGGCAATTAAACAAGCTCAGTCGACAAAAGAATATTACTTTTAAGAAAAGAACTAAAGGCTCAATGACTTCTTTTGTTTGATACTTATTGCAAATGCCCTTATGCTTATTGTTAATTTAAAAGGAAAACCCAGTTTATGCTCCATATGTACGCTGTTTTATAAACATGAACAGGAGTGCACCAATTTCTCAATGAATATACAAATAACAAATATAACCTTAGAGTAAAGAAGTGACACTCACCGTCTATGCCATTCAGTGACAGTGCTGTAGGTGCTAATGGACTGAACTGGATCTATTATTTGTGTCGACAAAGGCTGGTGATAGAAAATTGAACCTTTTGAGTTCTAATTAATATTCATTATGTTCAATCAATATGGTGTTAAGCCAATTTATCTAGTGCTATCTAATCACTAGCCATATATTTTGTGTGAATTGCAAACAATTAAAATTTAAGTTTTTGTCAGCTTTGATTAAAAAATATATAGGGCGAGATTCTCCGGACTCACGACGGGTCGGAGAATAGCGGGCGTCGGAAATTTTTACGGCGACGCTGTTCCGACGCCCTCCCGCTATTCTCCGAACCCCGCAAATTGTCGGAGTCGCGTTTCCCGACAAACGCCTCCTTCCCGCCCCTGACACGACCAGAATCGCCACTGAGAGCCCCCCCGCTATTCACCGGCCCGGATGGGCCGAAGTCCCGACGTCATGGCGCCCTGTTTGGACGTCGTGAAACACACCTGCTTTTTAAATTCGTCAACCAGTCGGCCTGGCTGACGACTGCTTGGAGGAGGTCAGGGCACCACTCTGCGCACCGCTCAGCGCACCGTTCAGCGCACCGCTCGAGTCTGGCCACAACGGGGAAGGCATCCCTGGGAACGGGAGGGGGTCCAGAGCGGGGGCAGTGGGGGGGAGACGGGGGAGGCAGTGGGGGAGATGGAGGGGGCAGTGGGGGAGATGGAGGGGGCAGTGGGGGAGACGGAGGTGGCAGTGGGGGAGACGGAGGGGGCAGTGGGGGAGACGGAGGGGGCAGTGGGGGAGACGGAGGGGGCAGTGGGGGAGACGGAGGTGGCAGTGGGGGAGACGGAGGGGGCAGTGGGGGAGACGGTGGTGGCAGTGGTGGAGACGGAGGGGGCAGTGGGGGAGACGGAGGGGGCAGTGGGGGAGACGGAGGGGGCAGTGAGGGAAGACGGGGGAGGCAGTGGGGGAGACGGAGGGGGCAGTGGGGGAGACGGAGGGGGCAGTGGGGGGCGACGGAGGGGGGGGTTAGGTAGAGGGTGAGCCGTCCAACCCCGTAACAAAATGTCTGCCACCATGCCATGGTGTGCAGGTGACGAGGACACGGCCGCTGGTTCCCCTGTGGCTTCCGGCCACAGGCCACTGACGCACCCGTGAGGAGGCCATAGTTTACTGGCCGTTGGATGCAGAAAGTGACCAGGGGTTAGGCTGACCGCGTGTCAGCAGCGCGACCAGGCCACCGGGACACACTGGTATCCCATAGCTGGCGGCTGCCGAGGTAACGACTAACGTCCGTCTAACATGTCCCGTTTCTCTGCCCCCCACCACCCTTCTGTAGGTTAGCACGATGCATGGGAACAGAACGGCTATGTTCTGCGCAGTGGTTGGGGCAGCTCTACTGGATTTGGAGATGCAGCAGCATCCACACCCACAACCCGCAGTGGCTGCAGGGCCAGCTGCAGCAGCAGAGGGAAGGGCCGAAGAGTTGCCAGTCGTCGAGCAGCATGGGGGGGAGGAGGAGGAGGAGGAGGAGGAGGAGGAAGAGGAAGAGGAGAGAGTGAGGGTGCAGCCACGGCGTCAGAGGCGACGACCAAAGCCGAGGGTGTACCGTGTCCGGGTCTCTTTCCTAACAATGCCGGACATCACCTGCAGGAGAAGACTCCGGCTGAGTAGGCAGACGGTGATACATATCTGCGAACTCCTGTCGCACCTCGCCCCACGTGGAACGGGGGGAGGACACGCGATCCCTGTAGCCATCAAGGTGACGGTCGCTCTGAACTTCTATGCTACCGGTTCCTTCCAGTCTCCGAGCGGGGACGTCTCTGGGATCTCCCAGTCATCGGTGCACAGGTGCATCCGGGATGTGACCGACGCCCTCTATGCCATCGCCGATCGCTACATCACCTTTCCCGAGGACCGAGCAAGTCAAGACTCACGAGTCCGTGGATTTGCCAGTGTGGCCGGGATACCGAGGGTTCAGTGGTCAATCGACTGTGTTCACGTCCCCATGCGCCCGCCTGCTGTGGACAGGGACGTGTTCACAAACAGGAGGGGGACATACTCCATTAATGTCCAGGTGGTATGCGATCCCCACATGAGGTTCATGAACGTCTGTGCAAGGTTCCCAGGGAGTGTGCATGACTCCTACATACTAGCGCAGTCGTTCATCCCTGCGATGTTTGAGGGACGTCCCCCCCGGCTGAGGGGCTGGTTGCTAGGTGACAGGGGTTATCCGCTGAGGTCTTGGCTGATGACGCCTATACGGAGGCCTCAGACCAATGCGGAAACACGATACAACGAGGCCCATGCAGCAACCAGGGGTGTGGTGGAGCGCTGCCTTGGCCTCCTGAAGATGAGATCCAGGTGCCTGGACCGCTCCGGAGGGGCCCTGCAGTACCAGGCCGACAGGGTCGCTCGCATTGTAGTGGTCTGCTGTGCGCTGCACAACATCGCGATGCAGAGGGAAGATGACCTGTTGCAGGAGGCGGAGGGAGAAGCTAGTGGCAGTGGTGCCAGCACAGAGGAGGAGGAGGAGGAGGAGGAGGAGGAGGAGGACGCTGGCGGAGTGGCGGGCGCAGCACGCAGACACGACCCAGGTGCTGGTGATGTCCAGGAGGCGGCACGACGGCCCCGCAAGGACGGCGGGCACGCGACGTCATGGTGGCAGCACGGTTCACGCATCGCATGTGACGTCCCCAATGAACACCAAACCACCACCTGCATCGCTAGTCATGCAGAGGGTCACCACACAACTGCCACCACCACAACCCCCCCTCTCAGTGTACACTGCTCCACTTCGACATGACGCTTATCACTGGGTCCAGACCGAATGGCACAGCATTGATGGCTGTGTCAGCGGGTGTGATCAGTGCCATGTGGAATGATGACAGCCCGCTCTGCGAAGAGCTGTGAGCTCAGAGTCGTTAGAGAGAGTCTGACCCATGGCAATAGCTGAACCATCCACCTTGGTGGCCGCTGAGTTCGTCACTGACACTCCATCACGTGCCCGCGTGGGCTAGCTCTGGGTGGGGGGTAGGGGCAGGGACTGCACACCCGGCACCGAGGTTTCACCACCCGTCACCCCCAGCGACACTCGGTCACCATCACGATTCCTGTGGCTGTGGAACAATCACACGGTATTACAAGTAAGGTGGAACAGTGCGTTTAATATTAACAATTATTTACAGGTGCCCTAGCCCCTACAACTAAACTGTGCCCTTCACCCGTGCCAACTTACTCAGTGTCTATGTTAGTTGCCTTACGGGCCCTACCACTACGTCTAAGTGAATCCCCAGATGATATAGCAGGAGTGGAGGAGGATTGCTGCGAATCGCCCCCCTCAACTCGTTTCTCCTTGGCCAAGCGTTTCCTGGGGCGACCCGGCCTTGATGGGCCAGGCTGCTCTGCGGGCGTCTCGGGTGACATTGTGCCACCCTGCTCTGCCTGCTGCCCACCCGATGCACCAGGGATGGGACGGGGGGAGGCCGAGAATTCCGGGACGTCCCGTGATGGAGTTAATGGGACGGGCCCCGAAACCTCCTCCTCCCTCGGGGAGCCCGGTGGCCCCCGGGCCTCACTTTGGGACAGAGGTGCGAGCGGGGAGGTTCCCCGCCGCACCACCGACACCTGGCGCTGCCAGTCGTGGAGGCCTGCAACGGTATCCACCAGGATCCGAAGGTTTGCAGAGACGGAGTCCAGGGAGTTAGACATTCCCGCCAGGGACTGTGCGATCTCAACCTGAGTGTGCACGACGCCATCCAGCACATGTGTCAGGCGGTTGATGCTCTCGGCGACTGACTGCTGCGACTGGCCAATGACCTGCTGAGACTCGGCCATGGCCCGCAGGGCGCCGGCAATGTCGGTTTGGCTCTGGCACATTGCTGCCTGTGAGAGGGCAACCCTGTCCAGGGCCGAGGATGACGCGTGCACATTAACCCCAACGTCTTGCATAACCTGACCCATTGCCTCCACCGCGGATGCCACCCGTGCGGTGTCGGACTGGGTCTCTGCCATGAGCGGCACCACTCCCTGCTCTTGGACGCGGTTCGACTCATCTAACAGCGTCTGCAGAGTCTGGAAGGAAGCCCTCATCCCGTCATTGTTTCCCTGGGTTTCCTGAGGCATCGGCTGTGCGGGTGGGTTGAGAAACTCCAGGAACTCCGAAAACGTCTGGGAGCCAGCTGCATCCTGGGCCTGGTCTGGCCTCCGCGAGTCCGGGCCCTCTGTTGCTCCGACCTCCACCTGCTGTACCTGCTCATCTGTGATGTGCCAACCAGACTGTGCCCCAGGAGACTCATCACTAAATAGGCCCGCCGGGGTGTGTATCTCTGGGATGATGGATGTGGTGGGAGAAAGCAGTACCGCAAGCCCGACGCTCTCAATGGTTAGGTCCTCGTCCATGGTGTGGGGCTGCTCAGCGACAGGAGGGTTGTCCCTGGCCATTTCTGGTGGTGGTGGTGGACTTCGAACCCTCTGTGCGTCCTGGTCCGCAGATTGGGTTGGGGCGGATAGGGCCGCCCGCTGATCGGGCACCCTCTGTTGTGAGGCCCCGGGTGAGGTGGCGGCAGATTCCTGTCTCCGTCTGCAGCCAGACGGCCCTAGTCGTTCGGCATCACGTCCTAGGGAAGAGAATGAGACGGGTTATTTCGATTTGCTTGGCAGGCCGCTGGACGGTCCCAGTGGGCAGGGTGTGTGAAGGGACAGAGGATGGGGAGGTGTCCCAGTGGGCAGGGTGTGTGAAGGGACAGAGGATGGGGAGGTGTCCCAGTGGGCAGGGTGTGTGAAGGGACAGAGGATGGGGAGGTGTCCCAGTGGGCAGGGTGTGTGAAGGGACAGAGGATGGGGAGGTGTCCCAGTGGGCAGGGTGTGTGAAGGGACAGAGGATGGGGAGGTGTCCCAGTGGGCAGGGTGTGTGAAGGGACAGAGGATGGGGAGGTGTCCCAGTGGGCAGGGTGTGTGAAGGGACAGAGGATGGGGGGGGGGGGGGTGTTTGTCAGGGAGGGTTGTCTCACTTGCTGCAGTTCCGCCAACCTCGCATTGCGCGATATCGCGGGTGGCAGACCCCCCAACAAGGTCCAGTGCCCTCTATTCAAAGGTGCTGAGGGGGTGCATGTTGGGCGAACCCCCTCCAGTCTTGTGCCGCTCACGGTGGTTATGACCGGCATTGGCCTGTTGGGGGAGGGAACATAGGTAGATCATTACAAAACGGTAGGTATCAGAAGTCCGTTCTGATACTGGCACAGTTTGGGGGGGGGGGCAAGTTGTCATCAGATGATTGCATCTCTCCTCGGGGCCAGAGCGCTGGGTCTGTGACAACTTTGTGAACCACCCTCAAATAACTCTGCCCCAATCCCTCTCCCCCCCCCCCCGGGCAGTTAAGGGGGAGGGATGGTTGTGACTAGGGGGCACCCTCATGGCACTTACCCTGGCAGACCTGGTGAGGTCGTGTAGCTTCTTTCGGCACTGCTCTGCTGAGCGAGGGGTGTGCCCCACAGCACTGACGGCAGCAGCCACGTCACGCCAGGCCTGGCGTACCGTGCTGGCAGGTTGGCGATGCCCTCTCCGCGGGCGGATGATGCCCCTCCTCTGCTCCACGGCATCGAGGAGCTCCTCGACGTCTGCATCAATAAAGCGAGGAGCAGCTCGCCTAGGCTCCGACATCCTGCCCGACAGATTCTGTGGTCGCCCGCGCCTTTTTACGGCGTCGGGCGGCGTCACATGGGCGGGTTCGTGTCGTCGTCGCGTTCCGTCGTCATCACGCACGTAATTGACGCGGCCGCGCTGCTAGCCCATTTCCAGGAAGTGAATCGTTCGGGAAATGAAGCCTTCGCGACCGTCGTAAAACGGTCCCGATTTTTACGACCGTTTGCCGACTTTCCGCGGGTGCGGAGAATTTCGCCCATAGTTTCTGCATTGCAGCTTTACCATCACAGAATTATATTTGGTGTGCAAGGCCAGTCTGCAGTGTTAAAATATTACATTTAAAAATTAAGAAACTCAGTTAAATTCCTCAGGCAAAGATGACTTTTGTATGAAAGAGAAGACGCAAAGAAAATACTATTTCATTACACACGTTTTATTACCGGCACTGTAAAGGTAATTAGGGTTATACATAAACACACATGCAGAATCAGAGAGAACAGATTTGGCGCAACTTGCTGGTGGCCCATTTTAAAAAAAAAATAATAATTTGCTGGTAATGCTGCCAATTATTGCTCACTCACGAGATGCAATCAGAGGAGGTGATTTTTCAGACTGGTGGACGAGGTTCCGATCAAGCGGACTGTTTGGCCTACATGGCGTTGAGCATCTCGAGTGCTGTTGCAGCTGTAACTATCCAAGCAAGGGGAATATTCCACCACACTTCTCTTTAGATTTGAAGTGGTGGGGAAAGAAGCTTTGGTCTGTCAAAGAATTAGTCTTTCGCTGCAGAATATTCAGTTTCTCGCTCGCAGTAGTGGCCGGTGCATTTATGCAGTTGGTTCAGTTGAATTTCTGGTCGGTACTGCAATATGTAATGGTACTTAGAAATGATTTGGGAAGTTGTTGATCGCATAAAAAAGCAGATTAATCGAAAGTAAACTTTTACTCTGCAGAAGCTTAACAGAGATGAAAGATTGTAGTGAATAATGAAATGCACCATTGATGTAGTTGGGAATTGATCAGTGTGACAAAGATATTAAGGGGAACAGGTAGAGATAAACTATTTCTACTGGTTGGGAGTCTAGAAATAGGGGGTATAGAGACAGGCATTTTAGGAGTGAAATTTAGAAACATTTCTACATGTAAAGGTGGTAGATGTTGGGACCTCGTTTGCAAACTGTAACTGATGTGAGATCAATTGTTCATTTTAAATCTGAGATCAATAGATTTTTGTTAACCAGTGTTATTAAAAGATATAGCAAGAAGTCTTACAACACCAGGTTAAAGTTCAACAGGTTTGTTTTGAATCACTAGCTTTCGGAGCACTGCACCATCAGGTGAAGGAAGAGGTGGGTTCCAGAAACATATATATCGACAAAGTCAAAGATGCAAGATGATACTTTGATTGCGAGTCTTTGCAGGTAATTAAGTCTACAGGTCCAGACGGCGCAACTGGAGAGAGGGATAATCACAGGTGAAAGAGGTGTGAATTATCTCAAGCCAGGACAGTTGGTAGGATTTTGCATGCTCAGGCCAGATGGTGGGGGGTGAATGTAATGTGACTTGAATCCAAGGTCCCGGTTGAGGCCGCACTCGTGTGTGGAACTTGGCTATACGTTTCTGCTCGGCGATTCTGCGTTGTCGCGCGTCCTGAAGGCCGCCTTGGAGAACGCTTGCCCGAAGATCAGAGGCTGAATGCCCTTGACTGCTGAAGTGTTCCCCGACTGGAAGGAAACATTCCTGCCTGGCGATTGTCACGTGATATCCGTTCATCCATTGTCGCAGCGTCTGCATGGTCTCGCCAATGTACCACGCTTCAGGACATCCTTTCTTGCAGTGCAAGAGGTAGACAACGTTGGCCGAGTCGCACGAGTATGTACCATGTACCTGGTGGGTGGTGTTCTCACGTGTAATGATGGTACCCATGTCGATGATCTGGACAACATTCAGGCTTGGGCTGATAAGTGGCAAGTAACCTTCACACTGCATATGTGTTAGGCAATGGCCATCTCCAAGAAGAGAGAATCCAACCATTTTCCCTTGACATTCAATGGCAATACTTATAAGAAGAATGTGATTGCACTGGTTATGGTGACTAGGAGATTCACCAAATTGTTGCCTTGGGTGGAACATTTTAGCTATGAAGAGAGACTGGATAAGCTTAGGTTGTTTCTTTAGAGCAGAGAAAGCTGAGAGGGGACCTGTTTGAGGTGTATAAGATTGAGGGGCATGGACAGGATGGATAGAAAGCAGCTGTTCCTCTTAATCGAAGGGTCAATAACAAGGGGGCATAATTTTAAGGTGAAAGGCAGGAGATTTAGAGGGGATTTGAGGAAAACTAAATTTACCCAGAGGGTGATGGGTATGTACTGTCTGGGAGGGTAGTTGAGGTGGGAAACTTCACAATTTTTAAAAAGCACTTGGATGATAACTTGAAATGTAATAACATTCAAGGCTATGGGCCAAGTGCTGGGAAGTGGGGTTAGTGTAGATTAGAGTAGTTTTTGTCAATGCAGGCTTGATGGGCCGAAGGGCCTCTTCTGTACAGAATGATTCTATCATCGATGAATCCCCCACTATCAGCATCCTGAGAGTTACCACTGACCAGAAACTGAACTGGACCAAATACTGTAGCGACAAGGGCAGGTCAGAGGCTGGAAAACCTGTAGCAAGTAACTCACCTCCACACTCCCCAAAGTCTGTCCACCATCTACGAGGCACAAATCCGGAAAATTCTCCACTTGCTTATTTGAGTGCGGCTCCAACAACACTCAAGAATCCAAACACCATCCAGGACAAAGCAGCCCGCTTAATTGGCACCCCAGCCATCACCTCCTACATTCACTCCCTCCACCACTAATGCACAGTGGCAACAGTGTGTACCACCTACAAGATACACTATAGCAACTCACTAAGCTTCGTCGCCAGCACCTTCCAACTCTACCAACAAGAAGGACAAGGGCAACAGATACATGGGAACACCAATCTTAGAGGTGAGGAGAGCTTCCACTTCGCTGAGTCTCTCAAGACCCTCTGCTTCAACGATTTGTCATAACAACTCAAAACAACATGAAACGTTAAAATACCACTGAATAATATTTGGTGCCTCGCTTCTGTAGGATAGATACAAAGTTATCTTCAAGTCACACACTATCCTGACTTGGAACTATTTCGCTGTTCCTTCACTGTCGCTGGGTCAAAATCCTGGAACTCCCTCCTGAACAGCATTGTGACTGTACCTGGACCACATGCACTGCAGCCGTTCAAGAAGGCGACTCACCATCACCTTCTGAAGGGCAATTAGGGACGGACAATAAAAGTGCTGGCCCGGCCAGCAATATCCACATCCCATGAAAGACCGAAAAGAATATAAAATCGGTCTGTATGGTGCTCTGGCATGACTGGGGTTTGGGAGCTGAATGTCAGACTGTGGGTGTTGGGTAAGGGTTGGTCACTATTCTGATGCCACTGTTTTACTTTTAAAGAAACTATCAACAATGAAATGGAGGGGGCAGCACGGTGGCGGAGTGAGTTAGCCCTGCAGCCTCACGGCGCCGAGGTCCCAGGTTCGATCTCGGTTCTGGGTCACTGCCTGTGTGGAGTTTGCACATTCTCCCCGTGTTTGCGTGGGTTTCGCCTCCACAACCCAAAGATGTGCAAGCTAGGTGGATTGGCCATGCTAAATTGCCCCTTAATTGTAAAAAATGAATTGGGTATTCTAAATTTAAAAAAAAACAATGAAGTGGAGAGGCAGCTGAAATTATTGATAGACCATCATTTTCTCCCAGGGACCAGGCCACAGGCTGTCTCTCTCCACTCCCCCCCCCCCCCCCCCCCCCCATCTCCACCTTCCTGCCCACAGAATTGCATCACCTGGTTGGTGCCATTATTATCTCTTTCAGGCATTCATGTATTTATGTTTTATTCCCTCCAATACAAATGACGGAATGTGTATGTGCACTGGCTACATTACAAAGTCCATACAGTTACATGTCTTCACTGATCAAGGCCATTTTATCCAGTTCTGACCGTTTACATAATTTGTTGCCTAATTTTTGCTTATTACTAAGTTGACCTGTAAGCCATTGATATTTTAAAACATTATCTCGGTAGGCCAATCAGATATGAACCACTTTAACTTTGATCAGCTCTCCCTGTCTAAAAGCAGCGACTCATCTGAAAATTGCCACATTGAGTACAGCAGGGTATTTCCTGTTTGGCAGGCCACTTCACTGGAGGAAACTGATGCAACTGCATCCTTACTAGAGAGGATGAGGGCCAGCAAGAGCAGTTCCTGAAGGCTTCAGTCAAAGCCCCCAATCCTAGTGATTACTCATCCTTACTGAAATAGTTACAGCCCATCTGAAGTCTTAGAAAAAAGTAAGCACAGAGGATTTCCTGAAAATAATGTTCAGGCCAGCTGCCTTCCTTGGAATAAACTCCATAAAACATTCAAATTGTCCTCCCCTGAGATTAACCCTCTGAGGCTATTTTTTCCACCACTTATCTAACGCAAGCCTTTCCAAAAGATTCATTACAAATCACTGGTGGTTTAGTAACTATCCACTTTGCTATCTCAAGTCGATGATTGATATGGTCTTGCATTTGTCCCTTGCACATATTAAAAATAATGAATAATGAGACACCGTGTGTTACAATAGTTTAAGCTCCAGAGCTTACATTTGTATTTAACTCCACTAAGTATTTGTCAAAACCCTTAAAGAGCCAAGAAAAAATAATTTGAAAAGTTTCAAAACAGGTCTCAAAGGCACCCAGAAGCATCAGAACATAGAAATAACTGTCCCAGATTTGGTAACGTTAATTGGAAAGTTCATACCCATACAGTCAGCAGAATATGGAAACACAACATAGGTTTGGCTTGGAGGCAATACTTAGAGCTTTTCCCTGTACCTAACTTGCACCATACGCAACTCTGGGCAGAATCTTACCAAAAAATGGCAAAGTGTCAGTTCTGTTGAGAATCTGGCAAATTCCGACACAGCTGGGAAATCTTATAGTAATCTTAAACAAAAGTGTTTTTGCTCACGTGAATCATGCCATGCTGGTAGTAGCCTCCTGCTGACTCACCTGTCCCAGGGTAACAATCTTGGCAATCAGTGGGGAGCTCCATTTAAACCCCTCCCCAGCAATTGTTCCAGATCTAATTGTGGGGATGGCAGCCAGGAAGCCAACTCCGAGACTCTCAAAGGGAGCCCACACAAGACTCCTGGATGGATTGCAGCAGAGGCAGGACCTCCTGTACCCACTTTCCAGACAGCGTCCACCCAGCAAGGTGACCACCCCCGTCTGGGAGGCAGTGGCTGCGTTATCAGTGCCAGCTCCTCTTCTGCAGAGGCGGACGGGGCAGCAATGCCCCCCAAAAAATGAATGACCTTTTCCGTGTGGCCAGGGCAAGTCTGCCACCTCCAGTCTCTCGCTGCACTCCCTCACACACCCCTTGCGCCTCCAAGTTGATGTCTCACCAGCCACTTTGTAGGTTGCCAACACCTGTCACGAGGCCCTCTTCCCCTCCCAAACCCCATGGTGTCCCCCCGTATCTTTTCTGAGCCTGAGGATCTCACGTCATGAAAGGGAAAAGTAATTCCAAAAAGGGCAGCTGTAAAATGCCTTGAATTCCAGGAACTGCGCGCACTTTTTTTTTGCAGTTGGGAACTTCTTCCTCGCACTCTAGACATGTTCTCTATATTAATAGTTAACCAAACCTTTTTTTAAATGTTGCCATGTAGCAAAGAATGGTCAGTGGTGTAACGTAGTAATACCCGTTGATAGAACAAGATATACAAAGTTAAAATGAAACATAACCCCCGGCCAGTTAATCAGTGAGATGTGCAAAGATCACACACAGATGGTGCGGGGGAAATAAATTGATTATTGAAAGTGGGTCTGAAAGAAGGGAACAAATTTTGTCGGAAGGAGAGCCTGAGTGCATGAGTTCCATGGTGCAGGGCGTCAACTGCATGGTGGAGGCACTGGTGGAAATCCATGAGTGTGAGGATCAGAGAACAGTCAACAAAGAACAAAGAAAAATTACAGCACAAGAACAGGCCCTTCGGCCCTCCCAGCCTGCGCCGATCCAAATCCTTTACCTGTTGCCTATTTTCCAAGGTCTACTTCTCTCTGTTCCCCACCCGTTCATATATTTGTCCAGGTGCTATCGTACCCGCCTCTACCACCTCCGCTGGCAAAGCATTCCAGGCACCCACCACCCTCTGCGTAAAAATCTTTCCACGCACATCTCCCTTAAACTTTTCCCCTCTCACCTTGAAATCATGACCCCTTGTAATTGACACCCCCACTCTTGGAAAAAGCTTGTTGCTATCCACCCTGGATTGGATTGGATTGGATTTGTTTATTGTCACGTGTACCGAGGTACAGTGAAAAGTATTTTTCTGCAAGCAGCTCAACAGATCATTCAGTACATGGAAGAAAAGGGAATTAAACAAAATTCAAGAAAATACATAAATACATAATAGGGCAACACAAGATATACAATGTAACTGCATAAGCATTGGCCTCGGTTGAAGCATACAGGGTGTAGTGTTAATGAGGTCAGTCAATAAGAGGGTCATTTAGGAGTCTGGTGACAGTGGGGAAGAAGCTGTTTTTGAGTCTGTTCGTGCGTGTTCTCAGACTTCTGAATCTCCTGCCCGATGGAAGATGTTGGAAAAGTGAGTAAGCCGGGTGGGAGGGATCCTTGATTATGCTGCCCGCTTTCCCCCGGCAGCGGGAGGTGTAGATGGAATCAATGGATGGGAGGCAGGTTCGGGTGATGGACTGGGCGGTAGTCTCGACTCTCTGAAGTTCCTTGCGGTCCTGGGCCGAGCAGTTGCCATACCAGGCTGTGATGCAGCCCGATAGGATGCTTTCTATAGTGCATCTGTAAAAGTTGGTAAGGGTTAATGTGGACATGCCGAATTTCCTTAGTTTCCTGAGGAAGTATAGGCGCTGTTGTGCTTTCTTGGTGATAGCGTCGACGTGAGTGGACCAGGATAGATTTTTGGTGATGTGCACCCCTAGGAATTTGAAACTGCTCACCATCTCCACCTCGGCTCCGTTGATGCTGACAGGGGTGTGTACAGTACTTTGCTTCCTGAAGTCGATGACCAGCTCTTTAGTTTTGCTGGCATTGAGGGAGAGATTGTTGTCGTTACACCACTCCACTAGGTTCTCTATCTCCCTCCTGTATTCGGACTCGTCGTTATTCGAGATCCGGCCCACTATGGTCGTATCGTCAGCAAACTTGTAGATGGAGTTGGAACCAAGTTTTGCCATGCAGTCGTGTGTGTACAGGGAGTAGAGTAGGGGGCTAAGTATGCAGCCTTGTGGGGCACCGGTATTGAGGACTATTGTGGAGGAGGTGTTGGTGTTCATTCTTACTGACTGTGGTCTGTTGGTCAGAAAGTCAAGGATCCAGTTGCAGAGTGGAGAGCCAAGTCCTAGGTTTTGGAGCTTTGATATGAGCTTGGCTGGGATTATGGTGTTGAATGCGGAGCTGTAGTCAATAAATAGGAGTCTGATGTAGGAGTCCTTGTTTTCGAGATGCTCTAAGGATGAATGTAGAGCCAGGGAAATGGCGTCTGATGTGGACCGGTTGCGAAGGTATGCGAATTGAAGTGGGTCAAGGCATTCCGGGAGTATGGAGGTGATGCGCTTCATGATCACCCTCTCCAAGCACTTCATTACAACTGACGTCAGGGCCACCGGGCGGTAGTCATTGAGGCATGTTGCCTGGTTCTTCTTTGGTACCAGTATGATGGTGGTCTTCTTGAAGCAGATGGGGACCTCGGAGTAGAGTAGGGATAGGTTAAAGATGTCTGTGAATACCTCTGCCAGCTGGTTTGCGCAGGCTCTGAGTGCACGACCAGGGATCCTGTCCGGGCCCATCGCCTTCCGTGGGTTCACTTTCAGGAAGGCCAATCTGACTTCGGAAACTGTGAAGGTGGGCATGGGTGAATTATGGGCTGCTGGGGCACTCGACATTGTTGGATTGTTGGTTACCTGCTCAAACCGAGCATAGAATGCATTAAGTTCATCGGGGAGGGGTGCGCTGCTGCCAGAGATACTGCTCGGCTTCGCTTTGTAGCCCGTTATGTTGTTTAGTCCTTGCCACAACCGCCGAGAGTCTGTCTGTGACTCTAGCTTAGTTTGATATTCTCTCTTGGCATCTCGGATGGCTTTGCGGAGGTCGTACCTGGATTTCTTGTATAGGACAGGGTCGTCTGCCTTGAACGCCTCAGATCTGTCCTTCAGTAGGGAGTCAATCTCGCGGTTGAGCCATAGTTTCCGGTTGGGGAACGTACGTACTGCTTTCTTTGGTACATACCTCTCATAATTTTGTAGACCTCAATCAGGTCTCCCCTCAACCTCCGTCTTTCCAATTAAAACAATCCTAATCTACTCAACCTTTCTTCATAGCTAGCACCCTCCATACCAGGCAACATCCTGGTGAACCTCCTCTGCACCCTCTCTAAAGCATCCACATCCTGGATCTCACTCCGAACAGAAGAGGATAGGCAGGAGCACAGCCTGGGGCCCTCCACCCAGGAGACTCTGGGGGTGCTCAGCCCACCTGACACCCCCCACCCTGTGAGTGAAACATCTCCAGCCCCGCACTCCGAGGAGGGCAGCACTACATCTGTGCTGCTCCAAAGTAGACCCAGACCCTCGAGGTCCAGGTCTCTCAGGGGATACCCCCAAGATCATTTCAGGCAACAGGGCATGGAAGGCAGAAGGCTGTCTCAAGCTCAACTGTGGATCCTGGTGATGTTGATAGGTGTAGCAGGAGGATGAAGAAGAGTAAGAAACGATGGACACTAGTTCAGATAGGTCATCACTGAATTATAGCACTTGTATTAAACGTCACTTTGTTCACCCACACAGATCCTCTACGCTGTCATTTCATGGTGCTTTGCTTTGCAAACCCCAGCACGCACTTGGCACTTCATCTCTGTGCAGTGTGATAATTATAGCGCTCTCTCTCTCTCTCCCACCCCTTGCACAGATGACTCAGTAAAGCTGTGCTGCTGCTGGCAGCCCCGTACCCCCCCTCCCGCCACCCGTGACAAAGTGTATAGAGGCTGACCAACCCTGGATGTCAGTTGAAGAAACACACTAGGACCCCTGATTAATGGCTTTAGCATCCTGCCCATGAAGGTGGGCACCATCTCGAGAACCTACCACTGGCACCACGGTAATGGTGCGATGTCACAGTCCATAGTGGGAGAGCTCCTCACTCCCTAGTCCAGCTCCTCACTCCCTAGTCCAGCTCCTCACTCTCTAGTCCAGCACCTCACTCCTTAGTCCAGCTCCTCACTCCTTAGTCCAGCTCCTCACTCCTTGGTCTTGCTCCTCACTCCCTCGACTTGCTTGTCCCCAAACTAAGATGCTGCAAAGGCATCTCTTGCCCTTCGGCCAATGCGGGCCCTGGTCATGGCCCGAGGCCCTTCTCCTCCTCCGGTGGGGTGCGCCTCACTGACCTCCTCATCTAAGGATATGGGGCACTCCCCAATCTCCTCCTGGTCCAGCTGGTTTCCACTCTGCAGCCCCAAGTTATGGAGAGTGCAGCAGACCGCAATTATGCGGGACACCCCCAACTGGTCCAGACGCAAGAACCGCATCTTGAGCAGTCCAATCGCCTGCTCGACCAGAATGCGCGTTGAAGCATGAAACTCCTTTGAACGAGTCTCTGCAGGTGTCCTCTGAACTGGCATCATCAACCACCTCTTGAGTGATTACTCTGTGTGTCTGTGAGTAGTAATTCCTCTAGCCACTGCTCTCCTCCAGGATCTGCTGGCTCTCCTCCAGGATCTGCTGGTGCCCCAAGATGTAATTGTCACGGACGCTCCCTGAGGAACGGGCACATGCCTGTATTACGGACATCGTGTGGTCACAAGCGAGTTGGATATTAAGGGAATGGAATTCCTTGTGGTTCATGAATGACACTGTACGATGCCATGGAGACTGCAGGGCCACGTAGGTGGATTCTATTATTCCTTGCATATCGGGTATGCTTGCTAAGGACCCTTTGATAACCCCAATATTTCCAATATCTCTCTTGGAGGTGAGACCGACAGGTTCACTTTTATGTAAACCTGTTGTAGATGCCGCCAGTGTGACGTTCTGCCGGTGTCCGCTGAACATTGTGGGTGGTGGGGGAGGGGGGGGGGGGGAAGGTCTGGGGTGAGTACTGCTCCCTCGGCATATTCTGCATTATGCTACCAGTGAGGGATGAAAATCGCAAATTCTGATCTTGCTGGAAAGAATCGGAAAACATGATTCTCTGCAGGTTTTGAGCTTGACCCGTCATCCTCACCAGTAGTGCGAGCTCCCTATGTCTGACCTGAGAAACCTGCAAGAAAGGAAATTGTATTAAAACCTTATACTATGTTCAAATGATAATAAACTTTATTCGTGTCACAAGTAGGCTTACATTAGCACTGCAATGAAGTTACTGTGAAAAGCCCCTAGTCGCCACATTCCGCCGCCTGTTCAGAATGTTCAGTTCACCCTAACACCACGTCTTTCGGGACTTGTGGGAGAAAACCACAGCACCCGGAGGAAACCCACACAGACACGGGGAGAACGTACAGACTCTGCACAGACAGTGACCCAAGCCGGGAATCGAACGCGGGTCCCTGGCACTGTGAAGCAGCAGTGCTAACCACTCTCCTACCAGCCTGCAATCATAAACATGCTTTATATCACCATGACCAAAAGTTTTCTTTTTCAGTGTCCAACTCTCAGCCTTGATAATCACTACGTCAAGTGAGTTTCATTATTGCTCAGCCAGACTGCAGGCATCCAGTTCACAGAACAGGAAGCAGAAATTTCCATCCCTATTTTATGGACATAGGAGCTACCAGTACCTGAATTGCAAAATGTCATTACTATCAAAGGTTATGTTAAAAGAGTTTGTAACACACCTGGGTCCTTCTCTGCCAGATCAGATGATCATGCTTTTCCCTCCGTCCCTGAGATATGCATCGTGATAACGTACAGTGAGAGTGGACGCGAACACGGTAACATCTGTGTCTCAGAGGAATTGTGTTCCTCAGTTTAGAAAAGCTGGTTTGGCCTTTACTGACCAGGATCAAAGCGCATATTTTTAACTTCCTGCCTGGCTTGTCCTTTATTGTTACTGATCCACAATACTGCCAAATATTTTCTGTCGATGTATGACTGCACAAATTTGTTCACATTAGCCATCACATGATAAGACGAGTTACTGCTATCAGGCACCCAGCAGCTAGTTTCAAATTGTGAATCTAATGCTTAAATTAAACTGTGCTGGGGGGGGGTCCATTTAATCCAGGTCCCCACGGACCATCAGGGTCAGAAAATCCTCCAGCCACTTTCTCTATAGAACTTAACAAATACACAGCATTATTCGAGAATGAAGAATTTTAAAGCTCATCACAGCCCGTTGAACTTTATTTTTCACCTGGAGCTCAAGGAACCCAGGGAAATCTTTGTTTCGCAGTTTGCTAGATGACGAAATATTCCTTGCATCTCCCCGTTTGCCGATAGCTCGGGCCGCACTGCCTGGCTGATGGCCTGAGGATGCTCTCAAATTCTGCACGAATTTCATTCACGTAGGTGCAGAACGAGCTTGATTGCGTGACTGGGGTATTTGTGTGCATGGACATCAGACAAATCAGGAACTTTCTTAAGTAGACCAAAGCTGCGCACAGTTCTCCAGAGCCAGAATTTTCCTTGGATGGGGCGGACACCCGCCCGACCCGGAGGTGCGTTAAATCGGACGAGAAGACGTCAGGAACATTTCCCGACATCATTGCGTTTTTGAGGTCTGCGGGCGCGGGTGGATGATCGAATCGATGCGTGCCCGCCGACAACTAAAGGGCCAATTAAGGCCACTAGAAGTCTAATCGCCAGGAATTTTACGCTGCCCTTAGGATTTTTAGCTCATCGCACAGGCAAAATGGTTGGGTGCTTAACAAGTTTTATTCATTTGTTCATCCGAGAGCAGGATAAAAAGCCCCAGAGCAGTAGCAGTTTCTCTGTGGTAGAGTTTGTAGCTGTGTGAGTAAAGAGTTTCTTTGAGTTTCATGGTTATTGTTTAACATTTGAAGCATTTCAGTATTCTGGGAATCCCTGGAAGGTTTTTCTCAGAATTGGTTCCAGTATTTGCAAGGCACTGGTTCCCTGCATCTGCTCAAGTGGGGATAGTGTACTCTGCTGGTGGGACCTCCTCTGAAGAGGAGAGGGCGTGTAAGAGGAGAGGCACCGGCTCAGTTGGTGCAGGGCCAGCAGGGAGTCCAAGGTGGGAAGAGACGCCATAGACCCCACTATTCAGTGGTTAGAGCGTACAGTAAGAAGTCTTACAACACCAGGTTAAAGTCCAACAGGTTTGTTTCAAACACGAGCTTTCGGAGCACGGCTCCTTCTTCAGGTGAATGGAAAGGCTTGTTCCAGAAATGTTTATATATCCACAGTCAGAGATGCCCCGGAATGCGAGCACCTGCAGGCAATCAAATCATCAAAGATGCAGAGAGAGAGGTAACTCCAGGTTAAAGAGGTGTGAATTGTCCCAAGCCAGTTCAGTCGGTAGGCCTCTGCAAGTCCAGGCTTGTTGGTGGGGGCCGAATGTAATGCGACATGAATCCCAGATCCCGGTTGAGTCCGCATTCATGCGTGCGGAACTTAGCTATAAGTTTTTGCTCAGCAATTTTGCGTTGTCGCGTCTCCTGAAGGCCTCCTTGTAGAATGCTGACCCGGAGATCAGAGGCTGAATGTCCTTGACTGCTGAAGTGTTCCCCAACTGGAAGGGAACAGTCCTGCCTGTTGATAGTCGCACAATGCCCGTTTATTCGTTGTCGCAGTGTCTGCATGGTCTCGCCAATGTACCACGCTTCGGGACATCCTTTCCGGGACTTTAACCTGGTGTTGTAAGACTTCTTACTGTGCTCACCCCAGTCCAACGCCGGCATCTCCACATTAGAGCGTACAGCGCAGCACAGCAACTACCTGCTGATGTCTGAGGTCCAGTGCTTCACGTGGCTACACCACTCCAGAGACACCCCATGCCCGCGGCTTTGAAATCATAGTTGCCCTCAGCTTCTAGGCTTCCAGTTCATTTGAGGACGCAATGGGGATTTACCAGTGGGGCTGGTTTTGCACAGGGCTAAAGAGCTGGCTTTTAAGGCAGACCAAGGCAGGCCAGCAGCACAGGTTCAATTCCCGTACCAGCCTCCCCGAACAGGCGCTGGAATGTGGCAACTAGGGGCTTTTCACAGCAACTTCATTTGAAACCTATTTGTGACAATAAGCGATTTTCATTTGTACAGCATTTCTCAATCAGCCGCACACACATGCGACTAATGCCATCTTCAGTTGTCAACTACCGGACAGATGAGGGCAGTCGGAGAGAGCACGAGGATTTGTGGTTGAGTTCTCCCACATTCAGGTGCTATACACAGCACACATGTGGCCATCGCAGCAGCAGGAGAGCTGGGTTCTTTCATCAATAGGAAGGGATACCACTCGATGAATGTGCAGATTGTCTGTGACCACAGGACGCAGATTGTCTGTGACCACAGGAAACAGATTCTACAAATCTATGCCCGTTATTCGGAGAGCTCACATGATTCATACATCTTGTGGCAGTCAGGTACCAAGCATTTCGTGGCTCCTGCAATTTTGGATGAGTGACTCCTGGGTGACGAGAGCTGTCCCTTGAAGAGGTGGCTGATGACCCCACTCTGTCACCCAAAAGCAGAGCTGAGATACAACAGGAGTCATGGACTCAGGACTGGTGGTGGAGAGGATCATTGGGCTGCTCAAGATGTGCTTCTGATGCCTTGACCGATCTCTGCAATATCCACCAGAGCGTGTCTCCCTCATAGCTTCACATATAATGCATTGCACAAGGGGGGGGGAGGGACCCAGTGGAGGCAGAGGAGAGCGAAGCAGGGCCACAAGACATGGAACACGAGTCAGAGGATGAGCCTAGGATCATACAGACTTTGATATGGACGATAGGAAGATTTTGGGGGGGGGGGGGGGCAGGGACACGAGGGATGCATTGATCCAGTGAACCTTCACCTAGGCTTGGAGGTCGACTCAATTCAATTGCAATGTCTTACTTGCAATAAACCTTCAGAGCCCAACCCAGAAACGCTGCACCACATATAAAAGTAGGGATGTTTTGCTACAGTTATACAGGATGTTGGTGAGACTGCATTGAGACCGGAATTTTACCTTCTGGGCTCTCCCGAAGTCAACGAGGGCCGGAGCAGATTCGAAACCCGCTCCTGCCTGAAGGCAGCATGTAGCATGTCTGCTGGCTGGGTCTCTGTGTGGCTGGGCTGAAACGTGTTGGGTGATGGGTCCAATGAAGACACGGCGGGTGTGTTTAGAACCAGAGAGGGCAGCTCCCTGAAAGCTGCCAGGAGTTTTGGGGTCAGCTGAGGGTGCTGTGTGTTTGAAGGCCCATAATGTTACCACTGTCCAGAAATGTTTATAGCACCACGAGACCATGGGGGCACGAGGGCAAAGCCCTCCATTTACAAGCCTGTGCAACATATGGCTAGTGCACAAAGTACGCAGCCTAGTCAGTCCCGTGAATTAAAGAATATGTTTCTGTGACTTCATATTAATATAAAAGCAGCATACAGATATCCCCAACGTAAGAGAAAACTCAAAGTAATAAACGCAAATAATGTCACCCATGACACATCCCTGTTGTTCTGAAGGCGCCTTAAACTATCCCCCGTGGATTCTGTGTCTTGGTGTTCCCCCCCCTACCATCTTTACTGGCCACGATGACCTTGGCTGTGGTCCATTGGCCTCCTTTGGCTCCAGCTAGGAAGGAGCATCCAGCCCCAGGGCTGGGCATCGTCAAGACATTGCAGCCTTGTTAGATGCAGCAGCCACTGACAGAGGAGTGGAGGAGTTGCTGCCCTCATCTGAAGCGCACTGAGTGGACCCCACGGAGATGGCAGGCAGCTCATCCTCCAGTGTGAGGTATGTTTGAACCTACCCACTCACAATTGATGGATGGGCACCGAGCAGAGAGACTAGGTGCCTCATCCGTGCTCTCTAGACGTCACAGATGGTGTGCTGGGTGGCGGATCCAGGCACGCCCCCTGGAACCCCTGATGGTGTTCCTGTACCTGCCTCTCCATGAGAGTCACCACTCTCTCAATGGAGGAGGCTGTGTGCTTGTTGGTCAGGGTCAATGCAATGCTCATGTTCTGCATGCCCTCCTCAATGACGGAGGCCATGGCGCACTGACCTTCATGGATCTCTGCCAGATGCCCCTTCACATCCTGCTGGGCATACAGCATCTGCCTCTTGATGGATGTTAACAGAGGCTCATAATCTACCTGGTAATGTCTGGTACTGAAAGATCACATGATGCATGTGCAGGAGCGATGTCCCTCTGGGTGCCTAATGGGGATCCTTGGGGTCACTTGCGGCTGGTGCAATTGGTCATCTGCGCAAGAAAGACACCCAAATTCGGTCATCATCGTCCCTAGTCACCGGAGTTGCCCTCCTGCCCCCATGGCCTCCTGGTTCTGTAGACATTTCTGAACAGCGGTAACATTATGGGCCTTCAAACACACAGCACCCTCAGCTGACCCCAAAACTCCTGGCAGCTTTCAGGGAGCTGCCCTCTCTGGTTCTAAACACACCCATTGGACCCATCACCCAACACGTTTCAGCCCAGCCGCACAGAGACCCAGCCAGCAGACATGCTACATGCTGATTTCAGGCAGGAGCGAGTTTCAAATCTGCTCCTGCCCTCATTGACTTCGGGAGAGCCCAGAGGGTAAAATTCCGGTCTCAATGTGGTCTCACCAACATCCTGTATAACTGTAGCAAAACTTACCTACTTTTATATTCAATTCCTCTTGCAATAAATGCAAACATTTGATCATTACTTTTGGAAATCCAAGTACATCATATCTACCTCTGCAACTTAAAATAGTTCAAATCTTTAAGGGATGATAATCTTTAAAATAATATGATAATATAACCTTTATATGTAGTAATCCATCATATGATACCATAAAACCATAAAGCATAGGATCAGAATTCGGCCACTTGGCCCATCGTGTCTGCCCCGCCATTCAATCGTGGCTGATATTTTCTCATCCCCATTCTCCTGCCTTCTCCCCATAAACACTGATCCCCTTATTAATCAAGAACCTATCTATCTGTCTTAAAGACGCTCAGTGACTTGGCCTCCACAACCTTCTGTGGCAAAGAGTTCCACAGATTCACACCCTCTGGCTGAAGAAATTCCTCCTCATCTCAGTTTTAATGATCGTCCCTTTAGTCTGAGATGGTGTCCTCTGGTTCCAGTTTCTCCTACAAGTGGAAACATTCTCTCCATGTCCACTCTATCCAGGCCTCGCAGTATCCTGTAAGTTTTGATAAGATCCCCCCTCATCCTTCTGAACTCCAACAAGCACAGACCCACAGTCCTCGTACGACTTGTATTTGAGAGAATAGGTGACATGAAATATATCAGGGGATAAACATGCAACACAGGTTGATGTAAATGAACCAACTGTACAGTAGGGAATGATTACATATTTCCCGAGATCCTGGAAAGGTCCCAGTGGATTGGAAAATTGCAAATGTAATGGTCCCTATTAAAGAAAGGAGGGATTCAGAAAGCAGGAAACTAATAATAATCTTTATTGTCACAATTAGGCTTACGTTAACACTGCAATGAAGTTACTGTGAAAAGCCCCTAGTTGCCACATTCCAGCTCCTGTTCGGGTACACAGAGGGAGAATTCAGAATGTCCAAATCACCTAACATCACGCCTTTTGGGAAGAAACCGGAGCACCTGGAGGAAATCCACACAGACACGGGGAGAACGTGCAGACTCCACACAGAGTGATTCAAGCCGGGAATTGAACCTGAGACCCTGGAGCTGTGAAGTGCTAATCACTGTGCTACCGTGCTGCCCACACGTAGCTGCCCCACCTAACGATAGGCCAGTTAGCCTGACATCTGTCACTGGGAAAATGATGGAATCCATTAGTAACGAACTAGTAGCATGACATTTAGAAAATAATGGTTACCAGGCAAGCAGAATCAAACATGATTTTTATGAGTGTACGACGAGATCAGTGGAAGAATAAAATAGCAGTGAGATCAGTGGGAAAGCCCAACAGGACAGCAGCAGCGTTGAAGATAAGAGCACACTGAGAGCAGCAGGAGGACAAAGGAGTTAGGGGCGGTCAGGTAAGGGTTGGGTTCAGCTTGACTGACTACATTTGAAAAAAGATCAAAATTGGCATCACAGGGTGGCAGCTGAGTTCAGTGACCGTCTCCTTGGTGACTCACAGGTGCCTCAGGCATTGATCCTGGCTGAGGTGTCACTGACTTAGAGGGGCTACAACCTCAGCCCCGTAACTGCAGTAGCCTTTCTGCAGTGGTGAATGTATTTCACCTAATGCATAAGCTGTCTGTACTGTCTCTATAATGATGTGGCCCATGACCTGGAAGTGATGATACGGGCTACTTCCAGGTACTGTACTGCAACCCCAGTGGGCTCCGCCTCTGGCTCCGCCCTCACCGGGGCCATATATAGTCCGGCCACCTGTGGGTGGCACTCATTTGTACAGCCGACTCTGGCAGTCAAGTTCATGGATAATAAAGCCTAATGTTCACTCGTTCTCACAGTCCCACTGTGAATTGACGGTATAACAATTTATTATCCATCGACAGCATCAGGGAAGCCGCTCTAAAACCAGATAAGCTCGAACTCGATTCGCGCGGGTCAGAAGCCAAGGAGATCTTCGAACATTGGCTTCGCTGCTTCGAGGCCTACCTCGACTCCTCCACAACACCTCCCACTGAAACCCTCAAGCTGCAACTCCTCCACTTTCGGGTGAGCTATCGAATCTCCGTGATGATCGAGAAAGCGGCCGCGTACGAGGCAGCGGTTGCAACCCTCAAGGTGCATTTCGTGAAGCCTGGCAATGAGGTGTACGCCCAACATCTCCTCACTACTTGCCTTCAACGCGCCGGGGAATCACTAGACAAGTACCTGGAAAACCTGACCCTACTCGCGAGGAACTACATCTATCGGGATGTGATGGCGGAGGAACACATGAACCTACAGATCCGGACACCTACATGGCTGGGGTCCGATCGAACTACATCAGGCAGTGCTTGCTGGAAAACGAGACCTCTGACCTGTGGGACACGGTAAAGCTAGCTACCTCGCTAGAGGTGGCCTACCAGAGCCTCAGTGCATTCCCCGCGGAACCGGCGAACCCCTCGTGGACACCATCGTCGCGGCCCCCGTCGGACCCGGCTACATCAGGGGCCTGTGCCGCGCGGCTGCCAGTCCAGCCCGACGAACTGCAGTGCTACTTCTGCGGCCAGGGTCAATACCCCCCCGGCAGCATTGCCCAGCCCGCACAGCGACGTGCAGCGACTGTGGGGGAAAAAGGGATACTTCGCCAGAGTCTGTCTGGGCCGACCTGAAGCCCAGAAATCGAAAACTCACCAGGCCCGACCCATGGACTTGCAGGCCCACAGACCCCGCAACGTGGCTGTGTGCCTGCCTGGAACGCCCCCTTCAGACGCGTCATCAGCCTCGTGCGACTCGTGGGGGCCACCATCTTGCCCGCCGGCTCCAACAGCGACCGACATGTGCGACTCATGAGGGCCGCCATCTTGGCCGTCGGCTCCGGCACTGACCAACACGTGCGACTGATGGGGGCGGCCACCTTGGTCGCCATCTTAGACCCGGCCCGACACGTGCGACTCATGGGGGCCGCCATTTTGTGACCCTGATACCACCAACCACGCTGGCTATCCGCAGCTGGGCGCAGTCACCCTCGACCAGTCGCAGCCGAAGCACCTGAAAAACTCAATGATGGTCGTCTGGGTCAACGGGCACGAGACCCCCTTTCCTTTCGACTCTGGGAGCACAGAGAGCTTTGTTCACCCTGACACAGTAAGGTGCTGCTCCCTTCCCATATACCCTGCATCCCAAACAATCTCCCTTGCCTCCGGGTCCCATTCGGTCCAGATCCGGGGGTACTATATCGCTAACCTCACGATGCAGGGCGCCGAGTACACTCGTTTTAAGCTGTACGTCCTCCCTCACCTCTGCGCCCTCCCCTACTGCTTGGATTAGACTTCCAATGCAGTCACCGAAGCCTGACCCTACAGTTCGGCGGACTCTTACCCCCCTCACGGTATGCAGCCTCTTGACCCTCAAGGTCTCCCCCCCCCCCCTTCACTCTTTATGAACCTCACTCCCGACTGTAAGCCCATCACCATCAGGAGCAGGCGGTACAGTTCCCAAGATATGTCTTTTATCAAGTCGGAGGTCCAGCGACTGTTGAGTTAATGGATCATCGAGGCCAGCAACAGCCCCTGGAGAGCGCAAGTGGTGGTCGTCCGGACCGGGGAAAAGAACCGGATGGTTGTAGACTACAGACAGACCATTAACCGGTTCATGCAACTGGAACCGGAACTGGAACTACCCCCTCCCCCGCATAGTGGAGGTGGTCAACCAGATCGCACAGTACCGTGTGTTCTCAATGGTCGATCTGAAGTCGGCCTACCACCAGCTCCCAATCCGCCTGGAAGAGCGCCACTTCACTGCCTTTGAAGCAGCCGGCCGACTCTTCCACTTCCTCAGGGTCCCTTTCGGCATCACTAGTGGGGTCTCGGTCTTTCAGAGAACGATGGACTGAATGGTGGACCAGTACAGTTGGCGGGCTACATACCCATACTTGGACAATGTTACCATCTGCGGCCATGATCAGCAGGACCATGACGCCAACCTTCAGAGGTTCCTCCAGGCCGCCCAATCCCTCAACCTCACGTACAACAAAGAGAAGTGCGTTTTCCACATTACCCGACTGGCCATCCTCGGCTGCGTCGTGGAGAACGGAGGCCTGGAGCCCGACCGTATGCGCCCCCTCACGGAACTCCCCCCTCCCCACAGCCTCAAGGTCCTCAAATGATGCCTGGGGCTGTTCTCCTACTACGCCCAGTGGGTCCCCAACTATGCAGACAAAGTCCGCCCACTTATTCAAACCACCATTTTTCCCCTGACGGCTGAGGCCCACTCGGCCTTCAGCCGCATCAAGGCCGACATCACCAAGGCCGCTATGCACGCGGTGGATGAGTCTGTCCCCTTTCACATGGAGAGCGATGCGTCAGACGTCGCATTGGCCGCCACACTCAACCAGGCGGGCAAGCCAGTAGCATTGTTCTCTAGAACCCTCCACACTTCCGAAATCCGACACTCCTCGGTCGAGAAGGAAACACAAGCCATAGTGGAAGCCGTGTGGAACTGGAGGCACTACCTAGCCGGTAAGAGGTTCACCCTCATCACCGACCAGCAGTCGGTCGCCTTTATGTTTGACAACGCACAACGGGGCAAAATAAAAAATGACAAAATCCTGAGGAGGAGGATCCAACTCTCCACCTACAATTACGATATCAAGTATCGTCCTGGGAAGCTCAATGAGCCCCCAGATGCCCTGTCCCACGGCACATGTGCCAGCGCGCAAGATGACCGACTTCGGGCTATCTACAATGACCTCTGTCACCCGTGGGTCACCCAGCTTACCCACTTTATTAAGGCCCGCAATCTGCCCTTCTCCACCAAGGAGGTCAAGGCCATGACCAGGGACTGCCAAGTCTGCACGGAGTGCAAACCGCACTTCTACCGGCCAGACAAGGCCCGCCTGGTAAAGGCCTCCCGGTCCTTTGAACGCCTAAGTATTGACTTCAAAGGGCCCCTCGCTCCACTAACCGTAATATATGCTTTCTAACTGTCGTTGATGAGTACTCCCGCTTCCCCTTCGCTGTTCCCTGCCCCAACATGATCTCAGCCACTGTGATAAAGGCACTGCACAGCATCTTCACACTGTTCGGTTTCCCTGCGTACGTCCACGGCGACTGGGGCACATCGCGCATGAGCATGAGCTGCGTCGGTACCTGCTCAGCAAAGGCATCGTCTCGAGCAGGACTACGAGCTGTAACCCGCAGAGAAACGGACAGGTGGAGAGGGAGACCGTGACAGTATGGAAGGCCGTCCTTCTGGCCTTCCGATCTAGAAGTCTCCCGACCCCCCGCTGGCAGGAGGTCCTCCCCAATGGCCTCCACTCCATCAGATCACTCCTCTGCACAGCCACAAACGAGACCCCTCACGACCGCTTGTTTGTCTTCCCTAGGAAGTCCATCTCCGGGATCTCGCTTCCATCTTAGCTGACAACTCTGGGACCTGTCCTTCTCCGGAGGCACATGAGGAGCCATAAGACCGACCCCCTGGTCGAGAGGGTCCAGCTGCTGCACGCCAACCCCAGTACGCCTACATCGCGCACCAGGACGGACAGCAAGATATGGTCTCCCTACGAGATCTGGCGCCAGCTGGTTCCCCTGCCAACGCGCCCCCTTCCCCACTGACTACCGCCACCCCCGGCGCCCCTGGGTGTCCTGCATTGTCCCGCACCGGCACTGCCGCCACCCACCATCCCCTTGCCTACCCCAACCCCTGATGTGGAGATGCCGGCGTTGGACTGGGGTGAGCACAGTAAGAAGTCTTACAACACCAGGTTAAAGTCCAACAGGTTTGTTTCAAACACGAGCTTTCGGAGCACGGCTCCTTCTTCACCTGAAGAAGGAGCCGTGCTCCGAAAGCTCGTGTTTGAAACAAACCTGTTGGACTTTAACCTGGTGTTGTAAGACTTCTTACTGTGCTTACCCCAACCCCAATCATCTCCAACACGCCGGACTGAGGCTCAAGCTCCAGACACAACGCCCCCGGAGTCACCATCTGCAACAACCATGCCCTCCGCATCGCCAGAGATGAGGAGGTCTAAAAGAACGATCCGGCCTCCAGACAGACTGAATATGTAATGACCCCACGTCACCCCTGCTGGACTTGATTTTTTTAACAGGGGGTGAATGTGGTGAATGTATTTCAACTAATGCATGAGCTGTCATTACTTGCTGTATAATGATGTGACCCATGACCTGGAAGTGATGGCATGGGCTACTTCCAGGTACTGTACTGCAACCCCAGTGGGCTCCGCCTCTGGCTCCGCCCTCACGGGGGCCATATATAGTCCGACAACCTGTGGGTGGCACTCATTTGTACAGCCGAGTCTAGCAAGCGAGTTCATGGATAATAAAGCCTCATGTTCACTCGTTTTCACGGTCTCACAGTGAATTGACGGTATAACATGCAGTGAGGACAAAACTACCCCCAACCACCACCCCTGCCCCGACTTCCCCATCAGGATGATGCAACATTCCCGTCCAAATACAGCTAGTTACTAAAGCTCCTCTGAAATACACCACAGAAACTCCACAAACTGGCCAAAGGAATAGCAAAAGCTGGTTGAATGATCCTTTCAATAACACCTGAAGGCAAGGGTTTTGCGAGTGGTCCTTTGTACCATTGAACGCATTGTTCAGCTGTGAATGGTTATCGCAAGGTAGTCATTGGACCTGCACAGTACATGTTTGTAGAATGTTCCTCGAGTCAGCCCACTGTATCAAAAGTGGCTGGAAGCACATGCCCAGCATTTTTGGGAGCCCATGGTCTCTATAGTACTGTCCCCAGAGGTGCTAAGGTGCCAAAGTTTGGACTTCCGGTGTGCACCATGGAGTGAGTGGTCACACACACACGGCAGCTCCTGCTAAGATCACAGAAAAGAGCTCTTTTTTAAGCAATATGGAGTGGAATTTTTATGAAAAAGTATAGGTGAATGTAGGAGGAGTTTTTTCCCCCAGGAATGATATGTTTCTTGGTTTCCAGTCCCGCAGAAACAGTGTAGGATTTGGTTGGGGCTGCAGCAGAGAGACAAAGCCTATTCAGCAGGCAGGCGGAGGAAGGGCTGTGTTAGAAGCCTCAAGCTGACCTGAAGGCCCTTGTGAAAGCTGGATTCTAGGGAACAACTGGAAAAGATCTCACCAAGGGCTCTTTTAAGGGCCCGCAACGGCGCTGATTTGATT
The DNA here is from genome assembly GCF_902713615.1 of Scyliorhinus canicula. Lineage (NCBI taxonomy): Eukaryota > Metazoa > Chordata > Chondrichthyes > Carcharhiniformes > Scyliorhinidae > Scyliorhinus > Scyliorhinus canicula. Next base: position 46,133,667 of record NC_052166.1, read on the forward strand.
TTTCCCCAGGTGGGAACGCAGCCTCGGCGCTTGGCGGCCGGTGGATGGGCTGGACTAGAAGTGGAGCGACCAGAAAATCAACTTTGCGTGCAGAGGGCACCAGGATGGCGGTCTGTCGCTGTGGGGAACGGGCTGAGCGGGGGGCGCGGGCACGTGGCGGACTACGGAAGGGTGATGGCTAGTCGACGAGGGAGGGGGCAGGTGGCACTCCGATCCGGCTGATCACCTGGAATGTGAGGGGACTGAATGGGCCAGTCAAACGGTCCCGCGTGTTCGAGCTCCTGAGGGGGCTGAAGGCGGACGTGGCTATGCTTCTGAGACGCACCTGAAGGTGGCGGATCAGGTCAGTTTGAGGAAGGGGTGGGTGGGCCAAGTGTTTCATTCGGGGCTGGATGCAAAAAACCGGGGGGGTGGCGATCCTGGTGGGGAAGAGGGTGTCGTTTGAGGCGTCGAGTGTGGTGGCAGACAGCGGCGGGAGGTACTTGATGGTGAGCGGCAAGCTGCAAGGGGAGCGGGTGGTGCTGGTCAATGTATATGCCCCGAATTGGGATGATGCGGGTTTCATGTGGCGCATGTTGGGCCGGATTCCAGGTTTGGAGGTGGGGGGCCTGATAATGGGGGGGATTTCAACATGGTGCTGGATCCGCCACTGGATCGATCCAGTTCCAGGACGGGTAGGAAGCCTGCAGCGGCTAAGGTGCTGAGGGGGTTTATGGACCAGATGGGAGGGGTGGATCCTTGGAAGTTCGCGAGGCCGAGGGCCAGGGAATTTTCATACTTCTCCCATGTGCATAAGGCCTACTCCCGGATCGGCTTCTTTGTTTTGAGTAGTGCGCTAATTGCGGGGGTAGTGGACGCTGAGTACTCGGCGATAGCCATTTCTGACCATGCCCCGCATTGGGTGGACCTCGAGCTGGGGGAGGAGAGGGACCAGCGCCCGTTGTGGCGCTTGGAGGTGGGGCTGCTGGCGGACGAGGATGTGAGGGGGCGGGTTCGAGGATGCATCGAGAAGTACCTGGAGGCCAACGATAATGGGGAGGTCTGAGTGGGGACGGTCTGGGAGGCGCTGAAGGCGGTGGTTCGGGGGGAGTTGATCTCCATTCGGGCCCACAGGGAGAGAGGGGAGCAGAGAGAAAGGGAGAGATTGGTGGGGGAGATGGTGAGGGTGGACAGGAGGTACGGGGAGGGCCTCGGAGGAGGGATTGCTGAGGGAGCGGCGCAGCCTTCGTACTGAATTCGACTTGTTGACCACCAGAAAGGCGGAGGCTCAATGGAAAAAGGCTCAGGGTGCGGTGTACGAGTATGGGGAGAAGGTGAGTAGGATGCTGGCACACCAGCTCCGTAAGCGGGATGTGGCTAGGGAGATTGGTGGAGTTAAGGACTGGGGAGGAAATGTGGTGCGGAGGAGGGTAGACATTAATGGGGTCTTCAGCGACATTTATGAGAGACTATATCGGTCCGAACCTCCGGCGCAGAAGGGAGGGATGGGGCGCTTTTTGGACGGGCTGAGATTCCCGAGGGTGGAGGAGGGATGGGTGGAGGGTCTAGGGGCGCCAGTTGAGCTTGAGCTGGTTAAAAGGATAGGGAACATGCAGTCGGGGAAGGCGCCGGGGCCGGATGGGTTCCCGGTTGAATTTTACAAGGCGTATGCAGACCTGCTGGGCCCCCTGTTGGTTAGGACCTTCAACGAGGCGAGGGATGGGGGGGCTTTGCCCCTGACGATGTCACGGGTCCTGATCTTGATCCTTAAGCGAGACAAGGATCCCCTGCAGTGTGGGTCATACAGGCCGATCTTACTCCTGAATGTGGACGCCAAGTTGTTGGCAAAGATCTTAGCCACGAGGATAGAAGATTGTGTGCCGCAGGTTATCCACGAGGATCAAACGGGGTTTGTGAAGGGGAGGCAGCTGAACACTAATATGCGGAGGCTCTTGAACGTTATTATGATGCCGGCGGAGATAGTGGTGGCGCTAGATGCGGAGAAGGCCTTTGATAGGGTCGAGTGGGAGTACTTGTGGGAGGTGCTGGGAAGGTTCGGGTTTGGGGAGGGATTTGTCAGTTGGGTGAGTCTGTCGTATGAGGCCCCGATGGCGAGTGTGGCCACGAATAAGAGGAGGTCGGAGTATTTTCAGCTATGCTGAGGGACGAGGCAGGGGTGTTCCCTGTCCCCCCTACTTTTTGCGCTGGCAATTGAACCCCTGGCTATGGCGCTGAGGGAGTCGGGGAATTGGAGGGGGCTGTCCGGGGTGGGGAGGAGCACCGAGTGTCGCACTATGCGGATGACCTATTGTTGTATGTGGCGGACCCGGTGGGGGGAATTCCGGTGGTGATGGGGATTCTCCGGGAATTTGGGGATTTCTCAGGGTATAAGCTTAACTTTGGGAAAAGCGAGCTGTTTGTGGTACACCCGGGGGACCAGGAGGGAGGGGGGGGGGGGGGGGGGGGGGAATTGGGGGCTCCCACTGAAAAGGGCGGAGAGGAGCTTCAGGTACTTGGGGGTTCAGGTGGCCAGGAGCTGGGGGGCCTTGCTAAACCTCACAAGGCTGGTGGAGCAAATGGAGGAGGAGTTTGAGGTAGGGTTCCCCCTGCTGCCGCCGCGTGGGGTCCAGGACAGGGTGCTCTCGGGGGTATGGGTTGGAGAGGGGAGGATCTCGGAAGTGTACCAGGTGATGCAGGAGGTAGACGAGGCCTCGGTGGAGGAGCTGAAAGATAAATGGGAGGAGGAGCTGGGTGTGGAGATTGAGAAAGGGTGAACTCCTCCTCTTCGTGTGCAAGGCTTAGCCTCATACAGTTTAAGGTACTGCATAGAGCTCATATGACCGGGACAAGGATGAGCCGCTTTTTTTGGAACCAAGGAAAGGTGTATTAGGTGCTCAGGGAGACTAGTAAACCATGTCCACATGTTCTGGGCATGCCCAGCGCTGGGGGAGTTTTGGAAGGGTGTAGCAAGGACGGTATCAAGGGAAGTAGGATCCAGGGTCAATCCAGGCTGGGGACTCGCAATATTTGGGGTTGCAGTGGAGCCGGGAGTGCAGGAGGCGAAAGAGGCCGGTGTTCTGGCCTTTGCTTCCCTAGTAGGAATCCTCCCTAGGCGGAGGATTCTTCTTCAGTGGAAGGATGCGAGGCCCCCAAGCGTGGAGGCCTGGGTCAACGATATGGCGGGGTTTATTAAATTGGAGAAATTTGCCCTAAGGGGGTCAGTGCAGGGGTTTTTCAGGAGATGGCAACCATTCCTAGATCTCCTGGCAGAACGGTAAAAACAAAAAGTCAGCAGCAGCAGGGGCGGGAGGGGGGGGGGGGGGGGGGGGGGGGGGGGGGGGGGGGTTGTCTCTTTGTTTTAATTTTGGCTTGAATATCTGTTTTTTTGCCAATGACGGGCGTTAATTTATTGTTTCTCTTTTGTATTTACAGCGGGGGGGGGGGGTTCTGTTTTTTTTGTTCTTAGAATTTTCTGTTATTGTTTTCTTTTTTGTGAAAATGTGAACATTTGAATAAAAATTATTTTTTTTAAAAAAGATGCCGAAGTTTGCAGCACCTATTCTGTGTTACCTGGCATTTGGAGAGGGTAGTGCCATGAAATTATTTTACTCCTTGCAGTGCAGGTCTGCTGTTGCTGCTCTGAGCTTCACTCTACTTATCCTGATTGAGACTATCCTCTACGTCAGTGATATTTTGCCTCTTGTAACAGCATTCAGATCTTTCACTGGATGTTGTCTACATGAATTTTAGTAAGGCAATTGATGAGGGCCCATATGGCAGACAGGTCGAAAATGTGAAATCTCATGTTGTACATATAAATTATTTGGGCTTGAGGCATGATTGGCAAATTTTTAGATGGCATAAGAATTGGTTGTGTAGTTGATAGTGAAGAGGGTAGCTGTTGTCTCCAGAATGATATCAATGGTTTGTTTGAGTGGGCAGATGTACAGCATGGTAGCATAGTCGGTAGCACTGTTGCTTTACAGCTCCAGGGTCCCAGCTAGCACCAGTCTGTGCGCAGTCTGCACGTTCTCCACGTGGCTGCGTGGGTTTCCTCCGGGTGCTCCGGTTTCCTCCCACAAGTCCGAAAGAGTTGCTGTTAGGTAATTTGGACATTCTGAATTCTACCTCTGTGTATCCGAACAGGCGCTGGAATGTGGCGACTAGGGGCTTTTCACAGTAACTTCATTGCAGTGTTAATGTGAGCCTACTTGTGACAATAACAATTATTATTATTATTATTATTAAGTGGCAAAAGGAATTCAATCTGGAGAAGTTTGAGGAAATGCATCTGGAGAGGGCAGACAAAGCAAGGAATACTCAATAAATGGGAGGTTATTGAGGGGATGAGAGACCTGGGAGTGCTTGTCCACAGGTCCCTCAAGGTGTTAGGACAGGAGGATAAGGTGGGAACGAAAACATATGGAATGCCTTTGTTTATTGGCCAAGCTAACACAAAAGCAGAATGGAACTGTATAAAATGCTGCTTAGAACATAGCTGGAATTTTGTTTACAGTTCTGGTCATCACATTACAGGAAGGAAGTAATTGCTCTGGAGAGAGCTCAGAGACACCCACGCAGACAAGGGGAGAACGTGCAGGCTCCGCCCTGACAGTGACCCAAGCCATGAAGCGAACTTGGGACCCTGGCACTGTGAAGCAACAGTGCTACCCACTGTGCTACCGTGCCGCCCAACTCATGAGGGGCCCAGATAGGGTATACATGAAAGACTTGTTTCCCCTAGCTGAGAGGTCACTTACCAAGGAGCAAAGATTTGAGGTGATTGGCAGAAGGATTAGAGGGGACTTTTTCACCCAGAGGGTGGTGAACGTCTGGAATTCACTGCCCGAATTCCTGGTTGAGGCTGAAAAGCTGAGCTCTTTCAAAAACCTACCTGGATCCACACGCAAAGTGCTGTAGCCTGCAAGGCTGGGGACCAAGTGCTGAAGAAGGGGATTAAAATTAGTGGCTGGTTTCGTTCTTTTCCCTATTTTGGCTGGCACAGACATGTTGGGCTGAATGGCCTCTTTCTATGCTGTAACTTTTCTGTGGCTTTGAGAAATGAAAAATAGCTCTGGGGGAGTGCACATTTCACCCTACACATGCATAAGAGCATGCACAGCTGCTGATAGTACACCCCCCCCCCCATTAATAGTGTGAACAACCAGTGCAACATCATTCTCCATACTTGTATGTAAATGGGCCTATCTAGCTGCAGCAGAGGCAGAACTAGGGGACAATACACCATGGCAGTGACCGCGGTAATTTAAACATGCTGCTATTAATAGCTACATCAGTTTGTAGAAAACCGTGTAAAAGAGAAAGGAATGCCTTTTGTCCTTGACAGAACAAGAGTCCTTGAGGCCATTTGGGTGTATTTGTTTCTTTTAAAAAAATCAGTGTTTTAATTTCTAAAATACTGGGTGGGTGACCTTTGAACTTATCTGCATTGCGGGAGGCCTTTTCTCTGAACATAAAAATGGCAACAGTGGTTTGGGAATGTGCCGGGGAGGAAATTATAGAATTGTTTTATTAAACTAAGTCTGAGCCAAAGATTATTTATAAAATATGCTCAAAGTCAGCACTGTTTGTTCTGGCTACAATCAATAATGGCAAATAAATTTGTGTGCGTTAGTGGGTAGAGCCTATTAGCAATGTGACTGCAGCCAATAGTTATAGTCATGACCAGAAATACAAAAGTTTAATGTACAGTTAATAGAAATTAAAGGGGAAAGTATGGAATTATCCTTTATCAATCATTACCATTCACCAAAAAAAATACAAGAACACTTTGCCACAGGAAATTGAGGCACAGAAATATCCAAACTGAGAGATATTGGTTACATTGCTGTTTTGTTTAAAAATTACATTCAAATTTAAGTCCAAAAGATGTGCAGGTTAGATGAATTGGCCAAATTGCCCCCAAGTGTCAGAAGGGGATAGGGTGGAGGTGTGAGCCTAGGTCGGGTGCTCCTTCGGAGGGGCAGGGCAGACTCGATGGGTTGAATGCATCCCATAGAAAATCCCATAGAATCCCTACTGTGCAGAAGGAGGCCATTCGGCCCATCATGTCTGCACGGCCCTTGGAAAGAGCACACTACTTAAGCACACGCCATGTGGACATGGTTTGCGGACTCCCTGTGCCCACACCTATCCTTTACCCCCTCGAGAAACCTACTCATCCACGCTACCATCATATGCGCCCTGTGGACTACTTTAAACTGAATGAGACTTTACCTTACACATGATGCATTCACCCTCCGCAGGGCCTCCACCTCCCCTCCCAGCTCCTCCTCCCACTTACGCTTGATGCCCCCACCAGGGCCCCCTTCCAATCTATCAATTCCTTGAAGACTTCCCCGCCTGCGCCCATTCCCGAAACCACGCATCCAACCTCCTCGGCGCAAACCTATGTTTGCTGCAGATGCGTGCCCACAGAGACATCCTCCAGCCCCAAATAATAATAATGATCTTTATTATTGTCACAAGTATGCTTACATTACAGTGCAATGAAGTTACTGTGAAAATCCCCTAGTTGCCACACTCTGGAGCCTGTTCGGGAACAAAGAATAAAGAACAATACAGCGCAGGAATAGGCCCTTCAGCCCTCCAAGCCTATAGCGGATATGATGCCACCCTTGGCCAAAACCCTCAGCACTTCCTAGTGCCGTATCCCTCGTGAACATCTTTCGGGACTTGTGGGAGGTAACCGGAGCACCCGGAGGAAACCCACGCAGCCAAGGGGAGAACGTCCAGACTGAGCACAGAGAGTGACCCAAGCGGAGAATCAAACCTGGGACCAGGGTGTGTGATGCAACAGTGCTAGCCACTGTGCTACCCACAAATGCTGCCTCTACTGCCCCCACACCTGTGAGACTGACACCGCCACTGGGCTCATGGAGTGCCTGGCCGTCGAGAACAGCAGAGGTGCTGACAACGAAGCCCTTAAACAAGGTGCCGCCTCCATCCGACCCCACAACGACCCGTCTCCCATGACCCATTCCCTTACAATGGTGATGTTCGCTGCCTAGTGGCAGTTCATCGTGTTCGGCAACGCCAGCACCCCCTCTCACCCCTGCTGTAGAAAAGCCCTCCTGACCAGTGGGGTCATCTCTCTCGCCCCCCCACCCACCCCCCACAAACACACACACACGCAAACCCACACATCCGTTCCCTTTTGACGAACGACTTCAGGACGAAGATTGGGTGTTCCGAAATGCGAACAGAAAGCTTGGCAGCACCGTCATTTTTACTGTCTGCACCCGCCCAGCCAGCTACAGTGGCAGCACATCCCATCTCTTAAAGGCCCCCTTAATTTGCTCCACCAACCTCATCAAGTTCAGCTTGTGCAGCTGCACTCAGCCTCGTATCACCTGAATGCCCAAGTATCTAAAACTCGCCCCCACTACCTTGAACAGCAGCTCCCCTGATCTCCTCTCCTGCCCTCTAGTCTCAATCGGGAACACCTCACTCTTTCCCATATTTAACTTGTACCCGGAGAACCGGCCAAATGCCTCCAAAATCCCCATAATGTCCCAATATTACCCACTGGGTCCGAAATGTATAGCAGTTGGTCATCCGCATACAACAAGACCCAATGCTCAGCACCCCCCTTCACAATCCCTCTCCAGTCCCCTGGGGCCCTAAGCCAACTGCACTGTAGCCAAAGTAAAGAGCAGTGGGGAGAGCGGATACCCCCACCTTGACCCCAATGCAGTCCGAAATATCCCAAACTCACTTTGTTCGTCCTCACACTTGTGACCGGTGCCTTGTACAGCAACCGGACCCAGTCCACAAACCCCTGCCTGAACCCAAACTACCCTAGTATCACCCACAGATACTCACACTCCACCCTATCAAACACCTTCTCTGCGTCCATCGCGGCCACCACCTCCACTTCCATCTCCTGCCTCTCCGAAGGCATTATATTTATTTATTTTAAAAATAAATTTAGAGTACCCAATTATTTTTTTTCCAATTAAGGGGCAACTTAGCGTGGCCAATCCACCTAGCCTGCATATCTTCTGGTTGTGAGGGTGAGACGTACACAGACACGGGGAGAATGTGCAAACACCACACAGTGACCTGGGACTGGAATAAAACCCGGGTCCTCAGCACTGTGAGGCAGCAGTGCTAACCACTGCACCACCTTGCCGCCCAGGCATCATAATTATGTTAAACAGCCTCCCCACATTGGCCGACATCTGCCTACACTTCACAAAACCCGTTTGATCTTCGCCTATCACCCCCGGGACACAGTCCTCGATCCGCAAGGCAACAGCTTGGCGTCTACGATCAGTAATGACATTGAGCGGTTCAACCCACACTGCTCCGGATTCAATATCAGGGAGCTGGAAACCTGCAACAATGTAGAGGGGAGTTCCCCCCTCTCCCTTGCCTCATTAGTTGCCCTCACCAGCAGTGGCCCCAGGTGTCCCCCTAAACCTTTTATAGACTTCCACCGGGAACCCGTCTGGACCTAGAGCCTTCTCTGCCTGCATCGCCCCCATACTCTCCATCACCTCTGCCTCTCCTTCATCAGCCCTGCCTCCCGGGGCTATCAAATACCTCCTATCCACCCTCAGGATCTCATCTACCAGCCTTGCCATCTCTGCCCGCTCCACTTTCTCCTTATGTACCCAAATTGAGATAAACACCCCCCCTAACCACCGCCTTAAGCACCTCCCACAGCTCCACATGCCCCCGAATGGCAGCCCTCACCCGTTGCACACCACCTCATTGGTCAAGGGCCCTACATGCAGCCTCCACTGTGGTCACTGCATCCCCTTCCCCACCGTCCACTCACAAATCCACCCAGTGCGACGCGTGGTCAGAGACCACAATCAGTGAATACTCCGAGTCAACCACTCCCGCCTGCAATGCCTTGTCCAACAAGAAAATGTCGATCTGAGAATACACCTGGTGCACGTGGGAAAAGTATGAGAATTCCTTCACCCTCAGTCACCCGAACCGCCACGGGTCCAGTAAGCCCAGGGCTCCATGAACCCCTTCAACTCCTACACTGACCTCTTTATCGACCTCGGGTTTAACCAGTCCAAACTGGCTCTATATCTGTTTTAAAATCCAGCCCTATGATCAACAAGTGCGAGTCCAAGTCACGGATTTTACCCAGCACCCGCCTCATGAAACCTACATCATGTCGATTTGGGACATAAACGATCATCATCAACATAAAGACCATCGACAACCCCTTCCAATTTGCCACTCACCATCACAAACCTCCGCCCCAGAACTGCCACAATATTCCCCACCTCGAACGCCACCCACTTATTCACCAATACCACCCCGCCCCCACCTCATCTTCATATCCAGTCCCGAGTGGAACACCTGCCCACCCATCCTTTCCTCAGCCATGTCTGGTCCCCTATCTTTAAGTGCATTTCCTGCAAGAAGGACAAGTCCGCCTTCAGACCTCAGGTGCGTGAACACGCATGATCATTTGACCGGCCCATTCACACGCATGATCATTTGACCGGCCCATTCAGCCCCCTCACGTTCCACGTGACCAGCTTGGTCGCCCCCCCCCCCCCCCCCCCCCCCCCCCCACTCCCCCCCCGAGGAAGTGATGCACTGTCAGAGGTGCCCCCCTTTGTATGAGACAATAAACTGAGCCCCCATCTGCTCCTTAGTTGGATGTAATGGATCCCATGACACTATTTCGAAGAAGAACAGGGCGTTAACCTTGGTGTTTTGGCTCTCAATCGGTAACACAAATACAGATGATCTGGTCGTTATAACATTGCTGTTTGTGGGAGTTTGCTGTTCGCTGCCTACCTTGTAACAGTGACCACCTTTCAAAACTTACTTAATTGGCTGTAAAGTGCTTTGAAACATCTGGTAGTGGTGAAAATTTTTCCTTGAGCTAGACATGCAAATATGCCACTTCCACTGGCAATCCCTTCAAGGCCTTGCTGCAGGTGGTGTAACAGAGAAAGTTTCTTTTTAAGAGCAAAAGGCCGCCCTTCCATGAAGAGGTGCAAGTAGTGTGGACATTGGCTGACACAAATGCATTCTTCAGGGGGCATTGTGCCTGACTGGAGAAGTCTGGAGAAATATCAGCAGATTTATATATCGTCCTTCCCATACCATGGAAGGGAAGGCCCTGTGGATATTCCTCGTCTGCACCTTCAGCAAGAGATCTGCCGAGAACTATCTTCCCTTTATTTTCTGCTGTGCTGTTGCATACCACAGTAAAATCCTGAAGATTCCCCATAACACTCCATCAGAGTATTCCTTACAGAAACACCATGCAAGTCTTTGGAGCGAAAGAGAGGCATTCTACGCACATGGCTTCTCTTGTTGGAATTTATTTACAATGTTCTGTATGCAGGTCAAAGCCTACATGGTGTAGAACATAAAGCCCGACAGATCGTAAAACTTCACAACCCGAAAGTAGCCAAGCCAATGAGGGAGATACAGCATGAATAAATACTGGATTAACTTACATCAAGAAATTGAAACTATCTGCGACAAAGGAAATCTACCAGCTATGTGTGAAGAGATCAAGAGGGCACTTGGTCCTACCATCAACTAAGTTGACCTCTGGGAGATGGCAAACGGTGACCTACTCACCAACAAAAGTAAACAGATATCCTGCTGGGCTGAACATTACTGTGAGCTGTATTTCTATGAGATGAACATCTCCCAGTCCGCTTGATCAATCCACAGCTTTGTGTCATTGACGTGTTAGATGAAGAACTATCATTACTTGAGATCAAGAGGCCCTAGCCTTAGCAACCAGAAAACTACCCAGCAAGGATGGGATCTCAGCCAAACTGCTCAAGCAAGGCAAGCCCCATTTATTGTCACACTTTTATGACCACCTCCTTCTCTACTGGAAACCAGGCCTCCAGACTCCGTTCCATAGGAAATGCATAATACAAAAATTCTAACATTGTACAAAAACAAAGACGACAATGGCAGTGACAACTACAGGGGAAAAACACATCTTAGCGCCAAAGGGGCCTTTGCTACGGTCAATCCAAAGAGCAGGTAAAGGGCAGCTGAGGGAAGAAGGCGGTGTTGACACATAAAGCTGAAGATCAGCCCAGGATGCATAGAATTAGATTTGCCATCATTAACAAACTCGTCAGCCGACACTCTGAGCTCCCTGTCATTATCAACAAATGCTTTGTGACCCTCAGCCTACAACTTTCTCGAACCCGCAGGCAACGGTCGTGAGTGTCTACTCCCCAGCCTTTGATGCTAATGTTGAGTCCAAATAAAGCTTCTACTCCACCTTGGACACCATACTCTCCAACGTTCCTCAGGAAGATGGGGATTTCAACGTCAGAGTTGGAAAGGACTGTAAACTCTGGAAATGAACCATCGGAGAGGAAAGAGTTGCGAATTGCAACTCCAACAGGTTTCTTCTATTTGTGAATTGCAACTCCAGCAGGGTTCTCCTATTCACCAAATGCATGAAACACCAGCTTGTCATTACTGTCACATTGTTCTCACCAAGACTTCTTGGAGACATCCACAATCCAAGCACTGGCACATGATCGACTACATTATCATCCGATCCCGAGACCGAAAGGATATGACAAGTGAAGAGGACTGCAGGACAGATCACCGGCTCATATGCTCCTCTATGTCTATCAAACTACACCAAGAGCAACACAAGACTAGGGGCTTGTCACAGTAACTTCATTGCAGTCTTACTGTAAGCCTACTTGTGACAATAAAGATTAACCAAAGATTATTGAAAGCTCAGAACAAAGATCGATGAAGAAACAGCTCAGAAAAAAAATCAATGTTCAGTGGCTTCAAGAGCCACGCATTCTAGTGAACTTCCAACAATGTCATCAACAAATCATCAAAGCGTTCATTCTAATGGAGTGGAGGAAAACTGTGAAGATCTGAAGAGAGCCGTCATTCAAGCTGTGAAGCAACCGTCGGCTACAAGACCAGGAAACATCAAGACTGGTTCACCGAGAATGACCACACCACCCAAGAGCTAATTTACGAGAAGAGGAAAGCTCTCCATGCCTGGCAAAATAACATAACCAGCAAGGCAAAGAGGAGAGCTCATCAAACAGCAAAGATAAAAGCACAAAGAAGAACCAGGGGAATAAAGAATCAATGGTGGACTGAGAAAGCTAGGGCGCTGCAACTCTTCGCTGACAAGCATGACACCTGGGCTGTCCGGAGAAATTCATCAACATCTACCGACTCCTCCGTGACCATATGTTGGCGAAGGACGTCACCAAGAGAGAAACCTTCGAGACCAAGTCTGGAGTCAAGCAGGGATGTGTCATCAGCCCCACCCTTTTCTCCATCGCCACCATCCTTCAGCTGGTCAGGAACAAACGGCCCAGTGGAGTGGACATCTCAACAGGTTGAAATCCAAGACATATACTGACATCCATCGGGAACTTCAGTTATGGATGACAACACCACCTCTGCTCTCTCTAGAGAATCTCCAAGCCATGCTTGACACCTTCGCGGATGCATTCCAAGAATTGGCCTTGGCCTCAAGACCCTTACCAACGTGCCTCATGGCAAGGTCTCCCTCCATCAAGATCAAGGAAGAAACCCTCCTAAATGTGGAACATTTCCCCCACCGGGGTAGACACCTCTCATCTATGGCTAACATCGATGTGGAGGTCCAACACCGTATCCAATCCACGATCCCCGCCTTCGGATGCATTACGATGAGAGTCTTCAATGACCACGACCTCCGTGCTGATACCAAGATCCTCATTAAAAAGGCTATCGTCCTGCCATCTCTTCTATAGCTCAGAAACTTGGACCATGTTCAAGCACCACCTCATGCTCTGGAGAGGTACCATCAATGCTGTCGGAGATGATTCTCCGCATCAGCTGGTCGGTCAGGTGTACTAACATTCTCCCCACACACCATCCCATCCAACAAGATGGCTGTAAAGAAAGTGGCACTAAAGTTCGCTGACATGCAGAACTCAAGACCATCTTGGACGCCGTGGAAGACAGGAGGATGTCCCTGCACCCCGGCCCTGGAAGAGGCTGCCAGCCGCCATGATTCATCATACCTTGACATAGGTGGTCAGCGCCTTGGGCAACATCGCCCAGACCGGCCAGCAGTGCCGCTTGAAACTGCATGACCTCCTGAGGGTGGCCAGGGCGAGTAGGCAGCACTGTGCCCCATGCCCTAACCCTGCCCCCCCCCCAACAGAGAATGGCCGAATGTACACCCTGCCCCACATGCCAGCACCCAAACCGACCACCATGGCTGGGTGACCTAGCCACTGAGACCACCAGCTACCCACCCCCTGGGCTGCATACGTCAAATTGTGTAACGCTGTTGCCTTCTGCCCTTCCCCCAGGAGAAGGCAACACACAATCGTCAGGAGCAAGAGAAGACTGGAGGGGGACCACCAGACCAATGGCCATTCACATAGGCAGAGCAGAGGGCCCTGGCCAGCGGCCTGGAAGAAAGGGAGCTCGCTAAGGTGGAGGTCAGACACGGGCAGTTCCCCATGACACTTGTGTGAACACCCCCCCAGACCACCCTCACTCACACTACAGCACCAGCCCCACCACTCCCCAGTCTAACCATGCATTTTGTCTTGGCACCGCCCCAGTCCCGGGGTAGGGGTGGTCACCCCAACCACTCATCTTGAGTCCCCCCCCCCCCCCCCCCCCGGCGCCAGGGCCTCCCCACCCCAGACAGCATGGCCAGTGTCCAGGCCGGCTGCCCACAGTCGCTCATCTCCGTGTCCTACCTCCTCGTTCTCTCTGCCTCAGCAGCCAACACGCCGGTTTCACGATTTCTAAAAGCAAAAGTGAACCACGTCGCTGGGAACTCGGCCCATCAGAGGCGGAGAATAGCGGAGCCCCCGAGAATACCGGGTCTGGCCCGCTAATGATATGCAAACGGTGTCTACCGTACGTGCGGAGTGAAACGCACTGATGCCGCTTTCAAGGTGATGGAGAATCGTAATTTGGCATCAAATCAACACCTGCCGTGCTTTTGCCGTCGGAAACTATTCTCCGCCCAATCATATTTCCCGATTTCGGCATTGGCTAACAGAGAATTCCGCTGCTCATTGCTTACGGTGGGACTGAATCACGAGAGTTCTACTTTAACGAAAGCGGGGCCAGTCCTGGTGCGATTCAGGCCACATAATGGGCTAGCACTGTGCCACATGGAACTAGTGCAATTCCAATGCATGCCGGCATGTGATACAATGGGGTTGGGAACGGAACTGGAGAGTCTGAAAAGCAGGAGCTGCATATAGGTACTCCACTACCCACACACCCTCATCCCAGCCAAGAAGATGGCACTGATTGCACTGGAGCAATTGATCGATCGGCTGGAGCCAGAGGGTATGGAGCCAGACCCTGAGAAGGTACCCATATGACCCGTGACGTTAAGTTCACAGCAGACAGTCAGTGGCATGCGCAGCAGATGGCTACCTTGAAGGCTACAAAAATGGTGGTATGTGCTCGTCCACTGCAACCCCACGGCCGACCTCCTGGCTGCCCCCCACGCTATGCCCCCTGGCACTGGCAGAAGCACCCCCCTGGCCAGCGGCACAACTGTCAGTACACTATAGCAATGTTGGACACATTTTCATGCCTCCTCTCTCTCCCCTTCAGCAACCATGGCATCTGTTTCCTGATATTAAATATCACAAGTGAACCTCAATGTTGATAATTGTTCTTGGTTGAGGCAGAGCACCGCAGAGGGGCCTGGAAATTGCCAGGTCGGGCCTGTTAATGTTGTTTACTGTACAATTTGCATGCGGTGTGGAACGCATTCGCGCCGCTGTACTGGCCTCGATTTTCGGCTGACGCACGAGTCTCTGCCCAAACGCACTTCCCAATTCTGCCGTCGCTGGCCGAGAATCCTACCCACCATCTTCTTGCAGACTGAGTGTACCCAGTGCGGTTCCCTCCCAACAGATCTACTCCATGATCTTTTGCATATGTTACTTAAAGTATAGGGAACAGGGTATACCTCTTTAACTTACTCTCGTCGATCTCACTGAGGCATTCAACACCATTAACAGGGCAGGACTCCAGAAGAATTTGGGTAAATTGGCTATCCACTGAAGCTCCTCAGTCTCATCTGTTCCTTCCATGACACCACACACTGCAGTGCTCATGGCTCCACTTGGAACAGTTTCAGAGTGAAGAATGGGTGAAATAGGGCTGTACCCTAACCCCCACTCTGTCTGACATCTTCTTCACCATACCCCAACCTTTATACTTTTTTTTTAAAGAAAATATTTTAAGGCATTTATAATTTTAGCACTTTTAAACAGAAAAATCCATCAAAGATAAAAAACCTACAATGACATAGCGACCCCCCCCCTCCCCCAAAACACAGACCCCAACCAACATGGTCCATACAAACACTCTGTCTCAAGGCCCTCCCTTCATTGGTTTTCCTATCCTCATTCGTCACTTCCATGCCTTCCCCTCCCCCCCCTCCCCTTGCTGACGGGCTAATTTTCCTTTAAGAAGTCGATGAACAGTTGCCACCTCCGAACGAACCCGATTTTCTCCAACCTGAGAAACCCCGCCATGTTGCTTACCCATAACCCCGACTTCGGGGGCTCCGAGACCCTCCATTGCAGCAGAATCCATCTCCGAGCCGCCAGGGAAGCAAAGGCCAGAACGTCGGCCTCCCTCTTCTGTATCCCCCTCCCCGGCTCCCAGCTCCTCCGACACTCAGAACATCACCCCCTCTCGACTTGGAGTCACCCTCCCTCTCAAGACCTCAGACATGACGTCCTCAAATCCTTGCCAAAAGCCCCTCAATCTCGGACACGCCCAGAACTTGTGCAAATGATTCACAGGTCCACATCACCCACACCTGTCCTCCACCTCCTCAAAAATCCTGCTCATGCGGGCCACAGTCATATGAGCCATGTGGACCACCTTGAATTGGATCAGGCTGAGCCTGGCACACCACGAGGATGCGTTCACTCTCCGCAGAGCCTCCTCCCATATGGACCAACCTCCAACTCCCCTCCCAACTCTTCTTCCCACTTCCTCTTCACCTCCCCTATTGGAACTCCTTCCCACTCCGTTAGCTCCTTATATACCTCCAACACCTTCCCCTCCCCAACTCCTGTTTTTGACATCACCTTGTTCTGTAGCCCCCTTTGTGGGAGGCGCGAAAAGCTTGAGACCTGCCTCCGAACAAAATCCCGTACTTGCAGGTACTGGAACCCGTTCCCACCTGGCAACTGAAACTCCTCCTCTAGCTCCTCCAAACTCAGAAAGCCCTTCTCAATAAAAAGATCTCCAAATCTCTCAATCCCTGCCCACTGCCACCTCCTTAAGCCCCCATCCAGCCCCCCCAGAGTGAACCAATTGTTGTCACGGATCGGTGGCCATACTGATGCCCCCTCCAGCCCCATGTGCTGCCTCCACTGTACCCACACCCTCATGACTGTCACTACCACCGGGCTTGCAGAGTACCAAGGCTGCGAGAATGGCAGAAGTGCCGTCAACAAAGCCGTGTGGCCAACCACGCCCACATGTTCTGGTCTTGCCCCAGACTTGTGGAGTCCTGGTCAGCCTTCTTCGAGGCAATGTCCAAAGTGGTGGGGGTGAGGGTGGAGCCATGCCTGAAAGTGGCGGTCTTCGGGGTTTCAGATCAGCCAGATCTATTCCTGGGGAGGAGGGCAGACGCCCTTGCCTTTGCCTTCCTGATCGCCCGCCGTAGAATCCTGTTCGGCTGGCGATCAGCAGCACCATCTGTGGTGAATGTAACTCCGTAATTCACACTGTATTGTATATACATGAGACCATGCATTTGTAAGCGCAGTTGTGTTGCCCGACCACTAGGGGGAGTAGCGCTGGGAATGCTTAGGAGTTTGTACAGGGCTCCACCCTTGGCTCCGCCCACAACTCCTCCCCCTGGACTGCTGTATAAATACCAATGCTCAGAGCCAGTCGTTCAGTTCATCGAGAGTTTAACGCAGAACAGGCTGGCTCTGTTGTAAGTAGATTAAAATCACTGTTCATATCTTAAAGCACGTGTCTAGTGAATTGATGGTTCCATCAATTTAATCTACTTAAGAAACAGTCAGGATCAATCATGGAATCAGCCCTCAAGCCTGAGCGACTGGAACTCGACCCACAGGTTGCAGAGGCAAAATAAATTTTTTCTCATTGGCTGCGGTGTTTTAAAGCCTACCTGGCGGAAGCAAGCACATCCAAAACAACAGAGGAGCAGAAACTGAGCCTACTGCACGCGAGGGTGAGCCACAGAATTTCTACTCAACTAAACTGCGCCGGTTCGTATACTGAAGCCCTAGCGCTACTCGACAAAATGTATGTAAGGCCTGTAAATGAGGTCTACGCGCGACACGTGTTTACTACTCGCCGCCAGCGGCCTACGGAATCGCTCGCAGAATTCCTGAGAGAGCTTAAAACTTTATCTAGTGACTGTAATTACCAGGCGGTTACCGCGGCAGAACATAGAGAACTTGCTCTACGCGATGCCTTTGTTGCGAAACCTTAGGTCAAATTACGTGCGCCTACGACTGCTGGAAAAGGGGGCCCTAAATCTTGAAGCGACTATTGAACTTGCTACCACTATGGAGGTCTCCTTCCGCAGCCTCACCTCGTTCCCCGCGACCCCGTCATGGGCCCCCGACCAGCGACTCCCCCTGGCCCGCGCCGTGTGGCCGCCCAGCCACAATGCTACCCCAGCCTGCCACTTTTGCGTCCAGAATCAGCACTCGCGGCAGCACTGCCCGGCCCGCAACGCGACCTGCAGCAGCTGTGGGCGAAAAGGACACTATGCTAGAGTGTGTCTGGCGAAGAAAGCCCCAGCCTCTAACCCTCCCACAGCTCAAAGCACTTGTTCCCTGAATTCACAGGCCCGCAGGTCCCGAAATGCTGCAGCCTGTATGCCGACTCCGCCCCCACCCGACATGTGCGACTCATGGGGGCAGCCATCTTGGCAATCCTCCTCCATGCGGCCGGCCATGTGCGACTCATGGGGGCGGCCATCTTGGGATCCATCCCCTTCAAACTCTGAAACTCACCTCGACGACTACAAACTCAGAGGTCAGTCATCACGGGGCCACTCCAGCACAGCTGATCGAGCCGCCGCTGACCCGCAACTCAGCGCAGTCACTTTGGACCAATCGCGCCCGAAGCATCTGCGAAACTCGATGGTGACGGTCCAAATTAACGGGTACAGCATGCCGTTCCTTTTCGACTCCGGGAGCATTGAGAGCGTCATACGCCCAGATCTGGTAAGACGCTGTTCGCTCCCCGTTTTCCCCGCACGGCAAACTATCTCCCTCGCTTCGGGGGCTCCCACTCTGTCCAGATCCAAGTGCGCACCGCCGCGACGCTCACAATCCAAGGCGCATGTGCATGGTAGCATTGTGGATAGCACAATCGCTTCACAGCTCCAGGGTCCCAGGTTCGATTCCGGCTTGGGTCACTGTCTGTGCGGAGTCTGCACATCCTCCCCGTGTGTGCTTGGGTTTCCTCCGGGTGCTCCGGTTTCCTCCCACAGTCCAAAGATGTGCAGGTTAGGTGGATTGGGCATGATAAATTGCCCTTAGTGTCCAAAATTGCCCTTAGTGTTGGGTGGGGTTACTGGGTTATGGGGATAGGGTGGAGGTGTTAACTTTGGGTGCAGACTCAATGGGCCGAATGGCCTCCTTCTGCACTGTAAATTCTATGAAAAAATTCTATGAAATTCCAGCTCTACGTCCTGCCTGAACTCTGCACCCCACTCTTATTAGGCCTTGATTTCCAGTGTAATCTCAAGAGTCTCGCCCTCAGTTTCGGCGGACCCCTACCCCCACTCACTATCTGCAGCCTAGCTACGCTGCGAATCTCCCCCCTCCTCTCTTTGCCAACCTCACCCCGGACTGTAAACCCACAGCCACTCGCAGCAGGCGGTACAGCCTGCAGAATAGGGTGTTCATCCGGTCAGAGGTCCGAAGGCTCCTCAGTGAGGGGATCATAGAGGCCAGCAACAGCCCCTGGAGAGCTCAGGTGGTGGTCGTCAAGACCGGAGAAAAATTCCGCATGGTCGTAGACTATAGTCAGACCATTAATAGGTTTACGCTCCTCAACGCGTACCCCCTCCCCAGGATTGCAGACATGGTTAACCAGATCGCCCAGTATCGGATTTTTTCCACGGTGGATCTGAAGTCTGCATACCACCAGCTCCCAATCCGCCCGGAGGACCGCCAATACATGGCATTCGAGGCCGATGGCCGCCTCTTCCATTTCCTCCGTGTTCCCTTGAGCGTCACTAATGGGGTTTCGGTGTTCCAACGAGCAATGGACCGAATGGTGGACCAGTACGGACTGCGGGCCACGTTCCCGTACTTGGATAACATTACCATCTGCAGCTATGACCAGCAGGACCACGACGCCAACCTCTACCATTTTCTCCAGACGGCTCAGAAACTAAACCTCACCTATAACAAGGAGAAATGCGTTTTCCGCACGACCAGACAAGCCATCCTCGGCTATGTCGTGGAAAACGGAGTCCTGGGTCCCGACCCGGACCGTATGCTTAGAACTCCCTCTCCCTCAGTGTCCCAAGGCCCTCAAATGGTGCTTGGGATTATTTTCGTATTACGCCCAGTGGATCCCTCAATATGTGGACAAAGCCCGCCCACTCTTTAAGGCCACACTATTTCCCCTGTCAGCTGAGGCGCGCCAGGCCTTCAACTGCATCAAGGACGACATCGCCAAAGCGGCCATGCGGGCGGTGGATGATCCACCCCCTTTCAGGTTGAGAGCGACGCCTCAGAGGTAGCTCTTGCAGCCACTTTAAATCAGGCAGGGAGACCAGTCGCATTCTTCTCCCGTACCCTCTCCGCTTCGGAACTCCGACACTCGGCAGTCGAAAAAGAAGCACAAGCTAGGCCGGCCCAAGGTACCGGCAACTCGGGCAGTCGCCCGGGGCGCCATGTGTTAGGGGGCTCCAGAGACTCGGGTCCCGCGCATGCGCAGTTGGGCCGGTGCCAACCAGCGCATGCGCGGTGGCCGCCCTCCCCAGGGCGGCCCCCTCCCCCTCCGTCAGCCCCTCCGGCTCCGGCCCCTCCCTCCGGCCCCCCCCCCCCCTCCGTCCGCCCCCCCGCCTCGGCCCCGCCCCCTGCCTCGGCCCCCCCCTGCCCCCCCCTCGCCCCTCCCCCCTCGCCCCCCCCCCCCTCGGTCCCGCCCCCCCCGGCCCCCGAAGGGCGCTGAAGTTCAGCTTGCCCGGGGCGCCAGCAACCCTAGGGCCGGCGCTGAGCACAACCATTGTGGAAGCTATTCGTCACTGGAGGCACTACCTCGCAGGTAGGAGGTTCACCCTCATCACCGACCAAAGATCGGTTGCCTTCATGTTTGACAACTCGCAAAGGGGCAAGATTAAAAACGATAAACTCCTGCGGTGGAGGATCAAACTCTCCACCTATAGCTACGATATTAAGTATCGACCAGGGAAGCTCAGCGAGCCCCCAGATGCCCTATCCCGCGGGACGTGCGCCAGCGCGCAGATCGACCGCCTCAAAATCATCCACAACGACCTATGCCACCCGGGGGTCACCCGGCTCGCCCACTACATCAAAGCCCGAAATCTGCCTTTCTCTACTGAGGAGGTAAAAGCCGTCACCAGAGACTGCCTGATCTGTGCGGAGTGCAAACTACACTTTTTTTGACCAGACAGGGCCCATCTGGTCAAGGCTTCTAGGCCCTTTGAACACCTCGCGATCGATTTCAAAGGGCCACTCCCCTCAACTAACAGGAACGTTTACTTCTTAAACGTCATAGATGATTTCTCCCACTTCCTATTTGCTATTCCATGCCCTGACAGGACCTCCCACACAGTCATTAGGGCCCTGCAGAGTATCTTCACCCTGTTTGGTTTCCCCAGCTACGTGCACAGCGACCGGGGTGCGTCCTTCTTGAGCGACGAGCTGCGTCAGTACCTGCTCGACAAGGGCATCGCCTCAAGCAGGACTACCAGCTATAACCCCAGGGGGAATGGGCAGGTGGAGAGGGAGAATGCGACGGTCTGGAAGACCGTCCTACTGACCCTCCGGTCCAGGAATCTCCAAGTCTCCCATTGGCATGAAGTCCTCCCAGACGCGCTCCACGCTATTAGGCCCCTCTTATGCACAGCGACCAATCAGACCCCTCACGAGAGGCTCTTCATTTTTTCCAGGGGCACTACCATGGGGGTCACACTTCTGGCATGGCTGAAGACACCGGGCCCTGTACTCCTGAGGAAGCACGTCAGGGCGCACAAAACCGACCCCTTTGTTGAGAAGGTGCGCCTGCTTCACTCCAACCCCAGTACGCCTTCGTCGAGTTCCCTGACGGCCGTCAGGACACCGTATCCCTCCGGGACCTTGCACCCGCGGGTCCAGCATCCCCTCTATCACTACAGATGCACCCCTCACCCTACACCCCATCCCGCCGACCCCTCGGGCTCCCGAGCCCACAAGCCCGCTGCATCGGTTCCGCATTTGTAAGCACAGTTGTGTTGCCCGATCACTAGGGGGAGTAGCGCTGGGAATGCTTAGGGGTTTGTACAGGGCTCCACCCTTGGCTCCGCCCACGACACCTCTCCCTGGACTGCTGTATAAATACCAATGCTCAGAGACAGTCGTTCAGTTCATCGAGAGTTCAAAGCGGAACAGGCTGGCTCTGTTGTAAGTAGATTAAAACCACTGTTCATATCTTAAAGCACGTGTCTAGTGAATTGATGGTTCCATCACCACCCAAAGCTGCAGACTGGCTATCCGATCACTCGGTATCTCTCCAAATGGAGAAAATCAAATTCGCCATCCGAGGGTAAGACGACAGCTTCCACCAAACGCGAGAGCCATTCACCCAATTGTTCCGGGATCTGTTTGTGGACAATAAACAAGCGGAAGAAAGCCAGGTAGCCAAGAACCAGGGGAAAGCAGCCAAAGCATGAAAGGGAGAGATAGACCGGGAGAGTGGGTGGGGGGAACATCTAAATCTCAGAGGAAGGAAAGGCAAACCACAGGGGGGCGGGGGAGGAAGTGGAGAAGGGGGGAGGATGGAAGAGACCGGGAATAATAGAGGAGAGCCAGGGAGGTTGGGGGAGGGGGGGGGGGGAGAGAGGGAGGGAAACGTTAACTAACGACATCCACAGGAACAGAGAAAAAGGAGAATACAGGCGGAGGCCAGGAGGGCTGGCTGAAGCGTCCGGGAGAAGCAAGGAGCAACAGACCCATTTGAGGATTGCCCTCCAGAATTGTCTCTCTGGCACCCGAATGTATATCTAACCTCCACCTCCCCCCACAAACAGATGCCTACTTATGTGTGTAAATAAAGTTGCTGCGGCTGGGCGGGTGCATTATACCCTACAAGTTACATTATTTAATTTTGTACTTCTCTCGTGTTGTTACTGTTTTTTCTTTCTCCTCTCCCTTTGTGATTTGTGTGTGTGCCCTTCCCATATATATATATATATATATATCATATCCTATGTACGTAACGGCAAATATACTTTGTTCCAAAATCCAATAAAGAACATTTATATTAAAAAAAACGCCCGCAGGCTTGTGCCCTTACAGGATGCCGCCTCTACCCGCTCCCACACCGACCCCTCCCCCACTACCCACCCCCTGACTATTGATATATTAGCCGCCCAGTAGTCATAATGTTCGTAAGAGCCAGCGCCCCCTCCACATTCCACTGCTCCAGCAGAACATTCCTCGCCCGCAGGATTTTTCCAGCTCAAATAAAACCCAACATCGCCGCCTTCATCTTCCTGAAAAACGCCTTCGGGATTAAAAATTGGGAGACACTGAAATACAAATAGCAATCTCAGGAGGACGGTCATTTTCATAGTCTAAGGACAGCATGGTGGTGCGGTGGGTTAGCCCTGTTGCCTCACGGTGCTGTATAAATACCAATGCTCAGAGACAGTCGTTCAGTTCATCGAGAGTTCAACGCGGAACAGGCTGGCTCTGAGGTCCCAGATTCGATCCTGGCTCTGGGTCACTGTCCATGTGGAGTTTGCACATTCTCCCCGTGTTTGTGTGGGTTTCGCCCCACAACCCAAAGATGTGCAGGGTAGGTTGATTGGCTATGCTAAAATTGCCCCTTAATTGGAAAAAATTAATCTAAATTTAAAAAAAAATTTCAGTCTGTACACTCCCCACCAGTGACAGCGGGAGCATGTCCCACCTTCGGAAATCCCCTTTCATCCTTTCTATTAGTCTACCCAAATTCAATTTGTGAAGCTGACCTCATTGCTATGCCACTTGAATACCCAGGTACCGAAAGCTCTCTCCCACCACCTTGAACGGCATCTCCCCAATCTCTTCTATCCCCTTGCCTGGATCGTAAGACCTCGCTTTTGCGTATATTCAATTTATAACTTGAGAACTGACCAAATTCCTCCAGTATCCCCATAATCAGTCCAATCCCCCCAGCAAGTCTGCTATATATAGGAGCAAATAGTCCGCATAGAGCGAGACCCTGTGTTCCACCCCCCTCCCCTCCGTACTTTCCCCTGCCAAAAGTTTGATGCTCGCAGCGCCATTGCCAAAGGCTCTATGGCCAGGGCAAACAGTAGTGGGGAGAGTGAACACCCTACAGTATCACCTAACCTGATACAAGTTAAAATACTCCGACCGCACACGATTCGTCCTTACATTTGCCACTGGTGCCTGATAGAGCAACTGGACCCAATCCACAAATCCCTGCCCGAACCAAAACCGTCCCAGGACCTCCCATAAATATTTCCAATCCACCCTGTCAAAGGCCTTCTCTGCATCCATGGCCACCACCACCCCGACCTCACGCCCCCTCCGTAGGCATCATTATTACATTTAAGAGATACCTAATATTGGTATTCAGGTGCCGCCCCTTAACAAACCCCATCTGATCCTCCCCTGATGCAGTCCAGTATCTTTGCCATCCACATTTAATAAGGAGATTGGTCTATATGTCCCACAGCTTTCCAGATCTTTGCCCCGTTTCAAGATGAGAGAGATTGATGCCTGCAATAACATCAGGGGGAGCACTCCACATCCTTTGACTCAATAATGCCTTTGCCAAAAGCAGCCCCAGCATGCTGGAAAACCTTTTATAAAATTCCACCGGGTATCCAACCAGTCTTGGGGCTTTGCCAGATTGCATCGTTTGCAGCCCCACTATTACTGCCCCAAGTCCAATTGAGTCCCCCAGGCCCTAGACCAACTCCTCATCCACCTTCGGGAACTCCAGCCCCCCCCAGAAATCGTCCCCTCCCATGGCTGGGGGTTCCGAGTTATACAGCTTACTATAAAAATCTCGAAACATACCATTCACCCCCGCCGGATCCAAAACCACCTTCCCACCTGCAACCCTCACTTTCCCAATCTCTCTCGCCGCCTCCTGCATCCTCAACTGATGTGCCAGCATCTGACTAGCTTTCTTCCCATATTAATAGACCGCCCGCCTTTCCCTCCTCAGCTGCCCCACTGCCTTATCTGTGGACAGGAGCCCAAATTCCAACTACAGCCTCTACCGTTCTTTCAAAAGCTCATCCTCCTGAGTCTCTGCATACCTCCTGTCCACCTGTAAGATTTCTCCCACCCACCAACCTTTCTAACTCCACCCTCTCCACCTTCTCCTTGTGCGTCCGAATAGAAATAAATTCCCTTCTGCCTTATGCACCTCCCAGACCACCCCCACCGACACCTCACCCGTATCATTGATCTTTGTGACCTCCCTCACCCACTCACTTAACTGCTCCTCCGCTAATAGCCCCATATCCAACCTCCATTGCGAGCACTGGACCCTTTTACTTACTCGCAAGGCCACCCAGTGTGGGGTGTGGTCTGACACCACTATTGCTGAATATTCAGCAGCTACCACCTCTTCCAGTAGCATTTTGTCTATCAGAAAGAATTCTATTCGGGAATACACCTTATGTACACGGGAGTACAACAAATATTCCTTACCCCTCAGCCTCCCGAATCTCCGAGTATCGACAACACAACCCCCCCCAAGTTTTCCATAAACACTGGGAACTCCTTCGCTGTAGCCGATACCTTCTCCGACCTGGCAGGACAAATGTACAAATTTGCGAGTCCTCTAAGACAGAGCTCCCAGGTTTGGCTGCATTGGCTCATTTACCCAAGGACTTTCTGTATGGTGAAGTCATTGAAGCCAGATGACCAGTGGGATGCCCAAAGCTCTGCTTCAAGGATGCTTGCTGGTGTGACATAAAGACCCCAAACATCGATTATCGCACTTGGAATTCACTTGCTGACACCAGAGGAAAATGTGACTCCCCCCTTGTGGTCTGGCAGTGGCTTCAGCTCTAGGTGGAGGGGTTTGCCTCCTCATCCACTCCTCCTGGTGGTTGGATGTGGTGACCCTGGTGATCTACTGCTCCCCAGATCTGGAATACCTGACTGTGAAGTACTACCTTCCACGTGAGTTCACCAGCCATCATCACAGCAGTCTACATGCATCCCATCCCAGATAGAAGTGAAGGCGGCGCTGGATGAATTGTACACTGTTATAAACAACTATGAAACAGAACACCTGGAGGCCTTGTTCATCGTAGCCGGGGCCTTCAACAAGGCCAACCTGAAGAGTGTACTGCCAAAATTCCACCAACACATCTCCTGTCCCACCAGGGGCAACAATATTCTCGACCACTGCTACACAAAAATCAACGGTGCCTACCGTTCCATCCCCTGACCGCACTTTGGAAAATCAGACCATAAGACGGTGCTCCTTCTACTGGCATACAAACAGGAACTTAAGCGGGAGAATCCGATTAAGAAGGTCGTGCACTGTTAGTTCGAGGAAACAGAAGAGCTCCTACATGACTGCTTGGAGTCAGTGGACTGGTCTATATTTAAGAACTCAGCGACCAACCTAAACGAGTATGCCACCACCGTCACAGACTTTATCAGCAAATGTGTGGATGACTGCGTGCCAAAAGAAAGTTCCCCAACTTGGAAACCATGGCTTAGTCTGGATATTGACTCCCTACTGAAGACCAGGTATTCCCGACTGAAGACCAGGTCTGAGGCATTTAAGTCAGGGAACCCTGACCTATGCAAGAAACCCAGGTACGACCTCTGCAAAGTCATCCGAGATGCTAAGAGACAATATCAGACCAAGCTAGAGTCACAGACTAGCCTTACAATCTCTCGTCAGTCGCGGAAAGGCGTAAACACCATAACAGGCTACAAAGCGAAGCCAAGCAGAATCTCCAGCAGCAACGCATCCTTCCCCGTTGAACTCAATGCATTTGATGCTCGGTTCCAGCAGGAAACCAGCAAACAGCTGTTGACTTCCGCAGCAGCCCTGGGCAGACCCATACCCACCGTAACAGCTTCCAAAGTCAGATCGACCTTCTTGGAAATGAGCCCTTGGAAGGTGATGGATCGGATTGGGTCTCTGGTCGTGCACTCGGACCCTGCACAGACCAGCTGGCAGATGAGTTCACCGACATCTTCAACCTCTCCGTAATCTGTTTCGAGGTCCCCATCATAGAAGACCACCATCGTACTGGTACCAAAGAAGAACGAGGCAACATGCCTCAATGACTACTGTCCGGTGGCCCTGACATCGATCGTGATGAAGCGCTTTGAGAAGTTGGTCATGAGGCATATCAACACCATACTCCCAGAGTGCCTTGATCTACTGCAATTCGCATACCGCCACAACCGGTCCGCAGCAGATGCCGTCTCCCTGGCCGTACACTATTCCCTGGAGCATCACGACAACAAGGATTCCTACATCAGACTACTATTTATTGATTAGAGCTCCGCCTTCAACACTATAATCCCAGCCAAGTTTATATCAAAGTTCCAAAACTTAGGACTTGGCTCCTCACTCTGCAACTGGATCCTTCAC
The DNA here is from genome assembly GCF_902713615.1 of Scyliorhinus canicula. Lineage (NCBI taxonomy): Eukaryota > Metazoa > Chordata > Chondrichthyes > Carcharhiniformes > Scyliorhinidae > Scyliorhinus > Scyliorhinus canicula. The sequence continues at coordinate 46,160,475 of NC_052166.1, forward strand.
TTTCTGACCCATAGACCACAATCAGTAAGAATAAACAACAACACCTCCTCCACGATAGTCCTCAATACCAAGGCCCCGCAAGGCTGCGTATTTAACTCCATACCATACCCTCTCTACATGCACGATTGCATGGGAAAATTTGGTTCCAACTTAATCTACAAGTTTGCTGACGACATGACCGTAGTGGTTCACATCACGAACAACGACGAGCCAGAATACAGGAGGGAGATAGAAAACCTAGTGGAGTGGTGTAACAACAATAATCTCTCCCTCAATGCCAGCAAAACTAAAGATCTGGTCATTAACGTCAGGAAGCAAAGTATCGTACAAAAACCCCGATCAGCTTCAATGGTGCCAAGGTGGAGTAGTTGACAGCTTCAAATTCCTAGGGGTGCACATCACCAGCAACCTGTCCTGGTTCACCCACGTCGACGTTACGACCAAGAAAGCAGAACAGCGCCTATTCTTCCTCAGGAAACTAAGGAAATACGGCATGTCCACATTGACTCTTAGCAACTTTTACAGGTGCACCATAGAAAGCATCCTATCTGGCTGCATTACAGGCTGGTATGGCGCAACTGCTTGGCCCAAGACCGCAAGAAACTTCAGCGAGTCATGAACACAGTCCTGTCCATCTCACAAACTCGCCTCCCAGCCATTGACTTTTATCTACACGTCCCGCTGCCTTTGGAAAACAGGCAGCACAATCAAAGACCCCTCCCACGCAGATTACTCACTCTTCCAACTCCTTCATCGGGCAGGAGATACAGAAGTCTGAGAACATGCACAAACAGATTCAAAAACAGCTTCTTCCCCGCTGTTACCAGACTCCAAAAACAATCCTCTTATGAACTGATCTGATTAATACTACTTCTATCTGCTTCACCCTATGCCTTTGTCTATGTATTCACATTGTATACCTTGTGTTGCCCTATTATGTATTTTCTTTTCATGTACTAAATGATCTGTTTGAACTGCACGCAGAAAAATACTTTTCACTGTACCGCGGTACACGTGACAATAAACAAATCCAATACATTCCAAAAAAAACCCCACAATGGCACTTGGAAGCTTCATGTGCAGCACTTGTGACAGAACCTGCCTCTCAACGATTGGCCTCTTGATCCATCGGCAAAAGTGCACCATATGAAGGTACCCTCATCTGAAATGGATTGTTTTCTGCGTGTCCCGTCATATTTCATTGATGTCTAACAGATCATAATTCATCTCTCCATTATAAATAATCTCAGTTGAAGGAAAAAACTGGTGGAAATGACTGATTCGGTGAGGTTTTCAACGCAGGCACTTTAATGCTGAGAAAACAGGTATGAGCCCAGGCTCTCACAAAGGACATCTTGATTCATTAGGGGGTGGGATCCCTATCATACGATATGGTTCAGGCCCTGTGGTCGTTAATTTACTTGTGGTTTTGGCAGGGGTTGGTTCCCAACATGGAGTTGTTGTGCTGAATTCAGGGGGCTATTCTGGTAGAGGAAGAGGTCCATGTCACCTTGAAAAAATATCCAGAAATGTTCAGTTCAAAATGTTTAATGAGGTCCTCAGGACCAGAGTGCAGTAATGCTCTGAAGGTAACCGCACAGATCCTCATCCAGAAAAACATCGAGGGCGGGATTCTGTGATCCTGAGGCTAAGTGTTGACGCCATCGGAAACACCGTCGCGTTTCTCGACGGCATCAACACGGCCTCAGGATCAGCAATTCTAGCCCCTATAGGGGGCCAGCATGGCACTGGAGAGGTTCATGCCGCTCCAGCTGCTGATCCCGGCACGAACTGGGCGCTGCGGGATCCACACATGCACAGTGGCTTCCTTCAACGTGCCGGCCCCGACGCAACATGGCGCAGGACTACAGGGGCCCCCAGCCAGAGAGGCCGGCCCGACGATCGGTGGGCCTCGCTCGCGGGCCAGCGGAGCCCGCCCCCGGGGTCGGGCCCCCTCACCCTTCCATGTCGAGTTCCCGCCGGCTGAGAGCAGGTGTGGACAGTGCCAGCAGGACTTGCCGTTTTTACGCCGGCCGCTTGGCCTTTCCCGGGCCGAGAATGGGCGGGCCGGCCGCATAGAGCGGCCCCTGACCGGTGCCGCGCCAACTATGCTGGTGCTAATGGCACCGATTCTCCGCTCTGCGGAGAATTGCGTGCCGGCGTCGGGGCAGTGTGGCACGATTCAACTTTCCAGTCGCAGTCACGGGGATTGTCCGACCCGGCCCCGGGCTGAGAGAATCCCGCCCCTCGTTCCCCATTGTTGCCATTTGACCACTGTGGAAGTGGTGAGCAGTTCCTGGATCCAAGATTTAAAAAAAGCAAATTACTTAAACAGGACAAAGCTTGTTCTTCTCACAATTTAATTTGCAATAGCTGCCTATCTCGGAGGGAGTACTGCACTATGGCATAGTGGCTAGCACTGCTGCCTCACCAAGTGGGAGGGACTCAAAGGTGAGGAGGTTTTTCAACAGGCTGGACATACTAGCTGTGAGGGAGAAAAAAAAAAGCGGAGACTGGAAGTCACGGAGAGTATTCATGCAGTCAGGGAAGCAACGGGTCCAGGCGGATTCCCGGTGGACTGCTACAAAATATTTGCGGCAGCACCTCTGTGAGAAGTTCAATGACTCGCTATTGAGAGGGACCGTGCCCATGCTGCCACAGGCCTCAATATTGCTGATCCCTATAAAAGACTAAGACCCGACAAGAGTGCTTGTCATGCAGACCTATCTCACTCCTAAATATTTATGCTAAAGTCCTGGCGAAGGACCAGGCAAGGCGACTGGAAAGTTGAATGCCAAAGGTAGTCAATTTATTTTGTATGTAATGTCCACTGCATTTGGGTTGCTATTTTCTAAAGTACAATGGAAAAGGTTTCTACCTCCTTCTCTTTGAATTTTGGGGGAGCCTGTTTAAATTTAAACGAGTCACTACTGAGTTCCGTTCTAGGATTAAGCTCCCCTCTAGTTGCTGGCAGCTCCCTTCTAATTTCCAGCTGGAACTCTCCCTCTTTTGCTTTTTCCTCTCTCTCCAATTCCAACTCCCTTATTTCAATTCTGAATTGAATTAACGCATAATTCTTAGAGTTAGAGCGAGCAGGCCCTTGTCTCTCAGCAGCCAAATCTCCAACCCTGCTTTTCATTGGTCTTTGAAAATCATCAGACAGGATCCAATCACCATCTGTTACCGGGCAGAATATAGTCATTTGGCCAATTCACTGACCACTAGTCACCCAATCGAATCGTATCCCACCCCATCTCTCGTGTGCCATTGAGTCTGAGTTCTGCTGTTCGAAAACTAACACCATATAAAGTATTCTGCAACTTTTTGAATTCCTCCTCTCTGTTGCTTGACTTAAAGATACATGTCCATTAAGCATCCATGGATCAAAATGATAACAGCAAAAATAAAGGGGAAAAGGGAATCAACAGGAAGCACCCTTACAGAATTCATGTACACAGATCATTCAATGTGTCACGACACAGAGGATAGTTAGCATAGCATATGGGCTCTTTGGCTTCATAATGTATCTTTATAAAGCTCTAGTTAGGTCACAATTAGAATACTGTGTTCAGTTCAGATCACCAAACTTCAGGAAGGATGAGGGTCCTTAAGGGGATGCAGGGGAGATTTACTATAATGGTTCCCAGGGATGAGGGAATTTAGCTATAAGGTTAGGTTGGAGAAATGGGTTGTTTTATTTGAAGCAAACAAAACTTACATGATTGTAACTGGTTTAGATAAGGTAGACAAAGAAAAACTGTCCCTATCAGCTGATGGCACAAGATCCAAGGGTCACAGATTTAAGGTTTTGGGTGAGAGATACAGTGGGGGTGGGGTAGCTGGGGAGTTGAATGTCAGGAAGAACTGTTTTTAAACATAGTGAGTGGGGAACCCGTTACCTACGAGAGTGGTGGAAACAGAGACAATTATTCTATTTCCTTTCAAAAGCATTAGAAACATGAAGCAAATAAACATGCAGGACTGCAGAGGTTAGAGTGGGGAATAGGACTTACTGGATTGTCCTACAGACAGCCAGCGTGGACTTGATGGACCAAAGGCTGCTATCTGTGCTGTAATAGTTTATGATTCTATGAACAACGTTTCAATTTACCAACAGCACAGTTGCTTCTGGATCACAAGGTAGTGTGTTCAAGCTTCATGATGAGCAAATAATCAAGGCAGACAGTTTGGTTCAGTACTAAGGGAATATGGCACTGTTGGACATGGCTGCTTTCAGGTGAGATGTTGAACTGAGGTTGTGTTTATTTACCTGATGGAAATGTGAAATATCTCATGGTACTCTTCAAAGAGCTGGGGAGTTGTGCTGGCGAACACATATGCCTCATTAAAAGAAATGATCTGGTGATTTGTCTCATTGTCATTTGAGATTTTCTTATGTGCAATGACGACACTTCAGAAGTACTTCACTGAGTATGAAGCAGCCAACAAATGGTCGGCGAATTAGCCATAAAATCTGCAACTTTGACCAAGATGTTACATAGCCTTCTTTCCTCCTTTAAGACAAACTTCTGACCAAGCTTTGGTTCTCTGATCTAATATCTCCTTTTATGACTCACTGTCAAAATTTGTTTGACAATGCTTCGAAAATTGTCTTATAAACATTTTTGTCATGCCTTGTAATCTCTTATTTTTGTGCACCTTAATTCCTCGCCCGGTAATATGTAACCCAGAAATTATAAACAATAACATAATAATGTACAAAACAATTGATTTTGATAAGTTGATTCACATTTATTTTTCAAATTTCTAACATTCTAAACATGCTTTTTAACACTTATTGGTCACATATTTTTCAAAAGGTAGTCAAGTTACAGAGCGGAGCAAACAGAAATCCATAAAGAACCAACATTTCACAATTTCTAATACATGGAAAAAAACATTATGTTGCACAAATTTTAAAAAAACAATAAAAGGTCCTGAAGTTTGATTCTGTTGCCCCGTACTCTGGATGTAAATAAAGCAGTGATCCTTTCATAGCTGAAAGAGAAATGTTAGCTATCAAAGGTTAAACTGAAGTGACATCATGTTTCCCTGATATATTCAAGGGATCTTGGGAAAAGTTAGAACTTTTTTGAACTGTATAAGGTGGCCATTTATGTTGTGATATTATAATTGCTTCTGACGAGCCAATCAGCTTCAGTTTACCCGTAACACTTTCTGACAAAGAAAAGAAGGCTCATTGGCTATATTGTTACAGTAAGCAAGTGAGAACCAACAGCACATTATCGGATGAAAACTATATCATGGAAAATCACAACCCATTTTTTGAACACAATTCTAATTTGAACACATACAGAATCCTCTGCTCGGTGAAATTGGAGAAATAATCACTAACATTCTGCTTACTTTATTGATTCTACCTGTTTTAATGCATCGTGCAATTACAGGTTTGCTGGAATTTGGTAAACTAGTTTAGTTAACAGAAAATGACAATTTTTATTATAGCTAATCCACCTAACCTGCACTGTGGGAGGAAACCTGGAGGAAACCCATGCAGAAACGGGGAGAAACTACAAACTCCACACAGAGAAACTACAAACTCCACACAGTCACCCAAGGTCTTAACTGAACCCGGGTCCCTACCACTGGAACAGTAGCACCAAAGTCTTAAAAAGTGTGCATTGCAACAGGGTGGAGGAAACTAATTCAATAGTAGCTTGACAGGGCTATGAGGAAACAGCAGAAGATACGACTAATTAACTAACTCCACACAGGCACTACAGTCAGATGGCTTTCTTCTATGGTGTAGTACGAACTACGCTAACATAGAAGAGTAAGTGCAAGGATGTAATAACTAACGTAAAAGCTAGTTGTGCAAAATTATATTATACATATTATAATGGCAAAGAGAATGCCATTATTCAGCAATAAATTTCAAAACGGTCGCATCATCTTCCTCTTTTGTTTAAAGGTTGCACCAATAAAATGGAGGTCACTATACTTAACAGGTGATGGAGCATGAAAAATAAAAAAGCTCACTCCTGTGACAAAAGAACGGTCAAGTTGTTGAAGAGCTCAGTTTTGAAAATACATCTCCTTTTCAGATTGGGAGACATCGACAAACTCATGCCATGTATTATATTATACAAATATATTATGATTTGCAAAATATATTACATAGTGATTGTGCACAAGTTCATAATAATCTACTCATGACATTGCATTACCAAAATGAAAAAGGGTGCTGTTTTACTATGCATAATTTACACTCTTCATAGATCAAGCATACCCAGTCATTTATGAGCTGACTCAGAAGAGCACCATTCAAAGCACTGAGCATCATCTGACATTCCAGTAAAAATGCAGAGAACGTGATGCGATTTTTAAATACATTTAGTGTACCCAATTATTTTTTCCAGTTAAGGGGCAATTTAGTGTGGCCAATCCACCTACCCTGCACATCTTTAAATTGTTGGGGTGAGACCCACGCAGACATGGGGAGAATGTGCAAACTCCACACGGCCAGTGACCCGGATCGAACCTGGGTCCTCAGTGCCATGAGACAGCAGTGCTAACCACTGCGCCGCTCTGTGATACTATTGTTAAAGGGACTGAGGACTGGTAAAGAAGGGTTACAAATTTATTAGAGGGCAGCTGGCTTAGGGCAAAGTTGCTACATATGGGGTACCCTTCCACCTTCTCAGATGCATATGATTGCAGAACTTATTAGTTGACTAATTAAACATACTCTCAGGTGAAATTCCGGCTATATCAATCATTGTCACTATTGTGCCCATACAGTTTCACATCTTCCTATTCATTTAGCTCACAGATCTCCTGTCTGAAAAACATTGCACGAATTACTTACTGTAACTAGATTACCAACTACTTTTTTTTTTCACCAATGACAATTTAACCAATTTTTAATGAGTTAGCAATATTCAGAGTATTGGACAATGAACAATTGATCTGTTAGCATTTTATTTTTGAAAAAACATTTACACATGAAACAGGTTAATCCAGGCTCTCAGTAAAAATGTATTAACATAAAAAGTTAACTTCATATAATAAAGTGGAAGGTGTAATAACTTTATTGACTAGATTTAAAGTAGGTGCCAATAAAATCCATGCAAATAGTATTAACTGTAACGATTTTCCAGTTATAATGGTGCCAAACTAAACTTATTTAAACTGCTCAATCCTCAACTTGAATATCTTTAACAATCTGACCTGGGATAAGTTAAGCAGCAATGTCAACTGTACACAACTTTGTTCTAGCACTTGGCAGAGGATTCTCCCTGTGAACAAGAAGTTGAGTTCACTGATTTTCCAGAAACAGTTATAGAATTAATCATGGCTTATTAACATAATAATTCAAATGTATGAAATTGGTTTTCACAGTCCATAACTTCGTAAATTCATTTGAACCTCATCTTTTGATTTACTGAAAAGTGGAATAGTGTAAATGAACAGGCCAAGACCATCATATGGTCCAGCAACAAACGAAGGTGCACAAAATAAACAACAATAGCACCAACAATAGCTCCTTTCCATGGTCAATGTTAAGACAGAATTTGCATTGTAAACTGAGCTACAGTCAGCTTCAGCCACGCTTACAGATATGTGGACATAATGAAGTTTCACCATAATTATGCAGGTTTAAAACATTAACAGTTTTGTGCAGCTAGTGATTGCAAAGGAAATGCTGATACAGTCGCATTGCTTAAATGTTCAAATTTCTGTAAACAGCAAAAAAATTCAACATTTCCACATTATCCCTTTATGACGTTAAACAACAGGATGTCACGAGGTAGTTTTCCACACTGTCATTTGTGTAAATTATGCATCAGCTATTACAAGACACATTCTACAATTCAAAGAAAACACAATTCACAATAGGCAATATGAATCTGATACTCAGATAATCTGTAACTTGTGCCATTGACTGGCGCTTTCCAGAGACATTGTGCTTTTCTCATGGACATATTTGGGATATCAGCACATTCTTCTGCGTTAGTGTTAAAATTATTTATAAACAATAAAACATCAAAACACTTGCGTAGCATTCTATCACAATCCATTTGTTCAGTTTGTTGCTCCATGTTATGTATTATGTTTTGGGTGCCAAAAATGTTTTGCTAAGTAGCACAATCATTTAATTCTTTTCATGCTAAGCCATTCTTAGTTTTGTAACATTTACATTTTGTTCAAAATCTACCAGCTAGTTTTATGAATAGATTCATTTTTAGAAAGAAGTCAAAATACAATGTATGTATTAAATGGATCCTTAAGCATGCAAGAAGTAATGTGCATGTTATCAAGAACTCTTGACAAGAACAAGTACCAGTGAACTGTTTTAAACAAATTGTAATAAATTGAGATTTTTTTTCATTTTGCAAGACTAACACTGGAGCTTCAAACACATTTGTCAGAACTGGACAACTGAGACAATCTCTGGTTCTGATCTAGACCATACTATTCCAGACTCATGCACTTTTGCTCAGTATTTTAGATGGTACCATACATGTGCATTTGGGTTCTGAATTTTTCTTTAAAACAAACTGATCAGGACTAGTAAAATGCAGCTTTGGCCATACAGCAGAATTTATGTTTGGACCAATACATTAGATTTATAATTACAGACTAAACAGCACTGTAGGAATACCTTCACCAAATGGACTGCAGTGGTTCAAGGATGGTCACCTCCTCAAGGGCAACTAGGCCCATATCCAAAAAACAAATGAAAACAATTCTGAGCTTCTGTAGCAATGGTCCCTTAAAAATAAACCTTTAAAAAATCCAATTAACTGTTGATACTTGCATCATTTTCAATAGTCATTTAAAAAATAAACTTTCCATGTCTCAGAGTGATAGAACCAACAATTTAAAGTAATTACGTTTTGTGCAAAAGTATACCTAGTCATGTACACTACACAAGATATTTCAAATAACGTTTTGGCATAAATGAAAGAAAAAGTTAAATTTTAAAATCATCTGAATCTTGATAATTTGAGTTAATATTGTGAGCCATCTGAGATGATGTTGAAGAAATATTTAGTCAAAAATGAATAGCTACATGGAAGTGGCCCATCCTTGATGAATATTTGTTACAATATGCAACTTTTTGGAGTTGTGAAGTAAATGACTATTTAATATGAAGCAAAATTCTGAAGAATTGTATGAATGAATGTGCATTTACCATTAGCAGCCAAGGTTCAATGGTATTTATACAAGAACCATATTACCAAAAATGGTAAGCGGTATACTTGGGCTCAACCCAAATGGGTTTTGCTGCTGTTTTTTTTAATAACTTGCATTTAACTTCTTAGTCCTAAATTTGTCCACAAAAGAAGCTTCCAGCAAAAAGTTAGGTTTTTCCAGTGGGTCACATATTTAAATACAGATCCCTGAGCTACAAACTGCATTGCATACAAAGCAGTGATGACCCTTGGAAAAACTAAGACTTTTATGTTGCCATAAAATGTAGTTGTCACTTATGATTAAACATTTTCTATAAACACTACTATTTCTATAGTTTCACTATACACCAACTTTCCCCCCTTCCTGCTCCCGGATACACAGCAGGACTGATTGCCGCTTATCATCCTGAGAAAGAGATACATTTTCACAAACATCTAATTTGAAAATTTAATTCAATTGAAAAAAGTAAATAATTAATTTGTGGTTTACTTTCACCCACATTCACAAAAAAACTTGTAAAACATAATTAAAACAAAGGTAGAAATGAAATTCAAGTTTAAAGAGGGCTTCTGCTTTGAAGGTCTGGATTAATGCTATATCTTAAGCAATTGATGCATATATGGAACTGACAACTAACTGTGATGCCTCATGTACATTCTGAAACACTTGCAATAAAGCAAAATTATTTTAGTTCCATAAATTTGATACTGAATGAATTTATTTCAGCTTCTTCACATTTGCTGTTTATTTTTTCTATTTATTGTGGTTAACATTTACCAAGTAGAGTTCTGAGAATGTTCATTACCGGCAGTTATGTCTCTTCATAAAACAGTTACATATTTGTACCAATACATCAATTAATTATTTCTTCTGCAAGCTTTCACAATACAAATTTATCTGGGCAGGTAGAACTATTTGGCAAAGAACAGCTCAATGATTATTAATGATTGCATTCTGTGATTAATCCGAATATATGAGGTAGGAATGGTAAATCAGATAATACAGGTTTTCCCTCTTCTATTTTAGGAGATGATAAACATGTTCCACAATCACTAATTAAAAGATTGCCAAAAGTACTCAAATCAAGACAAATTAGTTCTCTTTAATTGTCAAATTTGTAACATTCTGGTTGAAAAGCAAAAGTTCAAATAATCTGGCTACGAACCAACATTTCTGCTTCTATTCTGTTTGTAAATATTAGTTGTTTCCCAAGTTGATCAAGTTCTCCAAATTAAATTACAGAACATAGGCTTTTCTTTATGGGTTTTAAAGCCAGCGCTGTTTTTGCATTGGTTGGCAGTAAATGTACTCCATACCATTTAAAAATGAGCTAACTGTACTAAATTTGTTCATAGAATAGATCATGATTTGATCTGTGTTAACAGACTGCTAACTTGGCTGTACACTTAAATGGAACAATAAGTTAAGATTAAAGGTTGTGCATCAGTACAGGGAAAATCTCCATAATCCACAGTTTCTCCATGGTACTGCTGAACATACAAATATTTCTTTCATAGCTGGGAATCAAAGTCCAACAAAATTGATGTGCCATTCTATGTTTGTGGTACAAAGGCCATTGCTCTGCTGAATGAGAAGTACCACAATCTGAGACTTTACTTGGCAAATGTTTCCCACATCGTTGGGAAATTGGAAATATTATATCGAGGTTCTCCTTGCATTTTAAAAAAAAGTGTGAATAAACAGAAGTGTGAATTCACTTATTTTGGATCATCCACTTTCATATATATATATATTATATATAATGTAACATAAAGCTATCAATTCCCTGAAAACATCCAGCCTTCAATTATTTCCCTCAATTGCAATTTAAAAGAGAAAGATACATAGTGGTTCAAAATTTCTATTTCTAAAACTACTTGATCTACTTTCATCATAATACCTGAGTAATTTTCGTATGCAACACAACACATTCACTTTACCCTGTTTTAAAACAAGTCATAAAAGACTTGGTGGCAAATAAGATGAGGACACCTGCATAAAAGAGTTCAGGTATGCCGATTTTCAGCACATTATGCCAAAAACATTATAGTCATTCTGAGAGTATTTTGTTAGTTTTTTTGATTTTGTCCTTTCCACATTAAATTTATGAACAGTTTTGATCATTTGAATTGAAATGAAAATGAAATGAAAATCGCTTATTGTCACAAGTAGGCTTCAAATGAAGTTACTGTGAAAAGCTCCTAGTCGCCACATTCCGGCGCCTTTTCGGGGAGGCTGGCACGGGATTTTCTTCTGCAAAATAAATCAATAGGATACACAATTTTAAATATTCTCATTCAGAAGCTCGTCCAAAAATTTGAAACAAAGCATCATTAATCAACCAATGAATCTCTTGCCTTAAAATGAGCATATCTGGAGTCTGACTGCAGGAATGATTGAATTAATGAGATCACAAAGGACAGCTAGCTCCAAGAAGACCTCACATAAGGAGGCTTTATTGTTTATGACTAAGTTAATGAAAAAGATGAAAATTTTTTTTTGAGGTACAAGTAGCACCTACAAATCTTCCCTGTGAACATCCGAGGTAAGGCATGTTATGCAGAATCTATTTCACATAAGGAGTGTGCTTATTGTATAGTGGTATAATGGAGTGAAGGGCGCAGATTTCCATAAGCAAGCTCTCTAGCTATTTTAAACAATTCACTGCACACACGAATAAATCCAAAACTTAATCCAACACTTAAAATTCTGATCTACTGCAAGTAAATGAATAATTAAAGCATTAAGAAATTTATGTTCAATTTGATTAATTCACACTATCATTGCCTTTCATTGTGCAGATCAGTCACAAAATGTCATTATTTTGCTGAACATGCGGCAAAATTTCAGACACTTCCTGGTTACTTTGTGAGATAACACGGAATAATGACCGAACTTCACAGGAAATTCTTTAAACAAGATACAGGTAAATATTGGGAGTTACAAGAAAAATGGCCAGATTAGAGTATGGCTGTTGCCTAGGCACTAATCAAATTAGTTGACTTGCTTGCAAAGGGATTAGCAGAAGAAAATAGGTATAGCATGCAATAATAGCTTTGGGAACTCCAGCAAAGGATATATAAAAATTATAAGCAGGGAGACTGAGCTACTTAATTGAAGAGAGAACGACCATGTGAGGAAGAACAAGTACATGCAGAAATGATAAGCTTAAATATCTATTTCTGCAATGATTTAAATACCTAGGTTATTGGGATAATATTGAGCCAAGCCACTAAATTTCAGATGATTTATTAATTCACACTATATTCTGAAGAGAGTCTTAATTTTGCACAAATAGTTACAACTGGGCTTATTTGGGGAAAAGAGACAATGGCTGAGATTTTGCGGTCAGCAAAGAAGCAAGGGTGCTCGTCTCTGACTGAAGAAAGCTGCCCACAAAGATCTAGTGATCATTGTGGTATAGTTTTCTCCTTTCCAAATGCAGTTTAAATCTGGCTCGAAGTCAAGGTAACATCTTGGTGTTCAGGAACAGTGATGTCAGCAAGCAGGTAAGCAGCTAATCACACTGAAGCATTCCCACACAGCAAACCAGGAAGTTAAAGCACCAGATGTATTTCACTTTTACTTCAAATTTTTCGCGAGGAAAGTAAATGATGATTGGATTTTTAGAAGCTAAAACAAAGATAAAGAATTTTTTAAAAGTATCTTGTTTAAAAAAGTGTCACCACTGAGAAATTTGATATTCTACAAATATATAATTACCTTTTCAGGGTCAGTGAGGGAGTTTAGCAGTAATTATTGAAGGTGGTGTGTCATTAAAAAACTCAATTACATAGATGTAATTTTTTTCAAGAGTTTTTCAAGATTAATGGTTGAGTCGGGGTTCTCATCAATTCAATTATTTTCCATTAATTGCAGTCTGAGGGTACCTCAAGAGTGTACCCTCTGGAGAAAAGTAAGATCACGGACAGCACCTTCTGGATTATTGTATTATTCTGCACATGTGTAGACTCCGGAACTTGCTGCCAGTTTTAGTGGAGTAACTATAGCAAATGTAGACAGTTTTGTTGTTATTACCACTGCAAAATCCAAGCCAATATGCAGTCTTGAATATCATAATGGTGCAAGAATCACTGGACAAACCCAAATCATTTTCTTAAATCTAAAGAGATGCAGCAGAAGTTACCCAAATTTGGGCAATATCAAGGTGCATTGTCTTCAGGGCAGAATGTTTAACAACCTTTTTTGCTTTGGGAAGTGAAATGAGACACCATTCATAATTTTCATAGATTGATAAACAAATGATGTAATACAATGCAATTAACATCACAGCACCATTTTTTAAAACAAATGAAAAGGTATGCCACACAGATTTTCCTGAAGACAGTCCAATTTCATGTGGATCCAGAATATGTCTTATTTTATTTAATTCTAAAACCCATGAGTGCAGTCTTTCTGACCAATTATACAATTTCCACTTTTAAAACACAATTTTACTTTCTCATGGCAGAGGTAGGTCATTTAAAGAGAGCAACCCTCACAAAAAAGTGTTGACGGGGAAGATAAATAGGTGCATGCACCTTGAAAAGCAATGCTGTCTTGGAGTTCAACATTCTAAATTATGAAGTCAAGTCATTAAAGTCAAATATCTTACAAATTAAAAAAAGATTGTACATATGATATTAAAATTTAAAAACTTCCATATTAGATCCTTAAAATGTTATTCTTAGACAAGGATTTACATATAATGTACTACTGGTTGACATTTTAAAAATGCAATGTATATTGAATGGGAAACATATTTACCATTTTCTGTTTTCAAAATCTTTGGTTATTTTAGAAACAAACAGCTGCACATCCTGTTTATGTCGTCTGCGGTATTCCTTTGCTCAGAGAAGCAGCGTTAGTCATGTAATGACATCACTGATATTCTAAATTATTTAACAGGACTTTTTGGTATACAGCAAGGAATATCCAAGATGGCACAGCTTCTTTAAATCATCTGCATCAGTACCAAATGTATATTAATAAAAAAAGCTATTTAAAGAAAATGAATTACATTTACCCATTATAAGTCAACTGTAACAGAATCTCATCAGTAGGAACATTGTGTTTGGAAGTAGCACGGTTACAGCACCTGGATGTGTTTTATTGCACCATCCACTTTTAAATCCTTCTGTAGGATCCCCACTGAGACTGTGTACAAAATCACGTCCACACAACAAACATAGAAATTGTTAGAAATAAAACCTCTTGCAAAGACTGGAAATAAAGAGGTAGGTCATTTTTGCAACCGATGTGATTATAATTAGTACCGATTTGTTGCAACAAGGCAGCAGCTTGCCAGAATGGACCACTTTCGTGACAGCCTTAAGGCATTTGAAATGGAAAGAGAGACACATATCCAATGTCAACTCATTATTGAGGTAGTCTTAATAAAACAAAATTTTGCTCAGCCCCTCACCCAAAAATATTTTAAAAATTCAACTAGACCTAAAATGGCAATACTGTAACATTAACACCCTACACACCGTAAACTGCAAGGAAAATGCATTAACTGCATTGTACAGAAGCATGTGCACTGTGTTGAAGATCATACATTCAACTCTGTCGTGAAATAAATAGATAAAGTAAAATATAGCTGCTGTCAGAATCACAGGGTTTCACTCTCAATCTGAGGATTTTCCCTGCTCTCTGAATCTTGGCCAACGTTTCCCCCCCTCCCCCCCCCCCCCTCCTCCCCCCGTCCAAATTCCTTCTCCATCTGAGGCACCAAAGTAAGGCATGGCAAAATCAAGGGCCACTGGCTGATGGCTCATTCTTTACTTGAACTGGCTTTACATGAGTGCAGGACTGCTTTGAAAAGTAAGGGCAGCTGTTCCAAAGGAATATTGACCAGTTTACCTGTAATAAGAAAAGATACAATTAAGCATGAATTTGGGTATTTTATGACTAGTCATTTGGTAGTACAGAACTTCAGTATTGCTGAAAAAAACAAAGACTTTTTTGTTGAAGCTTTTCATCTTGCAATCATCAGGATTGTGGTGAAAACCATCAGAGTCCTATCTCGAGTCGCATTATTTCTTTAATTCTACTTTTCTACTTATATTTAATCCATTAAGTTCCTCCCCTTGACTTATTTTTAGGTACTATCATATTGCTGGTATTTTGTTCTCCTCTTCCATTGTGAAAACCAATAACTGCCCATTGCACAAGTCTGCCATTTGCTCACTATCTATTACACTCACCATATTCAATGGGCCTCTTTATCAGTCACTTTCTTCCAATATATTAAAATATTATTGCTGCTCTACCTGCCTATCTTTCTACCAGAAAAGTCAGCACAAATATGGAATCTCATTCTGTACCCACAATTATTTTTTGTTAAAACAGAAAGAATTTCATTGGGTGATGTCATATTAGGCAGTTATTTGTTAGTATAATGATAAATCAGGTCCAGCCAATTTAGATTAAAATAATGAGTCTTAAATTACCTGCAATATAACGTATCTCTGGCAGGCACATCATAAGTTCAGGGAAACGTTTGGTCTGGTGTGGATACTTGAATTCAGTGTAATCCTGGCACACATACCAGTAACGCTTATTCAATTGCTCCAATTGAGACACATTGGTCAGGCCCCCTATATCTGCACAAAAATATTCAAATAGCACTTTGATTAGCAAGAATACGTTTGAATACAAATTACTTAGTTACCTGTATGTACTTTTCACTCCATATTATTCATAATCTATGTTAGGGCCTTCAGGAATTTTATGTAAAAACCTATTTTTTGAGGTAGAGTGCCCTGGGTATCAGATAGCATTTTATTTTGAAAACCAATCTTTTCTCACTTACTCTCCTGAAGGCACTGATTCTTGGTTGGTATGGTTCCACAGTCATTGGTAGCCCTCCAAGTGTCTTATCTAGTGGTCATTCTTCATGTACAAGTCCAGGTGATGAAGGTGGGCAGGCCAATCAACCTTGGGAGGCATCACTTTCAAGTCCAATCTTTACTCAAGTGCCTGTACATAGATATTATTTTCCGGCAGGGGCTACTGATTAAGATCAGGAATCCGAGCTAATTATTCCTCTTCCTGATTTGGAAACACTGAAGATAATTGTAGCACCCAGCTACGATCCTGATTAAGTTCAGCTAATACAACATAGTTTGGACAAGATGTAGCAGAATAGGTAGAAGCTTATAAAAATAAGAGCATCCCTGTAGTATTTACCATATTTGTAAATTAAAAAAAATAAGATTTTAAAAAACCTTCAGAACAGTTAACACAACTGACATAGATCTTAGCTCTGCGTTTTTGATTACCATATCTTACTTAGCAAATTAAAGTCAGAGAATAATTTTATGGGGCCATTCAGGAATGATACGCTTAGAGGCGGGAAGGCATCGGGTGCTAACATGCCATTTTGCCAGCAGCAGGAAAGGTGGCAGAAGACCTGTCTGCTTGAATGGCCAATCAAAGGCTTAATTACTATTAAGCAATAATCTCTTAATATCTCAAATTGCCAAACACATCACAGATACAAATAATTTATACCACGAATTCTGGCTGCGCCAACATTAGACATCAGATTAGGGTCATTGTGACACTGAATTTAGGGAAAACATTACTATCAATGCCAAAGAACTTAACTGTATTTCCTATCAGACCCATAAAAAAATCCAATACTAGTCCGGTAATAATAGCTTCATTGAGAATTTGGAGGCAGTTTCACCAACACTTCGGATTGGGGGCAATGTCAAGGGAAATGCCGATTTGGGGGAACCACAGATTTGAGCCAGGGAGGTGGGATGAAAATTTTCGGAAATGGGAGGAGAAAGGGATTAAGATACTAAAAGATTTGTTTCTGAGGGGTCGGTTTGCAGGATTAAAGGAGCTGGAAGCAAAGTATGGGCTGGAGCAGGGGGAAATATTTAGATACATGCAGGTTCGAGATTTTGCCAGAAAGGAGATACAGAGCTTCCCGGTGGAACTGGCCTCCACGTTGCTGGAGTAGGTGCTGACGACAGGGGGACTGGAGAAGGGGGTAGTGTCAGTGCTTTACAGAGCTATTTTGGAAGAGGAGAAGGCACCACTGGAAGGAATCAAATCAAAGTGGGAAGAAGAGTTGGGAGAGGATATGGAGGAGGGGTTCTGGTGTGAGGTGCTCCGGAGAGTGAATGCCTCCACATCGTGCGTCAGGTTGGGGCTGATACAGCTGAAGGTGGTATACAGAGCACACCTCATGAGGGCGAGGATGAACCGATTCTTTGACGGAGTAGAAGAAGATGTGTGTGAACGTTGGTGGGGTGCTAATCACGTTCATATGTTTTGGTCCTGTCCAAAGCTCGAGGATGACTGGAAGGAGATTTTTAGGGTAATGTTATAACCTGCCTGTTTACCATTGGCTGGGGACTAATGACAATTCCACAATCCTGTGGGAGTATGAGATTCCCCAATGAGGGGGGAGGGGAAATCATTAGCAGACACCTGGCATAAATAGAGCTGGCCAGTTTGGAACCAGAGAGAGAGAGGAATTGGCAGCAAGAGAGGTTGTTGTTGCTGCTGCTGTTGTATGTATATATATGTATATATATATATATATATATATATATATGTTAATTTGTAAATAAATGTTATTTCTTTGTATCCTGAAAACTCATGCTGGATTCTTCGTGGCCCTCACAAAACTGGCGACGAGGGTTAAAGTGAATAGCTGTCTACACTGCTGAAGCCACCTCCCTGGATTTTTGTTGGACACAGGTTGGAAGTTGTTTTCTATTACACCATGCCTCTGTATGGACATTTGGATGTTTTTGATGCTGCGCTGGAAAGCTGGAACCAGTACACACAAAGGATGCGTTACTATTTCCGGGCAAACAACATCACCGAAAACGAGCGCTAAGTGGTCATTTTGCTCACTGCCTGCGGCCCACATACGTTTGGGGTGATTAGGAGCCTTACGTACCCAGCTGCGCCGGACACCAAAACGTTTGATGAACTTGTGAACTTAGTAGGGCAACATTTTAACCCAACCCCATCCACGATAGTCCAACATTACCGGTTTAATACCGCTGAAAGGACCCCAGGAGAATCCCTTGCCGACTTTCTATCCAGGCTGCACAGGATTGCGGAGTACTGTGACTATGGTGAGACCTTGTCAGAAATGTTACGCGACCGTTTGGTTTGCGGTATTAACAATGCGGCCACCCAGAGAAAGTCATTAGCCGAGCCAAGATTGACTTTTCAACAGGCCATTCAAATAGTATTGTCCCGAGAGAGCGCAGAACGAGGAGTGCAGGAGCTACAGGGAATGGAGGTGCATGCCTTGGGGCGCAACTCCTTCCGTCCGAAAGCACCCACCCGCACCCCTGCGGTACCTTGGGCAAGGCGACGTCCGGATTGACGCCAGTGGCCGTCAGACATTCCTCCCTGAAGGGAGCCTTCTCCAGAACCAATGGATGAGGAGCCATGTCCGTGTCAGACTTGTAGGCGCCGACCCCGTCGCGGATGCCGGTCCTGGGGGCGCCAGAGGCGCCGTCGTTCCGACCGCAACTGGGGCCAGCCCAGGGGCCGTACCTTTCATTTGGATGAACCTGCGGCGACTACTCCCGAGGATGTGGAGACAGAGGATGACTGCCTGCAGCTGCATTGTGTGGCAGCTCCCTGTGTGGCCCCCATTAAAGTGACAGTACGGGTCAATGGTTGCCCACTTGAGATGGAGTTGGACATTGGCGCAGCGGTCTCCGTGATCGCCCAGAGGACATTCGACCGCATCAAGCAGGGTATACAGACCATTACATTAACTGACACACAGGCCAGGTTGGCCACCTATACGGGGGAACTATTGGAATTTGCAGGAACTATGATGACCCCTGTTGTTTATGGATGCTAGGAGGGGCGTTTCCCACTTATTGTGGTGCGCGGCCATGGGCCCAGCCTGTTGGGTCGGGACTGGTTGCGCCATTTGCGGTTGCAGTGGCAGCACATCCTCCAAACAGTTTCTGGAGGGTTGACTGAGGGGCTAGGACGATACCCAGATGTATTCCAGTCCGGTTTGGGGAAAATAAAAGTGTCTGTAGCCCGTATCCAAGTCGAACCAGGAGCCACGCTGCACTATTTCCGGGCGCAACCGGTGCCTTACGCATTGCTCGAGAAGATAGAAGGGGAGCTCACTCGTTTGGAGACTTTGGCTATCATCAGGACCGTCCGTTTCGCTGACTGGGCAGCACCAATTGTATCTGTAATGAAGCCAGATGCCACAGTTCACTTGTGCGGCGACTATAAACTTACAGTGAATACGGCTTCCCGACTCGACCGATACCCAATGCCTCGCATAGAGGATCTCTACGCGAAGCTTGCAGGCGGACTCTCGTTCACAAAATTAGGTATGAGTCACGCCTACCTACAGTTGGAGCTGGACCCTGCCTCCCGGCCATATGTAACGATTAATACACACCGGGGCCTGTATGAATATACATGTTTGCCCTTTGGAGTATCCTCTGTCTGCGCTATTTTTCAACGCGTTATGGAGGGCATTTTGAGAGGTTTACCGCGTGTTGCTGTTTACTTAGATGACGTTTTGACCACAGGGACCTCGGAGCAGGAACATTTAGAAAATTTGGAGACTGTCCTTAGACACTTTTCGGAGGCTGGAGCCAGTTTACGTCGCACAAAGTGCGTTTTTCAGGCGAAGGAAGTAGTCTACCTCGGTTATCGGGTGGACCGCGAAGGTTTGCACCCCGTCGCAGAGAAGGTACGTGCAGTTCAACAGGACCCCGCCCCGACTGACACTTTGCGTTTTCGTTCGTTTCTCGGCCTCGTAAACTATTACGGAAAGTTCCTCCCCAATCTGGCAACTACGCTGGCCCCGTTGCACCTTCTGCTAAAGAAGAATCACACCTGGGTTTGGGGGTCAGCCGCAAGAAACCGCTTTCTGGCGGGTAAAACAACAATTGTCGTCGTCTGGTTTACTAACCCACTATGATCCTGGAAAGCCTTTGCTTGTCACATGTGATGCATCCCCGTATGGTATTGGGGCCGTCCTGTCCCACAAGATGGAGAATGGGGCCGAGCGGCCGATAGCTTTCGCCTCCCGCACATTGACTGCAGCGGAAAAAAAGTACGCGCAGATCGAGGAGGGGGGCCTGGCAGCGGTCTTTGTGGTGAAACGTTTCCACCAGTACTTATGGCCGCCACTTCACTATCGTGACTGATCATAAGCCTCTGCTGGGAGTTTTCAGAGAGGATAAGCCGACACCGCCCGTTGCTTCCGCACGGATCCAGCGCTGGGCTTTGTTGTTCGCTGCATACAAGTATTCTCTGGAGCACAAACCAGGAACCCAGATAGGGAATGCCGATGCACTGAGCAGATTGCCTTTATCGACCGGCCCCATATCGACCCCCACGACCAGTGAGGTGGTTGCAACCCTAAATTTTATGGACACCTTGCCTGTCAAATTTTATGGACACCTTGCATCACAGATCCGTGAGTGGACCCAGACGGAGCCAGTCCTGTCAAAGGTTCGGCACATAGTCCTGTATGGAGGGCCGCATAGACAGCTCCCAGGCGAGTTGTGGGCATTTTCCTCCAAGCTGTCTAAATTCAGCGTGGAAGACGGCATCTTTTGTGGGGGACGCATGTGATTGTCCCGGAAAAATGACAGGAGCTGATACTGAGAGACTTGCACAATGGGCATCCAGGTGTGACCAAAATGAAAATGTTGGCCCGGAGTTATGACTGGTGGCCAGGCCTTGACACCGACATTGAGAAGGTGGCCCAAAACTGCTCCATTTGCCAGGAGCATCAGAATCTTCCGCCGGCCGCGCCCCTACATCACTGGGAATGGCCAGGGCGACCTTGGGCGCGCTTGCATGCGGATTTCGCCGGCCCTTTTCAAGGATCCATGTTCCTGCTATTAATCGACGCCCAGTCTAAATGGCTAGAGGTGCATAAAATGGGAGGCACAACGTCCTGCGCAACAATCGAAGATGCGTTTGTCTTTCAGTACGCATGGCCTCCCCGAGGTGCTGGTCACGGAGAATGGCACTCCGTTCACAAGTGAGGAGTTTGCAAGGTTCATGAAGATGAATGCCATATCCACACTGCCCCTTACCACCCGGCTTCAAATGGGTTGGCGGAGCGCGCAGTGCAGACATTCAAACGAGGTCTAAAGAAGCAGTCTTCCGGGTCGATGGACACGAGACTGGCTCATTTTTTGTTTTCATATAGGACCACCCCCCCCCCATGCAGTGACTGGGGTAGCTCCCGCAGAACTCCTAATGGGCCGGAGACTTTGTACCCGCCTTAGCATGGTTTTCCCGGACATTGGCGCAAAAGTAAGCCGCACACAAGAACGGCAGGGACATGGTTTTTCTCGGCATCTGCCGATTCGACAGTTTACGCCCGGTGACCCAGTGTTCATTCGGAATTTTGCTGGTGGTGCCCAGTGGGTCCCTGGCGTAATCTTTCGCCAAACGGGCCCCGTCTCTTACCAGGTACAAGCCCAGCGGCGTCTCCAGCGCAAACATGTAGACCATGTTCGGTCCAGAAGACTATCCCTGCCAAAGATTGCCCGCCCCAGGAGCTTGTTCCTACAGCCGCAGAGACCAGAAAGTATTCCTCACAATCTTCCTCTGGTGCCTCACTCAAAGCCTGTGCCGGTCGTAACAGAACCGCGTGGAGATAAAGACGCCAAGATGACGGAGGCAGCAGACTCTGACTCAGAGATGGAGACACAAGACACCTCAGAGGGAGAATCCTCGGGCCCATCTCGTTACACGCGGCCTGATCCACGCCTTGTGCAAATGGTGTCCGGCCTGCGGCAAATAGAGTCCGACGTCCTCCTTCGCCAGGGTCTTCGGTGGATTCCTTGGACTTTGGGGGGGAAGGGATGTTATAACCTGCCTGCTTACCATTGGCTGGGGACTAATGACAATCCCACAATCCTGTGGGAGTATGAGCTTCCCCAATGAGGGGGGCGGAGAAATCATTAGCAGACTCCCTGCATAAATAGAACTGGCCAGTTTGGAACCGGAGAGAGAGAGAGGAGTTGGCAGCAAGAGAAGTTGTTGCTGCTGTTGTGTGTGTATATATATGTTAATTTGTAAATAAATGTTATTTCTTTGTATCCTGAAAACTTGTGCTGGATTCTTTGTGGCCTTCACAAAAGGTAATTTCTAAAGTGGTGCAAGTGATACTGGACCCGGGCCCCCGGCAGGCCATATTCGGGGTGTCGGACCAGCCAGGGTTGGAAACGGGTGCGGAGGCAGATGTTGTAGCTTTCGCCTCGTTGATTGCCCGAAGGCGGATCCTGATAGGTTGGAGAGCAACCTCTCCACCATGTACCCTAACGTGGCGGGGGGACCTTTTGGAATTCTTGACTCTTGAAAAGGTTACGTTTGAACTGAGGGGAAGGATGGAGAGGTTCTACAATTCATGGGCATTATTCATTATGCACTTTCAAGAACTGGATAACATCGAACATTAGTTGGGGCGTGTGGGTGGGAAGGTTGGGGAAGGAGGACTGTGTGTGTTAATGGCGACTATGGGTGATTCCTAATTCCTTTTTGTCATTTGTTTGTATGAACATGCGGACTAATGTTTGGGGTTTGGTGGGAGGATGGGATCGTTGTTATTGATATTGGGATTGACATATTTGTTACGGATTATTGTTTCTTGTTGGTGGGTGTAAATTTGGGAGAAAATGTGAAAAAGGAGAATAAAAATACTTATTAAAAAAATCCAATACTAAATAAAAGAACCAGTAAATTATCTGCTCTTTGTATTATTAGACAGAAATTCTCTGCAATGCAATACTGATTCTAAGAAATGACTAATCTCTAGGCGAATAATATTAATTGAGATTTATAATAACTTTAAGCAATAAAAATTTAACATTACAAGGTTAAAAATTCAGTTAGTAAATAAGAGGGGCTGGTTCAGCACAACGAGCTAAACAGCTGGTAATGCAGAACAAGGCTAGAGTGCGGGTTCAATTCCCGTACCGGCCTCCCTGAACAGGCGCCGGAATGTGGCGACAAGTAGCTTTTCACATTAAATTCACTGAAGCCTACTTGTGACAATAAGCGATTATTACTATTATATTTTTATAAGTGATTAAATAAGTATGAATGTTTCATTAATAATGATCATTATGTCCAATTTGGAACCAACAAAATTATTTTTGCTGATGTTGCTTCAAGAGAATAAATGCACATGGTGGACCACAATAAGATTAATAATATAGTAAAGGTAAAATTGTTTTGCAACCTCTAGGTGTGATAAACTATAAAAACATTAATGTCTCTGTGAGAAAAGTAGATCTTACCTTTCCACGTGAAAGTACTTGAATTACAAATAATACATAAGGATATATATATTTCTGTGAGAGCTCTCTCACCCATTGTTTTGCAAACTTTTTTTCCGGAACCCACTTTTGCATCTGGCTGACCTTCGGGTCCCACGACAGCCGGGTTTCGGGACCACGTCACATTTTCTAACCCTGTCTATTCTTATTCATGGCAGTGTTTGAGACGCAACATTTCTCTTGCCCCAGGCAAGGGAGGTAAATTAACTTATCTAGTTTTCCTGTTCTTATTCACTACCCAGTAGCCTCTGGTGCAATGAATTTGTCATCATTGAGTGAGGACAGGATCATAAATGCCTGTGATGTCCTCCCATTTATAAAAGCTCACTGTCCATGGTCACATATGAAGAATAGTTATCATGAGAGATACTGGAGGGCTGCCAACAATTGTGATTCTGCATTCATCATGGGACGCTGCCTCGAGGGAACAAAGAAGTGAAGGAAGAAGACTGAGGTGAGGAGAACAAAGAACAGATATTAGTGGGAGAGAACCATTTGCGGTTCTTGTAAATAAAGCAGCCATAAACCTGAAGATAGTGATATTAAAATCTTGATTTATAATTGGCTTAAATGGAATTCAATTATTTGATGCAAGTTTATTCAACTTCAAAGTACACTATGAGAAATAAGTTCACCAATTAATGAATGCCGACAACATGAAAACTGTCACACAGTCAACTGATAAACTAACAGTTAGTGTCATTAATTAGACAAAATGGATATTGAAACATGTTTTCTCAAATCTTGATTATTTTCTCAGATATTCAATTGCGGCATTGTGGTGCTCACATCTCCCTAAAACAGAAGACATACCATTGCAGTCACTTCGTTGTCTCCAATAATGTAGCTCTTACTGCAATGGCAGCTGATTTTGTACTACTGAATGGGCCTCCCCATCATCGCTGACACATACACTTTTATACTTCTAGTCCCTCAGCAGCAACCACACTGCAAGAAGATTTACAAACTATTTGTCTTCATAGACATCCCATATTCACACACAGTGGTTCCCTGTCCAGGTCTGTGTTCACTCACCAAGGGCTCTGACATACTTTCGGATTTGCTGAGCGTGGCGTTGAGTTTTCTGATGGTCTCCGTCTGTTTCATGACGGGTCTCTTTCTGCTGCTGGATGGTCTCCCAGAGGGATATAAAAACATAAGAACTAGGAGCAGGAGTAGCCATCTGGCCCTTCGAGCCTGCTCCGCCATTCAATTAGATCATGGCTGATCTTCTGTGGACTTAGCTCCACTTTCCCACCCGAACACCATAACCCGTTATTCCTTTATTCTTCAAAAAACTATATCTTTACCTTGAAAACATTTAATGAAGGAACCTCAACTGCTTCACTGGGCAGGGAATTCCATAGATTCACAACCCTTTGGGTGAAGAAGTTCCTCCTAAACTCAGTCCTAAATCTACTTCCCCGTATTTTGAGGTTATGCCCCCTAGTTGAAACAACTTCCCCGCAAAATCTACTTCCCCTTATTTTGAGGTTATGCCCCCTAGTTCTGCTTTCACCCACCAGTGGAAACAACTTCCCCGCATCGATCCTATCTACTCCCTTCATATTTTATATGTTTCTATAAGATTCCCCCGCCCCCGCATCCTTCTAAATTCCAACGAGTACAGTCCCAGTTTACACAACCTCTCCTCGTAATTCAATCCCCTCAACTCTGGGATTAACCTAGTGAATCTCCTCCGCACACCATCCAGCGCCAGTACGTCCTTTCTCAGGCAAGGAGACCAAAACTGAACACAATACTCCAGGTGTGGCCTCACTAACACTTTATACAATTGCAGCATAACCTCCCGTCTTAAACTCCATCCCTCTAACAATGAAGGACAAAATTCCATTTGCCTTCTTAATCATCTGTTGCACCTGTAAACCAACTTTTTGCGACTCATGCACTCGGACACCCAGGTCCCTCTGCACAGCAGCATGTCTTAATATTTTATAATTTAAATAATAATCGCTTTTGCTGTTACTCCGACCAAAATGGATAACCTCACATTTGTCAATATTGTATTCCATCTGCCAGACCCCAGCCCATTCACTTAACCTTTCCAAATCCCTCTGCAGACTTCTGGTATCCTCTGCACTTTTTGCTTTACCACTCATCTCAGTGTCGTCTGCAAACTGGACACATTGTACTTGGCCCCCAACTCCAAATCATCTATGTAAATTGTGAACAATTGTGGGCCCAACACTGATCCCTGTGGGACACCACCAGCGACTGATTGCCAAACAGAGAAACACCCATTAATCCCCACTCTTTGCTTTCTATTAATTAACCAATGCTCTATCCATGCTACTACTTTACCCTTAATGGCATGCATCTTTATCTTATGCAGCAACCTTTTGTGTGGCACCTTGTCAAAAGCTTTCTGGAAATCCAGATATACCACATCCGTTGGCTCCCCGTTATCTACTGCACTGGTAATGTCCTCACAAAATTCCACTAAATTATTAGGCACAACCTGCCCTTTATGAACCCATGCTGCATCCAACCAATGGGACAATTTCCATCCAGATGCCTCACTATTTCTTCCTTGTTGATAGATTCCAGCATCTTCCCTACGACTGAAGTTAAGCTAACTGGCTTTCTGGCTACTTCCTTTTTTAAACAGTGGCGTCACTTTTGCTAATTTCTAATCCGCCGGGACCACCCAGAGTCCAGTGAATTTTGGTAAATTATCACTAGTGCATTTGCAATTTCCCTAGCCACCTCTTTTAGCACTCTGGGATGCATTCCGTCAGGGCCAGGAGACTTGTCTACTTTTAGACCCATTAGCTTGCCCATCACTACCTCCTTGGTGATAACAATCATCTCATGGTCCTCATCTGTCTTGGCTTCATTTCCATCAGTCACTGGCATGTTATTTGTGTCTTCCACTGTGACGAACGACCCAAAAAACCTGTTCAGTTCCTCAGCCATTTCTTCATCTCCCATTATTAAATCTTCCTTCTCATCCTTGAAAGGACCAATATTTACCGTAGCCACTCTTTTTTTTTGTATTTGTAGAAACTTTTACTTTCTGTTTTTATATTCTGAGCAAGTTTACTCTCAAAATCTATCTTTCTCTTCTTTATAGCTTTTTTTAGTAGCTTTCTGTTGCCCCCTAATGATTTCCCAGTCCTCCCGTCGCCCACTAATCTTTGCCACTTTGTATGCTTTTTCCTTCAATTTGATACTCTCCCTTATTTCCTGATATCCATGGTCGATTTTCCCTCTTTCTACTGTCCTTCCTTTTTGTTGGTATAAACCTTTGCTGAGCACTGTGAAAAATCGCTTGGAAGGTTCTCGACTGTTCCTCAACTGTTTCCTTTGCTCCCAGTCTGCCATAGCTAGCTCTTCTCTCATCCCATTGTGATCTCCTTTGTTGAAGCATAAAACATTAGTGTTTGATTTTACCTTCTCACCCTCCATCTGTATTTTAAATTCCACCATATTGTGATCGCACCTTCCGAGAGGATCGGTAACTATGAGATCATTAATCAATCCTGTCTCATTACACAGGACCAGATCTGGGACCGCTTGTAGGTTCCATTAAATACTTCTAGGAAATTATCGTGGATACATTCTATAAACTCCTCCTCAAGGCTGCCTTGACCGACCCGGTTAAACCAATCGATATGTAGATTAAAATCCTCCATGATAACTACTGTACCATTTCTACATGCATGAGTTATTTCTTTGTTTATTGCCTGCCCCACTATAATGTTACTATTTGGTGGCCTATAGACTACTTCTATCAGTGACTTTTTCGCCTTACTATTCCTGATTTCCACCCAAATCGATTCAAACTTATCCTCCTTCGCACCGATGTCATCCCTCACTACTGCCCGTCTATCATCCTTAAATAACAGAGCTACACCACCTCCCTTATCATCCACTCTGTCCTTCCGTATAGTTTGATACCCTTGGATATTTAACTCCCAGTCATGATCATTCTTTAACCATGTTTCAGTAATGGCCACTAAATCATAGTCATTCACGATGATTTGCGCCATCGACTCATTTACCTTATTCCGAATATTATGAGCATTCAGGTAAAGTACCCTTATGTTGGCTTTTATACCTCTGTTTTGAATCTTAACACCTTGATCAGTAACTCCCATAAGTTATTTTTCCTCTCAACTTTTCTCCTAATTTTCCTAGTCGTTGAACTCATATCTTCATGTAACAACCTGTCGCCTCGCTTTCCACTTATATTTTTACTTCCCGTTTTATTCCTTTTAGTATTACTGGACCTATTCACTGAGCTCCCCTCAGTCACTGTACCTTGTACTGTCACCCTTTTGATTTTTAACTATGGCTCCTCTGCCTTACACTTTCCCCCTTACTGCCTTTTGTTTCTGGTTTACTACCTTCTGACTTCATGCATCGGTTCCCATCCCCCTGTCACATTAGTTTAAACACTTCCCAAACACTCTAGCAAGTAGCCCCCTTACTGCCTTTTGTTTCTGTCTCTGGTTTACTACCTTCTGACTTCATGCATCGGTTCCCATCCCCCTGTCACATTAGTTTAAACACTTCCCAAACACTCTAGCAAGTAGCCCCCTTACTGCCTTTTGTTTCTGTCTCTGGTTTACTACCTTCTGACTTCATGCATCGGTTCCCATCCCCCTGTCACATTAGTTTAAACACTTCCCAAACACTCTAGCAAGTAGCCCCCCCGAGGACATCAGTTCCAGTCCTGCCCAGGTGTAACCTGTCCAGTTTGTACAGATCCCACCTACCCCAGAACCGGTCCCAATGCCCCAGGAATCTGAAACCCTCCCCCTGACACCATCCCTTCAGCCATGTATTCATCCTATATATCCTGTCATTTCTACTCTGAATATCACTTGGCACCGGTACTAATCCTGAGATCACTACCTTCGAGGTCCGATTTCTTTCTAGCTCCGTGTATTCTGCTTTTAGGAGGTCATCCCTTTTTTTACCTGTGTCGTTTGTACCGATGTGTACCACAACACTGGCTGTTCACCCTCCCCCTCCAGAATGTCCTGTACCTGCTCCGAGACATCCTTGACCCTAGCACTAGGGAGGCAACATACCATCCTGGAGTCTCATTTGTGGCCAAAGAAACGCCTATCTATTCCCCTTACAATTGAATCCTCTACAACTATTACACTGTCACACCTATCACCCCTCCTCTCTGCAGCAGAACTAACCATGAGTTTGGTTGTTACTGTTTTCCCCTGAGAGGCCATTCCCCTCAACAGTATCCAAAATGGTACATATGCTCTGCAGGGGAATGGCCACAGGATATTCCTGCACTACCTGCCTTGCTCTCTTGCTCGGTCTGGTGGTCACCCATTCCCTTCCTGCCTGCGGAGTCTGAGCCTGCGGTGTGACCACTTCTCTATACATGCTATCCACGACACTCTCCGTCTCGCGGATGCTCCACAGTGTCTCCAGCCGCCGCTCCAGCTGTGAAACTCGAGCTTCCAGGGGCTGCAACTGGAGACACTTCCTGCACACATGCTGACCCTGGGGACTGGAACTGTCCCCAGCCTGCCACATGCAGCAAATCGAGCAGACCATGCCTTGGAGCTGTCCTGCCATGAATTATTCCTTTAAATTAAACCTTTGAAATTAAACTTTTAAAGATGTTTTTGTGTCAGATTAAATTCAATCCCTGTGTACTATTTAATTAGATTTTTTTGAAAAGAACGGAGTATTTGTCCCTCTTGATCTCACAACAAATTAAAAAGTTATTTAATTGAAATGAAAAGTTATTTAAATCAAATTAAAAATATTAATATAAATCAACCCAAAATAGTTATTTAAGTCAAATTAAAATTTTTAAAAATAGTAATCCAAATCAACTTAAAAACAGTAATCTAAGTCAAATCAAACTAGTATTCAAATCAGTTAACTCCATTCAAATTTAGCCCAGTTTGACTTTCAGCCAATCAGGTCACAGTTTCGTGTGATGTCACATTACCGTTTTATTTCCAATTTTGAAACAAACAAACAGCTGTCTTACCCGAGAGTGCTTTTTACTGGAGTCTCGCCCTCTCTCTCTCTCTGCGCTCTTTACTGAAGTTGTGCCCTCTCTCTCTCGTGCTCTTTATTGAAGTCTCGCCCTCTCTCTCTCCGCGCTCTTTATTGAAGTCTCGTCCTCTCTCTCTCCGCGCTCTTTACTGAACTTGCGCCCTCTCTCTCTCCGAGCTCTTTATTGAAGTCTCGCCCTCTCTCTCTCTTTATTGATGACTGAATTGACATTTTCGGCAGGATTTTCCCTGCAGGCTTCGGAATGTTGACATTGGTAAACTCTGTGTTAACAGCTGATGGATTCCGAACATCATGACCCTTAAGCTCTGCGACCTTCCTGACACCTGTCCGTGACTCACCGAGTGTCACAACCCATTGTTTGAAAATCTCTGCTCTACGCCAAGTGGCAAGGAATTCCTCAAGGAATCTTCACTCTTGATCTTGAAGTTTGGATGCACCTGAAGCTTGTAGATAGCATTGCTGAAAGAGGAAGTCATGAAGAATGCACAAACCAATACCTCGACCAGAGTCCACTTGCCAACCAATCAGCACTCTCTTCTGATATGGTATAAATTCATTTTCTGCCTTAGATTTGTATTTTTGCACAATATCCTGATAAGTGTAAGATGAAAAGTTTCATCAAAAAGTTTTTCTAAAGTTCTGGACTACCAAACGACTACTTGATAAAAATCACAAAGGATTTGAACTATTTGACTTGTAAGTTAAGTAGCAAAGGCAAAAAATAACACTCAAAATGATGTGACGAATGTAGAAATTTCAGCTAGATTGTATTGTATGCATTTAGTGCAGTCAGGATTAAAAGCCTGAGTTACTATGTGGCTATTACAGCCATGTTTTAAAAATTAAATCCTAGTTTGAAAGACAACTAAGTTTTGGAGCCAGATGTGCAATTAAAGCATCGTAAAAATCTTGGGCTAATGGACTGTTATTTGGATTAAGGGGATTCCCTGTGGAGTGAATTAGATTTCAATGTGGTAAGATGATGTAATTACTGGGAGGAGCCAAGCTATGACATTTTGCAGATCAGGTTTGAGTGGTAGTTTGAGATGTAAACAGAAGTCAATCATCTCAGTTAAAAGATATGTCTGTAGCTAGATTAGCAGTTTCTTTCCAAGCAGTTCAGAAGAGTGTAATTAGGTGAGCTGACACAAGCTGAAGCAGCTTTTGGAGAAATACAGCCAGAGCTCTGCATGGTTCTGACAGGATTCAGATCTTTTCTTTAAAGTAGTGTCTTTTCTCAAAGAACATCTTTGTAAAGGTATTCCTGAGGGCTAACTGTATTTAACAGCGGATTGAGAGCTGAGTTTTTTTGTTATTTGAGTGGGAATAAAGATAGCAGTCATGAGTTACTGTATTCACTGTATTAATTCACATTGTAAGCTATTTTTTGATGTAATGTTAAAGATATTTTAATACTATGTTAGTAATAAAGTTGTTTAATATACCATATCCCTATTTTTTGTGAAATCACTCCTCGAGTGAGGTTTCCTTTCTTTGCAGTCTTAAAAAATTAAAAAGAAACATTGAGGTTTCTGTGCAGTATCCTCGCCACTACAGTATTGAGGTCTGGTCCGGGATTGTAATAATGAGAAAAGTGAAAGTTACAATCTTTGAGAATAGAAAACTGACATAACAAATGCCTGACTAAGTGAAAAGCTCAGTTGATCTGAAGGTCTACAGATTTGTTTGAATAGGATAAGTGAAGCTCTTCTGAACCTCTCTTGCCTCAAAGGTCTCACTCCACATTGCATCAGCAAAATAGAATGCAAAAATACCCACAAAATCTTCAACAACCAATAAAAAATCTTCTGAAAAGTATTCTTATGAGTTCAGATACCTTATTACTTTTCGCTCAAAAGTAAGGCAATTGAGTTTTGGAAAGAAGTTCCAAAGACTGTTTGGCAAAATAGCTAATGACGGCCATCAATGATGAGATTGCACAAAAGCCCCAGTTGAAGAATTGAACAACATAGGAGGAAGGTTTGCAAAGGTGAATCAAAGCCAAGGAAGGGATTTGGAAATGTTTATGAAGGGAGGTTTCAGAGGTTGCCAAGGAGCACATTCAGTCTAGGGGTTTCGGACCAAAAGGATTGGGAACAGAAAGAGTGAGATGGGCTGGAAGTAGCTAATGTTGTGGAGGTGGAAGTAAACTGTCTCAGTGATTGATAGGATGTGAAGCTTCAAATTCAACTCTGGATTGAATTGCACATGCCAAACTTTTGCATG
Organism: Scyliorhinus canicula; assembly: GCF_902713615.1. NCBI lineage: Eukaryota > Metazoa > Chordata > Chondrichthyes > Carcharhiniformes > Scyliorhinidae > Scyliorhinus > Scyliorhinus canicula. Next base: position 46,192,217 of record NC_052166.1, read on the forward strand.
GCCTTATTCAACCTGAAACAGTAACTGGAAAGGCTACTGGAACTGTGGCAAGGGAGTCAAGTTTAAATCCTGGGCCGAAAACAATTACTTTAATTTTCCCAATGCTAAACTGAAGGAAATTGCCACTTATTCATCACTTAAATAAATTTTAGGGCATCTGACAGCATGAAGATGGTTCTGGAATCAGAGAAGGTTGTACACTGGTAGGCAATTAGTTTGGAAGGTGAACTCATTGCTGTAAATAATATCATGAGGGGAGGCATGTAAATGAAGTGGATGAAGGATCAAACATAGAACCTCAGAAGCAAATATGCACAAATTAAGAAATAAGTCTTACAGACTCTATGAAGTGGCGTGCCAATGGCTCACTTGATAAACCATTTGGTTTCCAACTGCCTGTGACCCTAATTAGCATTAATTCATCCCTTGAAGATCACCCCAAATATTTTGGCACGAGGCTGTTCAACGTTATTTTTGAAAATATGATTTTTCAACTTGCAACTGACAGGAAATTTTGCTATTTGAAATGAGACAGAACAAACCACTTAAAATGCATGGCCAAACTCCCAGGTTGAAGGTGAAAACATGGTTACGAGTCTGTGGGCATTGTTAACGGAACCTCTCACTGGCTCGGTACTCCACAAGCCCAGTAATAGTGACTTGTGACCATGTATGATGCCGCCTCCACCCGCTCCCATACCGACTCCTCCCGCACGGTATCTACAGGCGAGGGATTTTGTGCAGAGGCAGGTTTCGACCTTCCCACACCTGCTGTCCAAGGGGCTACAGGTTAAGATAGTGTCGAGAACAGGAACAGAACCCATTCCTTCCTGGCCATTCACACTCCTCCTCCAGCTCCTCCAAGCTTGGGAAACCCTCGCCAATAAAGAGATCCCAATCTGCTGCCACCTCCAAAAACCCCCGTCCAGACCCCCCGGAGCGAATCGGTGGTTATCACATATCGGTGCCCACATCGCCGCTTTCTCCACTGTCCCCACACCCTCAGGGCTGCCACTATTACCGGGCTTGTGGAGTACTGAGCCAGTGAGAGGTTCCGTTAACAATGCCCACAGACTCGTGACCATGTATGATGCCGCCTCCACCCGCTGCCATACCGACTCCTCTCGCATGACCTGACCATCGCAATGTTCGCCGCCCAGTAGTAATTAATTAAATTTGGAAGAGCCAGTAACCCCCCCCCCCCCCCCACCGCTCCAGCAGGATTTTTTTCACCCCCAGGTTTTTACCTGTCAAAACAAATCTCGAGTTCTCTGCATTCAATTTTTTGAAGAATGCCTATAGGATAAACATTTGGGAGGTTCTGAAAAACAAACAAAAACCTCATGGGACCATCATTTTAACTGTCTGAACCCGCCCCGTCAATGACAACTGGATTGCATCCCACCTCAGACAGCCTCCCTCATCTGTTCTACCAACCGAGCCAAATTCAGTTGATGCAGCTGCTCCCACTCCTGTGCCACCGGGATCCCCAAATATCAGAAGCTCCCTCCCACCACCTTGAACGGCATCTCACCCAATCTCTTCTCCAGGCGAGGGGGCAGGATCGCAAAGCCCTGACTCTTACCCATATACAATTTGTATCCCGAAAACCAGCCAAATTCCTCTAATATCCCTATAATCCCTCAAATCTCGACCAGCGGGTCCGATATGTACAGAAGGAGATCGTCCGCATAGAGCGAGACCCTGTGCTACACCACCCCCCCCCCCTCACCCCCCATACTATACCCTGCCAGACTCTCGACGCTTTCAATACCAATCCCTCTACAGCCAAGGCAAATAACAGTGGCGAAAGTGGACATCCCTGACTTGTCCCATGGTGTAACCTGAAGTAATCTGGTCTCACCCGATTTGTCCACATACCCGCCACCGGTGTAGCAACCGGACCCAATCCACAAATCCCTGCCCAAATCCAAATCACCCCACGACCTCCCAAAAGTATTCCCACTCCACCTGATCAAAGGCCTTCTCTGTGTCCATGGCCACCACCACCTCAACCTCACACCCCTCTGGAGATATCATAATTACATTAAGCAACCTCCTAATATTGGTTGCCAAATGCTGCCCTTTAACGAACCGTGTCTGGTCCTCCCCTATTACCCCTGGGATGCAGTCTTCGATCATTGTGGCCAGGATATTCGCCAATAGTTTGGCATCCACATTTAACAGGGAGATCGGCCTGTACAACCCACAGTTTTCTAGGTCCTTATCCCGCTTTAAAATGAGGGAGATCGACAACATTGGGGCGAGCAGTCTCCTTTGCTTCATTGAAGGCCCTTCCCAACAACAGTCCCAACACCCCCGAGAAAATCCAATAAAATTCCACCGGGTACCCGTTCGGTCCCGGGGCCTTACCAGATTGCATCTCCTCCAGCCCCTACTTCTACTTCTTCAAGCCCAATTGGGACCCCCAGGCCATCCACCAGCTCCTCATCAAACTTCGGGAACTCCAACTCTCTCAGAAACCGTCTCATCCCCTCGTCCCCTGCTGGGGGTTCTGACTCGTACAATTTGCTGTAAAACCCTAATCACCCCATTCACCTCCGTCGGGTCCAGGACTGTATTCCCACCTGCTTCCTTCACTTTCCCAATCTCTCTCGCTGCCTCCTGCTTCAACTGGTGCGCTGACATCCTGCTTGCTTTCTCCCCATACTCGTATACCGCCCCTCTCACCCTTTGCAACTGCCCTACCGCCTTACCCATGGATAACAACCCAAATTCCTTTTGCAATCTCTGGCGTTCCTTTAACAGCCCTTCCTCCTTGGCCTCTGCATATCCACCTGCAGGATTTCCACCACTAGTCTTTCTATCTCCACCCATTCCACCTTCTCCCCCTGATCACTGCTTTCAGTGCCTCCCAAACTGTACCTGCCGAAACCGCCCCCATATCATTAATCGCAACATATCCCCGGATGGTCTTCCTCAGCCGCTCACACACCTCTTCCTCCGCTAACAGTCCAACATCCAACCTCCACTGTGGGTGCTGGGCCTCCCTTTGCTCACTCGTAAATCCACCCAGTGCGAGGCATGGTCCGAAACCACAATTGCTGAAACTCGACAACCACCACCCCTGCCAAAGTCGTATCCAATATGAAGAAATCTATTCGGGAGAACACCTTTTACACATGGGGGTAAAACTAAAATTATTTCGCCCTCAGCCTCCCAAATCTCCACGGATCCGACCCCCCCCTCCCCATGAACCCCCGAAGATCCTTAGCTGTAGCCGGCCTACCCGGCCTCGAGCTCGACCGGTCCAGTCTCGGATTCAGGATTGTATTAAAGACCCCCCTGGAATCATCCGATGAGAGTTCAGGTCCGAAATCTTCCCGAGAACCCGCCTCATACATTCCACATCGTTCCACATCTAACACCACAGGCATTCCCTCCAATTTCCCGCTTACCATAACATACCTTCCCCCAGACTCCGCCACTATTTTCCCCACCTCGAACGCCACCTTCCCCCAGACTCAGCCACTATATTCCCCACCTCGAACGCCACCTTCCCCCAGACTCCGCCACTATTTTCCCCACCTCAAACGCCATCCGCTTATTAATCAAAACCCCAACCCCCTTTATTTTAAAATCTAATCCCTAACTAAATACTTGCCCAACCCATCCCTTCCTAAGCCTAATCTGGTCCCCCACCTTCAGGTGCGTCTCTTGGAGCACGGCCACATCCACCTTCAATCGCTGTACGTGGGCAAACACACGTGCCCTCTTGACTGGCCCATTCAATCCTTGCACATTCCACGCGACCAGCCTGGTGGGGGTGCACACCTCCCAGACGATCAACCATAGTCCCTCTTGGGCCAGTCTGCGGCCCGTGCCCTGCACCTCCCCAGGCCCGCTCTTGGGCGCCCACTGTCATCGATCCTCATCCCCTCACAGTTTAAAAGCCCTTCCCCTGTCAGCAGTACTTGCCCCTCCCACCTCCCCCAAATTCCACAACAACAACCCCTGCACTCATTCCCTCACTGGCCTCCACTCACCCCATTGCGCTTCCGTGAACTAGCTGCCCAGCTAGCCTGGCAGGCTCTGCCCATGGCGCCTAGCATCTTACCCCCCCCCCCCCCACTGATTCCTCTCCCCCTCCCCCCTGCTCGAACATTAGTGTAAACAAACAGAAACAACCCTTCCCTAAGCCCAAACAGAGAGACCAACCCCCCATCCCCTAACAAAGAACACACCTGAAGCTTAAAAAGAAAGAAATGGCCCCAAACATAAGTTAACAGCAGCATCATTACATAATCTCCACCAAAGTTCAAAGTCCACCTTCTCCTCCCAGTCCATTGTCTTTAACAAAATCTACCCTTCCTCCCCCAACCAAAGTACAATTCCCAGTCTTCGTAGGTTACCCACAGACGTGCTGAGTACAGCAGTCCAAACTTCCCCCCCCCCTTCTTGTAGAGGGTTGCCTTGACTTTGTTAAAGTTCGCGCTCCTCTTGGCCAACTCCGCACCCAGGTCCGGATTGAGGACACTCGGATCTCACTGCCCTCTGAGGTGCAGTGCCTCATCTGCCTGGCCCACCTCATTATTTGCTCCTTCTCCAGGTATGGGCGAGCGACCTCGCTGATTTCCTGAGGCTGGAGAAAATTAAATTTGCCTTTGGTGCAAGGAGTAATGTGCTGCAGTAGATTCAAGAGGCAGAGTGAGGGGGTTGAGTGATGTACACATCAGGATGTAGGTGAATGTGCCACTGTACCCACCTTTTTTGCCGTACCCGGGTTACCATTTAAAAAAAATGTATTTTATTCCAAACGTATATAAAAAGTTACAAAACATAAACAATTCGTGGAACAAACTCCCCAACACAACTATACAGCTTGTACAAATTCTCCCCCTTTTCACCCCCCCTCCACCCTCCCCCCATGCGACAAACAACTCCTCAAACGCAGCCACAAACATACCCCACCTTGCCTCGAAGCCCTACGGTGAACCCCTTAATTCGTACTTCATCTTTTACAACCGAAGAAAGTCATACATATACCCCAGCCAAGCCGCCACCCCCGGTTGGGTTGCTGACTGCTACTCAATCAGAGAGGCGACCCTTCTCCCCTCCATCAGCTCTGGCTTCTTCGATATCCCAAATATCCCCACCAATTGATCCGGCTCAGGCTCAACCTCCACCGCACTATCAACGTCGTAAACACTCCCGCCCAAAATCTCTCCAACTATTCGCAGCCCCAGAACATAGGAACATGATTCGCTGGTCCTCGCCCACATTTAAGGGGCATCTTGACAAATACATGAATAGGATGAGAATAGAGGGATACCGACCCAGGAAGTGTAGAAGATTTTAGTTTAGACGGGCAGCATGGTCGGCACGGGCTTGCAAGGCCGAAGGGCCTGTTCATGTGCTGTACTTTTCTTTGTTCTTTGTTCTCACACTTGTCTGTCACTCCCTGGAACAACTGACTCATTCTTGCCTGAGACATCTGTACCCTGTGTACCACCAGGCTCATCCTTATGCAGGAGGAGGTCGCATTCACTCTTCATAGTGCCTCACTCCATACTCCCCAGTTTATCTCCCAGGATCTCCCAGATCCTCTCCTACTTCTCCTTCATTTTCATCACCTGCTCATCTCCCTGATCTCCCAGCCACCCATATATGTCTCCGATCCTGTTCTCCCCTTCCACATCTGGAAGCAGCAGTCGCTCCAACAGGGTGTACCTCGGCAACCTTGGGAACTCTTTCCAAACCTTCCGTGCGAAGTCCCTTACCTGCAGCAGGTACCTAAGCTCACTTCCTCTCAGGAGCTCTACCCTCTCCTTCAGTTCCTCTTTACTGGCAAACCCTTCTTCCATGTAAAAATCCCTCGCCTGAACCAGCCCCACTTCTCTCCACTTCCTAAACATGTCATCTATGCCCCCGGCTCAAAACTGTGGTTTTCGCACAATGGCGTTAACACCTACATCCCTCTATCCTGAAGTGTCTCTGCAGCTGGTTCCAGATCTTCACTGTGGACTGCACTACTTGATTCTGAGTGTTTCCTGGGCTCCATTGCAATGCTGCCATCACCATAGCCCTCAAACTGGACCCCCATGGATTCTTCCTCCATCCTGACTCATTCTACCCCTTATCCTTCCCACCACCTCCTCACATTCTCCACGTTCGCCGCCCAGAAATAATGTAGCAGGTTCGGCAATTCCAACCTTCCCTTCTGCTTCTGTCTCTGCAACAGGGTCCTCTTAACCCATTCCCTTCCCATACAAAGTCTGAGATAATCATATCCAGTTTTTGAAAGAAGGCCTTCGTTACAATGATCAGGAGTGTCTACAGTCAGACCATCAATCGGTACACGCAATGTGGCTGTCCTCAAGGACAATCTCCAGTTACAGATTTGTGTTCACTTGCAGGTTTCTTTCTCCAGTTAGCATGAAAGAGTACTACTCTGCAGGCCCTTACATTCGTTAGCGTACATCTTCAAATTCATAACGGAAATGAGGTGCAAACTTGCAATAGTTGGACTCCATTCTGTTAATTCCTTCTGATTTGCTCTCAACTCAAAAATCATTTATTTTCATGGTTAGAACAACCTGAAAGATAATGAATTTGAAACCATGTCCGCTCACACAAATTAGTCAGGAAACCCAGCAATGACAAAGGTAAGACAGTGGTAAGGTTAAAAAGTCACGATTAGATGCACTGTACATACTGGATCTCCCACTCTTTACCTGTTGCAAAGTTAAGTCCAATTCTATATGTTCTTAATGTTTCTCAAAGACAGCAACAGTGTCATGATTTTGTAACTCTGGGCGTGTGTGGAACGCGGGGTTGGTGTGAGCAGCAAAACTGCACATCAGCATTCTTGCCTGGAGAAATCTTAACTCTGGGAATCATTTACATGGGGAGGTCAGACACCAACATGAATCTAGTGATATTCGCTAGTTTGGCAGCAAGTTTGAGTGATTTTGGGTCACAGAAGGGCTCTGTCTGAGCACCAGATGAATGATCCGAGGCATAAACTATGAACAAAGAACTATTCGGCCTTCGAAGCCTGGACCGGTCACAATACCAACTGTCATAATATACACCAGTATATCATGGTGCAGACACACACTGATGGACACACACAGGGACCAATCAACATGTACAAACACCGCAGCCAATCACCAGTTAGAATACACACACTATGAAGGCAGAGGGCACCACGGTTCCTGCTCATTCTGGGTGCTGCCTCTGAGTGTAACAAGAACCCATCCAGCCCAGCACAGACTTACAACACGTGCTGAGAGAATCAACTGGTTCGGACAAGGCTTAGGTCTCTAGTTTAAGTTAGCATCATTTAGACCCACAGTCATCGTGTGTTAGTTAGTTAGAAGTAGTTAATAAAATCGAGTTGAACCTTCATCGGTGTTGGAAGTGTCTGTTCATCTCTCAAGTCTACACTTCTTCAACCTTGGCCAAAACCCTCAGCACTTCCTTCTAGCCGTATCCCTCTATACCCATCCAATCCATGTGTTTGTCAAAATGCCTTTCGAACACCATTAATGTATCTTCTTCCACAACATCCCCTATAACGCATTCCAGACACTCACTACCCTCCGTGTAAAAGACCTGCCTCGCACATCTCCTCCAAACATTTCCCCACAGACCTTAAACCTATACCCCCTGGTGACTGACCCCTCCACCCTGGGAAAGAGTGCCTGCTCATCCACTCTATCAATGCCCCTCATAATCTTGTAGACCTCTATCAGGTCACCCCTTAACCTCCATCATTCTAATGAAAATAGCCTGAATCTATTCAGTCTCTCCGCATAGCTAACACCCTCCAGACCAGGCAACATCCTGGTAAACCTCCTCTGCACCCTCTCCAAAGCTTTCACATCCTTCCGGTAATGTGGCAACAAGAATTGTGCGCAATATTACAAGTGCGGCCGTACCAAGGTTCTATACAACTGTAGCATGACTTGCCAGTTTTTATACTCAATGCCCCATCCAATGAAAGCAAGCATTCCGTATGCTTTATTGACTACCTTCTCCACTTGTGTTGCTACTTTCAAAGATCTGTACGCCCAGATCTCTCTGACATTCTATATTCCTCAGTTTTGTCAGTTACTGTATATTTCCCCTCTATGTTAGACCTACCAAAATGCAGTACCTCACATTTGTCTGGATTAAACTGCCTTTGCCATTTCTCTGCCCAAGTCTCGAATCTGTCATGTGAGAGTACCGTTAAGAAATGGGTGTTTATAAATGGGTGTGTATATAAATATCTGCAGTGACAGTACCTTTAAGAAATGGGTGTTTATTACTGTGATGTCAGAGAGTGGGTGGATCTGGGCAGTCTGTCAGCTTTTTACTTTCGCTTTAGGCTTTTTTGCTGCAGGGTGGGTTTGGTTTCATTTTAGTTTTGGAGAAGCTGCAATCACAGCTGGATGTGTGTGAATCTCTGCAAGCTTATGAGTGTCTATTTGCTGATTTCAATGTGGTAACTGTTCTCAGTAGTGACGTTAAGCCAGATGTCTTTCTGTTAAAAGGTGTTTTTAAGTCTTATGGATGTTAAAAGGAAAATAAGAATTACTTAGTGTTGTATTCTTTGAGGGTTGTATTTGAATTAATGGTTGCTAAGATGTTCACTGTATGTTTTGAAAAGGTTAACGCGAGTTCATAGAATAAACATTGTTTCGCTTTAAAAAATACTTTTCCATTTCTGTTGTACCACATCTGTAGAGTGGGCTGTGTGCTCCCCATACCACAATATATTAAAAGTTGTTGGTCAGGTGAACTCCATGATACACATTTGGGTTCTCTAAACCCAGGTCCATAACAAACCTATGTCCTGCTGTATCCTCTGACATTCCCCAACACCATCAGCCACTCCACCAACCTTGGTGCCATTCGCGAACAACAAACATGTGGTGGTAGGGGTGGGGCATCTGGAATTGATCATTGTAGAAGAGGGAGAGGATAGTGGAGGGTAAAGAGAGATTTTCTTGTAAGGCTCAAAGGAACACTCCTGTGCCTCCTGACCCCCAAGGAAATTTCCTGTGTTTATCGTCATGATTTCTGAATTCCTATGAGCAATTGGGCAGCACGGTGGTGAACACTGCTGCTTCACAAAGCCAGGGACCTGGGTTTGATTCTAGCCTTGGGTGACGGTCTGTGTGGAGTTTGAAAGTTCTCCCAGTGCCTGCACAGTCCAACGATGTGCGGGTTAATTGGATTGGCTATGCTAAGTTGCTCCTTAGTGTCTAGGGATGTGCAGGTTAGGTTACGGGGACAGGGTGGGGTAAACGGGGGAGTGGACCTGGGTGGAGTTCTCTTTCAGATTCGATGGCCAAGTGGTCGGTGTAATGATATGCATATAGTCACGATAACGAAGGGTTAATAATTACATCTCTGTGTAAATCAAACACGAGAGGGGTTACTTCTCTGTATTTAAGACAGCCTCTCAGGGGATTCTGGGAATAGCATAAGGAGAAGCATAGTGAAAGCACAAGAAGAAGATTAGAGTAGCTAGAGTTAGCACAAGGTTAGATCAGTGTAGTCAGTGACTAATTAGATTATTGAGTACTGTAAGACAGATTCAATAACGTTTAATTATTATCTGTAGGTCAGTAGAGTGTGCGAACTTCATTTAATTAGTAGTGTAATAATAAATTAGTTTTGTTTCAATCTTTTGATTGGTATATTCTTTGTCAACACCACATCAGATCATTCTAGAAGGACAAAGAATACAACATATTACCAAGTATGGCAATACAACATGCTACCAGGAGCAGAAACATAACAGTCTGTTTCTATGCTGTAAAGATTCTATGATAGCCTATGGATGTGAAAAATGCAGAGTAAATACAAAGTCTTGTGTCCTTTTTAGTGGTTTGAGAGATATTGATTGATTGAGAAATTAATTTTTGATCGAACCTCTCAACAGTGGTATTTTAGGCAATGATGAGGCCATTATTCCACGTGGTCAAGTGGCTCATTAAAACATTTTGGTCCATAGACATCTTTAGACTCTCATGCTACTTTAAAACCAGCCTGTATAAGTTGCATATAGTGCTGACTATGCCTGAACTATGTCACAATGGGACCAGGGCCAAAAGAGGCCCAGAGAAGATGATGGTGCGCTGCCTTCTTGAACTGCTGCAGTCCATGGGGTCGAGGTACACCCAGGTGCAGTTATGGAGGGAATTCCAGGACTTTTACCCAGAAATAGTGAATCAAAAGCAACATATTTCCAAGTTAGGATGGTGAGTAGCTTGGAGGGGAACTTCCAAGTACTGGTGTTTCCATGAGCTTGCTGCCCTTGGCCTTCTAGATGGTTGTGGGTTTTGAAGTACAATCTAAGGAGTCTTGGTGAGTTTCTGCAGTGCATCTTGTAGATGGTATACATTGCTGCCACTGTGTATCAATGATGGAGAGAGAATATTTGTGGAGCGGGTGCCAATCAAGTGGACCACTTTGCCCTGTATGGTGTTGAGCTTCTTGAGTGTCATTGGAGCTTCACCCATCTAGTGTCAGGGGGTCGGTTAGTTCAGTTGGCTGGTTTGTGATACGGAGCAACACTAACAAACGTTCATTTCATTTAATTTCACTCATCCAGGCAAATTGAGAGAGTAATCTATCACAATCCTGACTCATGCCTTTAGAGAGTCGGGGGGGGGGGGGGGGGGGGGGGGGGGGGGGGGGAGTTAATTGCCACAGGATTCCTATCCTCTGGCCAGAGCCACAGTATTTATATGGCTAATTCAGTTAAGTTTCTGGCCACTGGTAACCCTCGAGATGTTGCTAGTTGGGGATTCAGCAATGGTGATGCTATTGAATGGAAAGGGGAAGTAGTTAGATTCTCTCATTGGAGATGGTCATTCCCTGACACGAGACAGCACAATCCTGCATATTGTCCAGGCCTTGCTACATTTGGACTGCTTCAGTATCTGAGGAGTTATGAATGGTGCTGAACATTGTTCAGTCATCAGCAAACAACCCCAATTCCGTCCTTACGATGGAAATAAGGTAATTGATGAAGTAGCTGAAGATAGCTGGGTCTTGGAAACTGCTTAGTTGGGTCCTGCAGTGACGCCCTTGAGCCAAGGTGACTGACCTCAAACAAAGAGTGTAGATTGATACGGTGGAATTGGCTGGGTTGGATTTATCCAGCTTTATGTGTACAGGACATACCTGGGCAATTGTATTTATTCATGGGATGTGGGTGTCGCTGGTTGGAAGGTGAGAGCACTTATGAGTCAACCACATTTCTGTGTGTCAGGAGTCACATGTACCGACGACAGATTTCCTTCCCTAAAGGACATTAGTGAACCAGATTTTTTTTACGACAATCAACAATGGTTCATGGTCATCTTTAGACTTCTAATTCCAGATTTTTATTGAATTCAAATTTCACCATCTGCTATGTTGGGATTTGAACCCGAGTCCTCAAAGCATGACTCTTGAGTCTTTGGAGTACTAGTCCAGCGACAGTACCACTATGCCACTGCCTCTCCTATATAATAGATAATGATGATTCCACATTGCTGAGCAGATGCCAATGTTGTAGTTGTACTGGAACAGGTTGGCTAGGAGCACAGCAAATTCTGGAGCACAAGTATTAGTACTATTGTGGGGCCATAGCTTTTATAGTATCCAGTGCCTTCAGCCATTTCTTGATATCATTTGAAGTGAATCAAGTTGGCTGAAGACTGGCACATTTGATGCTGTGGACCTCCGGAGGAGGCCAAGATGGATCATCCACTCGGCACTTCTCGCTGAATATTGTTGCATATGCTTCAGCCTGATTTTTTGCACTGATGTGCTGGGTGTGGTGATATGCCTGTAGATAATATTTTTAATTTTTTTTTAAATATAAATTTAGATTACCCAATTATTTTTTCCAATTAAGGGGCAATTTAGCGTGGCCAATCCACCTACTCTGCACATTTTTGGGTTGTGGGGGCGAAACCCACGCAGACACGGGGAGAATGTGCAAACTCCACACGGACAGTGACCCAGAGCCGGGATCGAACCTGGGACCTCAGCGCCGTGAGGCGGTTGTGCTAACCACTAGGCCACCGTGCTGCCCGGCCTGTAGATAATATTACATGCACTCAGCAATGTGACCTCCCACCAGCAGGTGGCCATGTACTGAGCAGTGTAACTTTCCACCAGCAGGCAGCGTCATATATAAGTCAGGTGATATCCGGCTATCAGCAGAAGGTTGGAAGGCGTACATGAGGGCAGTCGTACATAAGGGTAGTTTCAGGAGAGTCTAATGTAACTTGGTTTGTATCTGATCGTTACCTTACCACATGTACATTAATAAATTCTAGTGAAGTGGGTGTCGGGATTGGGAGATTTTCGCCTTTTTTTGTGTGTGTGGGGGGGGGGGGGGGGGGGGTTCTGTTCAATGTTGAGATTGTAAGGAGTTGTAGGGGTGAAAAGTTTATGTGGGGATGGATGTTCCCACCCCCCCCCCCCCCCCCTGTTTTATGGGACTGTTTGTGTTTAACTTCTGTTTGTTTGCTTTTGGAGAAGGCTACCTGTTGATCAGGAGAAGTCCTTTTTTGGGTGGGGGAGGGTAAGGCCAGCAGGAGGCCTTCTTCTTTGAGCGGAGAAGTAGGGGAGGGGAAGAGGGAGGGGGAGGTCATTAGGATGCGTCTTTGGGCAGGGAAGCCGCAATAGCAGGTTATGCTGGTGAATGGAAGTGAGGTGCTGGGGGAGATGGCCAAGAGGGGTGGCCGGGTAGAGGAGGGAAGGGGAAGGGGAAAAATGGGGGGGGGGGTTTCTGTGACACAGGGGAGGGGGGGGGGGGGGGGGGGAAAGATGACATGGTCAAGGACGAAGAAAGGGACCATCTGGAATGGGCTAGGTACAGAGTGGAATTAAAGGGGCAGGGGTTAAGTGGGGAAGATGATGGTCGGCGGAGGGGATGGGTGGTGCAAGCCTCCAGTAATGTTGGTAACGTGGAACGTTTGGGGATTGAATGGGCCGGTTAAAAGGTCGCGCACCTCAGGAGCTTGAAAGCGGGGTTGTCTTTTTGCAAGAGAAACACCTCCATGTGAAGGGCCATGTTAGGTTAAGGAAGGGGTGGGTCGGGCAAGTTCTTCACTCAGGGTTTGATTTGAAATCGAGGGGTGTGGCAATTTTAATGAGCAAAAAAATGGATTCGTGAGTGCGAAGGAGGTGAGGTATCAAGGTGGGAGATATGTGATTGTGAGTGGGGTATTGGAAGGGGCACCGGTAGCGTTGGTAAATGTGTATGCCCCAAATTGGGATGATGTGGGTTTTGGCTGGCAGCAATCCCAGTTTTGGCCATGTACCAGTGATCACTGGAGGAGATTTTAACTGTGTCCTGGAGCCGAGGGTGGATAGATTGAGCCCCAGGTCGATGGGTAGGGTACAAATGGCAAGGGAGCTGGGGGGGTTTATGAAGAGGATGGGTATGGTGGATCCATGGCGCTTTCAGAACCCAGGGGGAAGGGAGTATTCCTTCTTTTCACACATCTATAAGGTGTATTCGAGGACTGATTACTTTGTAGTGAGGCGGGAGATTTTGATTGGGGTGGATGGGGCAGAGTATGCGGGGATAGTTATCTTGGACCATGCACTGGCTGGATATTCAGTTCAGTACGGGACGAGAGCAGAGCCCGTGGTGGAGGTTTGACTCGGGGTTGTTGGCGGATGGAGTTTTTGTGATAAGGTGCGGTTGGCATTTAGGGATTATATGGAGTTCAATCAGAATGGGGAGGTGTCGGCGGGCATTTTTTGAGAAGCACTGAAGGCAGTAGTCCGGGGAGAAATTATCTCATTTATGGTTCGTGCGAATAAGGAAAGGAGGGCGGAACCTGGCTGTCTAGTGAGTGAGATAGTGGAGGTGGACAGGGAATATTCGAGGGTGCCCACCGTGGATGGATTGGCGAGGAGGAAAAAGTGCAGGGGCAATTTGACAGGCTGACAACGGGGAGGGCGGTAGGGCAACGCGTAGGGAAAGAGGGGTGCAATACGAGTATGGAGAAAAGGCGAGCCGCATGCTGGCGCACCAGCTGCGGAGGCAGGGTGCCTCCAGGGAAACACTGAAGATCCGGACTGGGGTTGGGGATGTGGTGTCAGAGCCAGGGAAGATAAATGAGGGATTTAGAGAGTACTACCAGGGACTTTATGAGGCAGACCCAGGAGGAGAGGAGGGGGACATGAGGTGGTTTCTGGACGAGCTGAAATTTCCCCAGGTGGAGGAAGCAAAGAGGCAGGCGTTGGAGGAGCCCCTGGGGCTGAGGGAGGTGCTGGATAGTATCAGGGGTATGAAGTCAGGCAAGGCCCCTGGGCCGGATGGGTACCCGGCAGAATTTTATGACGAATTTGCGGTCAACCTGGCACCACATCTGTTGGGGGCGTCTAATGAAGCACTGGAGCATGGGAAGTTGCCGGAGACGATGAAACAGGCAGTAATCACACTAATCCCCAAAAAAGGGAAGGATCCGGTGGAATGTGGGTCGTATAGACCCACACTACTACTGAACACGGATGTGAAAGTTTTGGCTAGATTGTTGGCGGGGAGGATGGAAGATTGTGCCCCGGGGGTGGTTGCAGAAGATCAAACAGGCTTTGTGAAGGGCAGGCAGCTCGTGAGTAATATAAGACGGCTGTTGAATGTGGTGATGAATCCGTCGAGAGCTCTGGTACTGAGGTAGTGGTGTCCATGGACGCGGAGAAAGCATTTGATCGGGTGGAGTGGCGGTACTTGTTCAACATTTTGGGACAGTTTGGGTTTGGGCCGAGATTTGAGGCATGGGTGCGGTTGCTGTATGTGTTGCCATGAGTGAGGGTGAGGACGAATGATATGAGCGCAGGAAGCTTTGACTTACACAGGGGTACGAGGCAGGGGTGCCCGCTGTCACCGCTGCTGTTTGCGCTGGCCATTGACGATGGCTCTCAGGAGGTTGGCAGAGTGGCAAGGGATAATGAGGGGAGCGGATGTTGCTCTATGCCGATGACCTCTTGCTGTATGTTTCGGATCTGTTGGAGAGTGTGGGAAGGATTATGGACCTGTTGGGGAGGTTTGGAGGGTTCTCGGGAAACAAGCTAAATGTCAGGAAAAGAGAGGTATTCCCGGTGATGAGCTGGCACAGCGGGCTAATTTAGGGGGGAATGCCATTTACGGTAGCGAGGGATAGGTTTAGGTACTTGGGGATTCAGGTAGCGAGGGAATGGATGGGGCTCCATAAGTGGAACTTAACAAAGCTGGTGGAGGAGGCCAGAGAGGATCTTAAGAGGTGGGATACACTGCACTTAATGTTGGCGGGGAGGGTCCAAGTGGTGAAAATGAATATTCTGCCAAGGTGCTTGTTTATCTTTCAGGCTCTCCCGATCTTTATCCCAAAGGCCTTTTTTCGGAAAGTGGACACAATCATCTCTAAATTTGTATGGGCGGGGAAGGTGCCGAGGGTGGAGAGGACCCTGCTACAGAGGCAGAGGCAGCAGGGGGGGTTAGCGTTGTAAAACTTGCTTCATTATTATTGGGCAGCGAATGTGGACAAGGTGCGGCAGTGGTGGAAAGGAGAAGGAGTAGAGTGGGTTAGGATGGAGGAGGAATCTTTTAAGCGGTCCAGTTTGAGGGCAATGGTGACGGGAGCATTGCCAATGGCTCTGAGTAGGTATTCAGGGAGCCCAGTGGTGCAGTCCATGGTGAAGATATGTAATCAGCTGAGGAGGCATTTTAGGGTGCAAGGGATGTCGGTGCTAACGCCGCTGTGCGAGAATCATGGGTTTGAGCCGGGGGTGGGGGTGGTGGAGGGATGGATAGTGTATACAGGAAGTGGAGGGAAGTGAGGCTGGTCAAGGTGAGGGATTTATATTTGGAGGAAGGGTTCGCCAGTCTGGAGGAGCGAAGGGAGAGGGTAGAGCTGCCGAGGCATAGTGAGTTCAGGCATCTACAGGTTAGGGACTTTGCACGAAAGGTCTGGAAGGGGTTCCCCAGATTGCCAGGATACACCCTGCTGGAGCGACTGCTGCTTCTGGATGTGGAAGTGGAGGGAAGAATTGGGGATATATATATATAAGTGGCTGGGGGAGCAAGGAAGCAAACGGGTGAAGATCAAGGAGAAATGGGAAGCGGAGTTGGGAATGGAGTTCAATTGGGGAGTATGGAGTGAGGCACTGCGAAGGGTAAACGGGACCTACTCTTGTGTAAGGATGAGCCTGATACATTTAAGGTGGTGCACAGTGTGCATATGACTTGGGCGAGAATGAATGGGTTCTTTCAGGGGGCAGCAGATGAGTGTGAGAGGTGTGGGCGGGGGCCAGCGAATTATGCGCACATGTATTGGGGTTGTGAAAAATTGGGAAGATTCTGGGCGGGAGTGTTCGCGGTCTTAGCCAGGATAGTGGAAGAGGGAGTGGACCTGGACCCTTTGGTGTCGATATTTGGGGTTTCAGAGAAGCCGGAGCTCATGGAGTGGAGGAAGGCTGATGCCTTGGCCTTTGCCTCTCTGATTGCATGGCAACGAATTTTGCTGGAGTGGCGGTTGGCATCGCCACTGGGAGTAGCAGCATGGTTGGGTGTTTGTATGACTGACTGCGGTTAGAGAAGATAAAGTATGAGTTAAGGGGCTCAGCAGGGGAGTTTGAGAAAAGGTGGGGGATGTTTGTGACCGTGTTTGAAGAGCTGTTCGTCGCAGTGACTGGGGGGGGGGGGGGGGGAGGAGAAAGATCTACAAACTGTATAGTTGATTGTTGGGAAGAATGTTTCCCGGGGTGTTTACTTGCTGTAACCTACTTTGATACAAGTTTGAATAAAATGGGTTTAAAAAATATCATTAATAAATTCTAGTTCTGGCTAAGTCACCACTGGGCTCCCCCTTCATTAAGGATCGGGCTATTTTTGGAGCTTCCCTTTCCAGTGAGTTGCCTACTTGCCTACCACCATTCATGATTGGATGTAGCAGGGCTGCAGAGTATAGATGTGATCCACTGGCTGTGTAATTTCTTAGCTCTATCTATTGCTTGTTGCTTATGCTCATTGAAAAGCAAGAACAAAGAACAAATAAAATTACAGTACAGGAACAGGCCCTTCGGTCCTCCCAGCCTGCGCCGATCCAGATCCTTTATCTAAACCTGTCTCCTATTTTCCAAGGTCTACTTCCCTCTGTTCCCGACCGTTCATATACCTGTCTTGATGCCTCTTAAATGATGCTATCGTGCCCGCCTCTACCACCTCTGCTGGTAAAGCGTTCCAGGCACCCACCACCCTCTGCTTTTCAATTTTCATGCACATCTCCCTTAAACTTTCCCCCTCTCACCTTGAAATCGTGACCCCTTGTAGCTGACACCCCCACTCTTGGAAAAAGCTTGTTGCTATCCACCCTGTCCATACCTCTCATAATTTTGTAGACCTCAATCAGGTCTCCCCTTAACCTCTGTCTTTCCAATGAAAACAATCCTAATCTACTCAACCTTTCTTCATAGCTAGCACCCTCCATACCAGGCAACATCCTGGTGAACCTCCTCTGCACCCTCTCCAAAGCATCCACATCCTTCTGGTAATGTGGCGACCAGAACTGCACGCAGTATTCCAAATGTGGCCTAACCAAAGTCCTATACAACTGTAACATGACCTGCCGACTCTTGTACTCAATACCCTGTCCGATGAAGGCAAGAATGCTGTATGCCTTCTTGACCACTCAACCTGCGTTGCCACCTTTAGGGTACAATGGACCTGAGCTCCCAGATCTCTCTGTACATCAATTTTCCCCAGGACCCTTCCATTGACCATATAGTCCGCTCTTGAATTTGATCTTCCAAAATGCATCACCTCGCATTTGCCTGGATTGAACTCCATCTGCCATTTCTCTGCCCAACTCTCCAATCTATCTATATTTTGCTGTATTCTCTGACAGTCCTCCTCGCTATCAGCAACTCCACCAATCTTAGTATAATCTGCAAACTTGCTAATCAGACCACCTATACCTTCCTCCAGGTCATTTATGTAGATCACAAACAACAGTGGTCCAAGGATCCCTGTGGAACACCACTAGTCACCCTTCTCCATTTTGAGACACTCCCTTCCACCACTACTCTCTGTCTCCTGTTACCCAACCAGTTCTTTATCCATCTAGCTAATACACCCTGAACCACATACGACTTCACTTTTTCCATCAACCTGCCATGGGAAACCTTATCAAACACCTTACTAAAGTCCATGTATATGACATCTACAGCCCTTCCCTCATCAATTAACTTTGTCACTTCCTCAAAGAATTCTATTAGGTTTGTAAGACATGACCTTCCCTGCACAAAACCATGCTGCCTATCACTGGTAAGTCTATTTTCTTTCATATGTGAATAGATTTTATCCCTCAATAATCCTGTGCCATAGCTTCACCAGGTTGACATCTCCTGGTTCTGATCCTGGAATACCCTCCTGCCCTCTTCATTGAACCAAGGTTGTTCCCTGACTTGTGGGAGATATGTTGGGCCTTGAAGTTACAGATTGTGGTTGAGTACAATTCCTCTAATGGCACACAGCGCCTCATAGTCGTCTAGTCTGGAATTGCTAGATCTGATGATATCTATCCTAATTAGCATGGTGTCAGCGCCACATAACATGATGAAGGGTATCCTCTATGTGAAGACAGGAACCCGTCTCCACAAGGACTGTGTGGTGGCCACTCCTACCAATACTGTCATGGACAGATGCATCTGTGGCAGGCAGGTTGGTGAGGATGCAGTAATGTATGTTTTTCCTTCTTGTTGGTTCCCTCACCACCTGCCACAGAACCAGCTGTGCCTTCAGGAGTCGGCCAGCTCGGTCTGTAGTGATACTCCGAGCCTCAGTTGTTGATAACAAAAAGACGTCCCCCACCCAGAGTACTTCCAAGTGGTGTTCAACATGGAGTAGTACTAATTTGTCAGTTGAGGGGGTGGGGATTGTACGTGGTAACCAGCAGGAGAATTTCCTTGCCCATATTTGACCTGATGCCATGAGACCTCATGGGGTCCGGAGTCAACGTTAAGGATTCCCAGGGCAATTCCCTCACGACTGCCCTGCCTGTGGTGTCTGGGATATTATCTGTAAGGGGAGACGGTGGCGTAATGGTATTGTCACTGGACTAATAAACCACACACCCAGAGTAATGCTCTGGGGACCCAGGTTCAAATCCCGCCACTGCAGAAGGTGAGATTCAATAAAAATCTGGAATTAAAAGTCTAATGATGACTGTGAAACCATTGTCGATTGTTGTAAAAACCCATCAGGTTCACTAATGCTCCTTAGGGAAGGAAATCTGTTGTCCTTACCTGGTCTGGCCTACATGTGCCTCCAGACCCACAGCGGTTGACTCTTAACTGCCCGCTCAAGAGCATTTAGGGATGGGCAATAAATACCGTCACAGCCTGCGATGCCCACGTCCCACGAATGAATAAAAAATAATAATTCTGTGAGTATGACTATATCAGGCTGTTGCTTGACAAGCCAAACCTCCCTATTTTGGCACAAGCCCCTATGTGTTAGCCAGGAGGGTTAACAGGACTAAGTGTGGGGCTGTCGTTTCCAGTGCCGTGGTCAGGGCCAGGTGATTCATCTGGTTTCATTTCTTATTGACTTTCTAGCAATTTTGATACGACGGAGTTGCTCGCTAGGCCATTTCAGAGAGAATTTTAGAGTCAACCATATTGTTGTGGATCTGGAGTCACATGTAGCCCAAAGCAGGTAAGGGCAACAATTTCCTTCCCTGAAGGACATTAATGAACCAGATGCATTTTTACCACAGCCAACAATGGTTTCATGGTCATCATTAGATTTTTAATTCCGGATTTTTATTGATTTGATTCACCCTTCCATCATCTGCCATCACGGGGTTCAAACCCGGGTCCTTAGAGCATTATTAGTCCCACCCATTTAATTGAAAAGAAAATGAGGCACATAAGTTAAGGAAAGGGCCCTAAATGGTGCAGAGGTGCCAATTTATTTCTAGTCGAAATCCCCACTATGCTGAACTCTTTCCTCAAGTTAAAAATCATGTTGTATTCTAATGGTAAGAATAACTCAGGCAACACGTTGTTGAAAGTTGAGTCCTGATTTTATGCATACAGGAGGGATGAATTGTAAAAGGAAAGATCAGTAATAGGTTGTATTGTGTTTCCTCTCCCCTTGGTCGATTTTAGCAAAGTTTTATCTCTTTTCACTTCTGGCACTGATGACCTCAAATTAAACTATTACAATAATTTTACTCCTTCAAAGTTTTATAATTTCAGTCCTAGGGTATACTTTCTGGGGTATTATTCCAGAGGTACCAACTGGTACTTTGCCAAGTAGGCATTTGTTATGTGTGAGCCAATAAAATCAGTATTGATTAAGCTCTTTAGTTGTAAGGCAAATGTCAAGCAATTTAAGTATATTCCCGAGAAGAAGAGGAACTAGAGAAAAAAACATTCCATGGTTAAAAAGGAAGTCAAAGAGGACATAAAAGCAAAAACTAGGGTAAACCATACTGCAAAAGTTAGATTTAAAAACTACAAAGGATTGGGAGAACTTTAAGGTTGAGCAAAATGCGACTAAAAATAAAATCAAAAGAGCTAAGAACTACGAAAGGAAGCTAACAGAAAACAAAAACACTGATACCAGAGCGTCTAAAAGTATACAAAAAGGTTATATGTTGGCCCTTTACAGGACGATACTAGTGAGGTAATAATGGGGAACACAGAGATGGCGGAGGCACTGAACAAATATTATCCTCACAGTAGAGGATAAAAAAGTTTCCAAAAACTGCAGTTAAGGCAGAACAACTTGCTGCGATAACCATCACTAGGGAGAAGGTACTGAATAAACTAATGGAATTAATGGCAGATCAGTCTCCTGGACCTGATGGCTTGCACCCTAGGGTATTAAAGGAGGTGGCAGCAGAGATAGTGGATGTATTGGTTATGATATTTTAAAATTCCCTGGATTCTGAAAAGGCCCCAGTGGATTGGAAACACACAAATGTGATGCCTCTATTCAAAAAGGGAGGGGCAAAAAATAGAAAACTATAGACCGGTTAGCTTGACCTCTGTGGTGGGGAAGTTACTGCAATCAATTATTGAGGAGCTGACTGAAAATTTGGAAAGACAAAGCTCAATCCACAACTGTCAGCATGGTTTTATGAAGGGTAAGTCATGTTTGACAAACTTGCTCGAGTTGTTTGAGAACGTAACTAGCAAGATGGATAATGGGGAAACTGTGGATGTGGTATATCTAGACTTCCAGAAGGTGTTTGTCAAGATGTAAAAGACTGATCCAGACGGTGAGATTGCAGGGGATTGGGGATAGATTGGAATGAGGATTGGCTGACTAACAGAAAGTAGAGGATCGGATAAATGGGTCCTTCTCTGACTGGCGAACTGTAACTAGCGGGGTGCTGCAGGGATCAGTCCTTGGACCTCAACTGTTTACAATCTACATAAATGATCTTCAAGCAGGGACAGAGTATAACATAGCAGTATAACATAATTTGATGAAACTAAAATAGGTAGGAAAGCGAAGAGGAGAATAAAGAGCTTACAGACAGATATAGATAGGCTCGGAGAATGGGCCAAAATTTGACAGATGGGAGTTTAATCTGGATAAGTATGATGTTATCCATTTTGCCCGTAAAATAGCAAGGCAAATTATTATCTAAATGGGAAGCAGATTCAAAATGTGCCTGGACAGAGGCATCTGGGTATCTGTGGTCATGAATCGCAGAAAGCCGGTAAGTACAACATGTAATAAAAAAGGCAAATGGAATTTTAGCGTTTATTGCAAAAGGACTGGAGTATAAAAGTAGAGAAGTATTGTTGCAATTGCATAGGGTGTTAGTGAGATCATATCTGGAGTATTATGTCCAGTTTTGGTCTCCTTATTTAAGGAACAATGTGGTGGCATTGGAGGCAGTTCAGAGGAGGTTCACCAGATTGATTCTGGGGATGAAGGGGTTGATGTAGAGGAGAGATTGAACAGTTTGGACTTATATTCTCTGGAGTTTATTGGAATCAGAGGGGATATGATCAAGGTATATAAAATACTAAGAAGAATTGATAAAGTAAAGGTAGACCAAATGCTCCTCCTTGTGAGGCAATCTAGGACAAGAAGTCTCAGAGACAGGTTGAAAGGCACTAGATTTGAAACTGAAATGAGGAGGAACTACTTCTCGCAGAGGGTGGCGAATTTGTGGAACTCGCTGTCCCATAGAGTCTAAATCATTTAATGGTTTTGAGAAGGAAATTGACATATTTTTCATTAAAAAAGGGTTAACGGGACATGGTGAACAGGCAGCGAGGTGGATTTGAACCAGGAAGAGATCAGCCATGATCTGATTGTATGGAGGAGCAGGCTTGAAGGGCTGAATTGCCTACTTCTGCTCCTAATTCCCATGTTCAAGCCAGATTCTTTTCTCAACTGTCACATGTTTATATCCACTGGAAACAAACCAAAAGCAGGAATCTAGCAGATTTTTCTTCGTATTTCTGAGATTCTGAAGTCAAGGTTAATGTCCATACCACTATCTTAAGTAATATTAGTTTCTCAGCACAGACCAGATAATTAAGTCTTGACTTTTCTTATATGTGTTGCTCAACATCACATATCGTGCCAATAGTTACCAAAATCAAATATAATTATTTTTGAAGGCAGTTGGTGCATGCCTGTCCATGTAATAACATTTACAGGCATCCTTGTGATATGAAAGAAATGCTGATTTTGGCATAAAAATATAACATTAAAAACTTTTTAAAAAAAGTACCATACACTTTTCTCACAAGATGATATAAAGCATGCCATAAAAATACTACATACCACCTATAAAGTGAATTAACTCTAAATGAAAGTCGTCATGTGCAAAAAGACAAACACTGCTCCTGTTATTGTTCAACTTTGTAATACTAATGCCACAAGTTGTGCATAAACCACCTGTTTTGAAGACAGGACTGTCTCAACCATGACCTTTTATCCAGATCATAACTCATGTGTGGTCTACTGAGATTTGGCTTTGATTGTACTGATTGTCATAGGGACTTCAGTTCACAAGGGGTCATGATCATCACCAGTAATTTAGAAGTACTTTTCACTTCCAAGCCAGTAAGCAGGATGCAAGTAACCAACTCAAAATTATATTCATGTATCTCACTGTTTGCCATCAGTTATTCTATTAGTAGACCATATTATGGATAGGAATTTCTCATGAATGCCAATTCATAATGCAAGATTGTTCTCCAGAGGGCAATTTGGATGTATGTTAGACATTATGGCAACAGATGGCAAAAAACAAAATTATCCTGCATTTATTTTGCAGCACAACTGCTTACCACAAACTCAATTCTACTGGGAGAATATAATGTGACCAAACTAATAATAACAGCTCAATATAAGAAATGAATAAAAAACAATAGTTACTTCCATAGAGCACATCCAACAATTTTGGCCATAAACTTAGGCAGAAGAATGTATAAAATTGAGTTCACAGAGAAAAATGTTTTGTTCGAACATGTAATGGTTACAATGTTTGTCAATTTTGAAATCAGAGAACAATTCCCCAATGATAAGCAAACAAAGAAACTATTAGTTATTTAAGAACTAGATCCAAAACTGAAAAAAGCTTTGCATGATAAACAAATGTTTTAAATATATTGAGCGAATGCAAAGGAAAAGTAGATTCAACAGAAGTATTAGTAATGATGACGCATTCCCTTAGTGAGAAAATTTCCAACCTTTAACTACCTCAACTCTTCAAGATGTGTGGGCATTAAGATGGAATTATCTCCACAAACGTTGGCAAGTTTATCATAATTTTTTCTATTTGAAATGTAATTACGTTTATCTGTAAGGACATTCTGAATTATGTTTTAACTTAATTACAACTTCAGATATACCTGCAAACATTAAAAAAAAGCCTGCATCATCTACTCCAATATAAACTCCCAATAATACAGCTACAATTGCACCCTCTTCCTGAACTTAATTGCCTGGCCATGAGCACCAAACAAGTACAGGGCAATTACAGCTACTGTCTGAGAAAAGAGGGGTGGAATTCTCTGAAAATGGGGCTATCATTCTGGACTTTCCTGGAGAAAGTCCAGAGTGATTCTCCATTTTGAAGGTGGCTTGTCGGGCCCCGGAGTAGTCCACGCGGCTCCTGCTGCCGATTCGGGGCCCTCCACTTCTGATCGCAGGTCCGCGCATGCACGTGGTGGCCCCGGGCAACATGGCAGACCCACATAGCAAGCCGGCCTTGAGAAGTTAGGCCCTCCTCCCCCCGCCAAATCATGCGCGCCCGCCGATCGGTGGCCCCCGATCGCAAGCCTGGCCGTTTTAGAGGCCCCCCCTGGTGAGGCCCCCTACCAGGGTGGCCGCGGACTCCGCAGCCGCCACTCCGAGCTCCTGCCGGTTGAAGCCATGAGTGAATCACACCGGCGGGAACTCGGGCAGCTGCCGGCTGAGAATCGCCACGGAGGCCTCTTTCAATAGCCCCCGGCCGATGCCATGTCGACCGCATGCACGCGACTGGAGGCGATTCTCCGGTCCGCGGAGAATTGCGAGAAGGCGTCGGACCCGTTTGCGGGTCCGAAGCCCCGTTCTCCGCCCCGCGCCGAGCGCGATTTTGGCACAGAGAATCCCACCCGAGAACCCCACCTGACCTCAAGAATATTGAAATGACCAGGCATCTTAGGGAAAGAAAAATATTGTGATGACGGAAATATGAAATAAATCTGATGCAAAGTCACAATAGGAAACATTAACTTTGGGCAAGATTTTCCCACCAGGCTATCGCTTGCTTTATGGCGGCGGAGGCGGCCCGCCAGCGGGATCTACCCTTCATCGCTGGGACCGGAATTTTCTGCCACTGTTGACAGCCGTAAATCCCGCCCTTTATTCTCTCTGCCCAGACCTGCCAAGTATTTCCAATCTTTTCTTTATCATCCTCGTATGGAATATGGATACAGATAATAGTGGTCAGGTCTTTAAAACAGGAGTATTAAATGCCTTTAATCAAATCTGATGGGTGTTTTATTACTTAACCAAATTACAGGCAAACTCTTTTTCTTTTGAATCATATCCAAAACCCTAACAGCAGAGGCATTAAAATTGTCAGGTAATGGGAATCGAAACAGAACTGGGCTTTCTTTTTTTCCAAAGCTCTATCACGAGTATTGCTGCCATGTATACCCACTTATAGACAAAAATTTACAGAGTTCCAATTGTGCTTTGTAGGTCCAACGCTAAGAAAAACATATTATTTACATGTGTCCCAATGCTTTTAGAAGAGGATGATGGTTGGGAAATTGCAAACTTGCTGCCCTTGATTTTGTGACCAATGTTCCTCACCAAGAATTTTTTACTGGACAAACCAACTATAGTTTCTTAAAATAGAATGGCTGAGGTTGACTTTAACTGTCCCTGCTGACTGAGAAATAGAAAGCAACCCGTTTCAAAACCTATTTGATTTTCATTTCCACTGATGACTGGTAGGAACAGTTAAAATTGATTCTACTGTATTTAAGGCTAAAGCTGATAATTAGGAAGAAATAGGAAGAATGAAAGTAACCAAAATTAGTATCATATAAAACTCATTATACCTTGATTAAGAAAGTTGATGGCTTTCATGCACACATACTCCTCATTGCTGACCTTCAGCTGTTGAAACTTTCTGAAGAGGTAGATTAACCGTTCCATGACTTCCATTCCTTCCTCACTGAATCTAAGAGAGAAAAATCATGATTCTAGTTAAGGTATTCATGATATTTACTCATTATTACAAATGTATATTTTAGTTTTAACACTAAGAAATCAATATATTGTACTCATCTACACATCACAGTCACTCTTCTCTCAAAATTTACTATTAAAAATACATTTTAGTAGAGATGATCCCCTTAATTGAGGGAGGGACACTTGCCTGACTTCATATAAACTGTAGCAGGTGCCCATTCAGCAGGCTAGGGATGTGTTCTCCGTTTTAAGATTTTTAACCTCTCTGTTGTGGAGGGTTAGTAGAGGCCATCATGTTAGTGATGGAAATTGTGATGTTCATTGATAATATTATAAAAATCTAGCCTGTTATAGCTGTATAAGATCTACAATAACCAATGGGTTTATTTTAAATACTGTGATGTTGTTTATAGTGCTGAATCAGAGTTGTACTATTGTCAATGTTTGACTTTGCAAGGACATAGTATCAGAAATTAAGAAAACTTTATTCATAAACATGAAAAAAAAATCACCAATATGCCAATATGTGCTATTTCTATATCATCTCAATTATAGACTGCAATAAGTGTTTCTATATGGTGTTCAGGAGAATTTTCTACAGCAGTGCGTGTCTAGTCCAGCAAGAATGGAGGCACTGCTAATAATAATAATTTTTCTTATTGTCACAAGTAGGCTTACATTAACATTGCAATCAAGTTACTGTGAAAATCCCCTAGTCGCCACAGTCCGACGTCTGTTCGGGTACATTGAGGGAGAAATCAGAATGTCCAATTCACCTAACAAGCACATCTTTCGGGACTTGTGGGAGGGACATTGGGAGAACGTGCAAACTAGGCGTGGTTCTTGGAAATCAGGTGGGTCAGGGAGATCAAGTATCAGTGGGGGAACATTTAGGAGACAGTGATCATTGTATCATAATGTCTAAGATGATGGTAGAAAAGGACAATGTGCAGTCCAGAGCAAGAATAATCAACTGGGTAGAGCTGACTTCAATGGAGCAAAAACAGAGCTGGGGCGGATAGACTGAAACCAAAGGTTGGCGGGGCAACTGTAGCTGAACAATGGGCCATCTGCAAACAATAAATTGTTTGGGCAAAGTATTCCCTTAAAATGGAAAGGTAGAGCAAATAAATCCAGAGCTCCCTGGATGAAAAAGGGGATAGAAGTTAAGTTAAAGAAGAAAAAGTGTGTTATGACAGGGAGAAAATACAATTGAGAACCGAGCTAAATACATTTTTAATTCATCTCTGGCCACAAGGGAGATGCCAGAGGACTGGAGGACAGCTAATGTGGTTCCACTTTTCAAGAAGGATGGTAAAGATAAACCAGGAAATTACAGACCAATGATTCTCACATCCGTGGCAGGGAAACTTGCAGAAAATTCTGAAGGAGAAAATTAATCTCCACTTGGAGAGACAAAGTTTGATCAGGGACAGTAAGCATGGCTTTGTAAGAGAGGTCAGGCCTAATGGGTTTGACTGAATGTCTCTAGGAGGTGATCGACTGTGTAGATGAGGGTAATGCAGTTGATGTAGTTTACATGGATTTAAGCAAAGCCTTTTTCAAGGTCTCACATGGGACAGTGAAAAAGAAAGTAAAATCCAAAATTGGCTTGAGGGCTGTTTGTGTGACTGGAGGCCAGTGACTAACGACAGGGATCAGTGTTATGTCTCTTACCGTTTGTAATATATATATATAAAAATAATATAGGTGAGAATGGGGGGGGAAGGTTGGAGATGCTAAGTAACTTTGCGGCTGACACCAAGGTTGGTAGGGTGGTTAGTCACGAGGAAGAAGTAGTTATGTTGCAGGAAGATATAGGCATGTTTATCGGATGGGGAGATTAGTAGCAGATGGAATTCAACCCCGAGAAGTGCGAAGTGATGCACTTTGGAAGGAGTAACGAGACAAGGGAGAACTCAGAAGACAAGGGAGAACTCAATGAATGACAGGACATTAGGAGAGGGTGCAGAGGAGATTCACCAGGATATTGTCTGGGATGGAACATTTGAGCTATGAATAAAGGCTGTATAGGCTCGGGTTGTTTTCTTTCGAGCTGAGAAGGCTGGGGTGGAGAGGGGGAGAACCTGATGGAGGTGAATAAGATTATGAGGGTGGATCGGAAACAATTATTCCCCTTAGTTAAAGGGTCAATAATGAGGGGGCATAATTTAAGGTGAAGGGCAGGAGGTTTAGAGGGGATTTGCCACCCAGAGGGCAGTGAGAGTCTGGAGCACTGCCTGGGATGGTAGTAGAGGCAGGAAACCTCAGAACCTTTAATAAGTATATGGATGAGCACTTGGAATATCATAACATTCAAAGCTATGGCCGGGAACAGGAAGATGGAATTAGTATGGATTTAGTGTAATTTTGTCGGTGCAGATTCGATGGGACAAAGAGCTTCTTCTGTACTATTTGACTCTATGACAGAAGGTTCAGAAGCGAGGCGAAAAGACAAGTAAGACAAGTGAAGAGAGATTATGAGAAAAGGCTGGCAGCCAACATAAAGGGGAATTCAAAAGTCTTCTATAGGCACATAAATAGTAAAAGGGTGGCAAAAGGAGGAATAAAGCTGATTGGGGACGAAATATGGGATTTATGCATGGAGGCAGAAGGTATGGCTGAAGTATTAAGAACATAAGAACTAGGAGCAGGAGTAGGCCATCTGGCCCCTCGAGCCTGCTCCGCCATTCAATTAGATCATGGCTGATCTTTTGTGGACTCAGCTCCACTTTCCGGCCCGAACACCATAACCCTTAATCCCTTTATTCTTCAAAAAACTATCTATCTTTACCTTAAAAACATGTAATGAAGGAGCCTCAACTGCTTCACTGGGCAAGGAATTCCATAGATTCACAACCCTTTGGGTGAAGAAGTTCCTCCTAAACTCAGTCCTAAATCTACTTCCCCTTATTTTGAGGCTATGTCCCCTAGTTCTGCTGTCACCCGCCAGTGGAAACAACCTGCCCGCATCTATCCTATCTATTCCCTTCATAATTTTAAATGTTTCTATAAGATCCCCCCCCTCATCCTTCTAAATTCCAACGAGTACAGTCCCAGTCTACTCAACCTCTCCTCGTAATCCAACCCCTTCAGCTCTGGGATTAACCTAGTGAATCTCCTCTGCACACCCTCCAGCGCCAGTACGTCCTTTCTCAAGTAAGGAGACCAAAACTGAACACAATACTCCAGGTGTGGCCGCACTAACACCTTATACAATTGCAACATAACCTCCCTAGTCTTAAACTACATCCCTCTAACAATGAAGGACAAAATTCCATTTGCCTTCTTAATCACCTGTTGCACTTGTAAACCAACCTTCTGTGACTCATGCACTAGCACACCCAAGTCTCTCTGAACAGCGGCATGCTTTAATATTTTATCGTTTAAATAATAATCCCGTTTGCTGTTATTCCTACCAAAATGGATAACCTCACATTTGTCAACATTGTATTCCATCTGCCAGACCCTAGCCCATTCACTTAACCTATCCAAATCCCTCTGCAGACTTCCAGTATCCTCTGCACTTTTCGCTTTACCACTCATCTTAGTGTCATCTGCAAACTTGGACACATTGCCCTTGGTCCCCAACTCCAAATCATCTATGTAAATTGTGAACAATTGTGGGCCCAACACGGATCCCTGAGGGACACCACTAGCTACTGATTGCCAACCAGAGAAACACCCATTTATCCCAACTCTTTGCTTTCTATTAATTAACCAATCCTCTATCCATGCTACTACTTTACCCTTAATGCCATGCATCTTTATCTTATGCAGCAACCTTTTGTGTGGCACCTTGTCAAAGGCTTTCTGGAAATCCAGATATACCACATCCATCGGCTCCCCGTTATCTACTGCACTGGTAATGTCCTCAAAAAATTCCACTAAATTAGTTAGGCACGACCTGCCTTTTACGAACCCATGCTGCGTCTGCCCAATGGGACAATTTCTATCCAGATGCCTCGCAATTTCTTCCTTGATGATAGATTCCAGCATCTTCCCTATTACCGAAGTTAAACTCACTGGCCTATAATTTCCTGCTTTCTGCCTACCTCCTTTTTTAAATAGTGGCGTCACGTTTGCTAATTTCCAATCCATCGGGACCACCCCAGAGTCTAGTGAATTTCGGTAAATTATCACTAGTGCATCTGCAATTTCCCTAGCCATCTCTTTTAGCACTCTGGGATGCATTCCATCAGGGCCAGGAGACTTGTCTACCTTTAGCCCCATTAGCTTGCCCATCACTCCCTCCTTAGTGATAACAATCCTCTCAAGGTCCTCACCTGTCATAGCCTCATTTCTATCAGTCGCTGGCATGTTATTTATGTCTTCCACTGTGAAGACCGACCCAAAAAACCTGTTCAGTTCCTCAGCCATTTCCTCATTTCCCATTATTAAAACTCCCTTCTCATCCTCTAAAGGACCAATATTTACCTTAGCCACTCTTTTTTGTCTTATATATTTGTAAAAACTTTTACTGTCTGTTTTTATATTCTGAGCAAGTTTACTCTCATACTCTATCTTACTCTTCTTTATAGCTTTTTTAGTAGCTTTCTGTTGCCCCCTAAAGATTTCCCAGTCCTCTAATCTCCCAGCAATCTTTGCCACTTTATATGCTTTTTCCTTCAATTTGATACTCTCCCTTATTTCCTTAGATATCCACGGTCGATTTTCCCTCTTTCTTCCGTCCTTCCTTTTTGTTGGTATAAACCTTTGCTGAGCACTGTGAAAAATCGCTTGGAAGGTTCTCCAAGTATTGAATACTTTGCATCTTACCAACTCTTACAGATGCACCATAGAAAGCATCCTATCTGGCTGCATCACGGCCTGGTATGGCAACTGCTCAGCCCAAAACCGCAAGAAACTTCAGAGTCGTGAACCCAGCCCAGTCCATCACACAAATGCCTCCCATCCATTGATTCCATCTACACCTCCCGCTGCCGGGGGAAAGCGGGCAGCATAATCAAGGATCCCTCCCACCCGGCTTACTCACTTTTCCAACATCTTCCATCGGGCAGGAGATACAAAAGTCTGAGAACATGCACGAACAGACTCAAAAACAGCTTCTTCCCCGCTGTTACCAGACTCCTAAATGACCCTCTTATGGACTGACCTGATTAACACTACACCCTTGTATGCTTCACCCGATGCCGGTTATGTAGTTACATTATGTACCTTGTGTTGACCTATTATGAATTTTTCCTTCTTTTCATGTACTTAATGATCTGTTGAGCTGCTCGCAGAAAAATACTTTTCACTGTACCTCAGTACGCGTGACAATAAACAAAATCCAATCCAATCTGTCTTTACAAAGGAAATAGATGTTACCCAGGTCATAGTGTCAGAGAAGAAAAGGTCACTACAACGATTCAAAATTGACAAGGAGGAGATATTTAATTAACGTCAGTACGTAAAGTTGATAAGGCACTGGGACTGGATGAGATGCATCCAAGGATATTGAAAGAAGTGAGGGTGGAAATTGCAGAGGAACTCATGGGGGTTCCAGATGACTAGAGAATTGCCTTACGCCTTGTTCAAAAAAGGTTGTACGGATAAACCGAGCAATTATATTCCAGCCAGTTTAATTTCAGTGGTGGCAAAACCTCTGGAAATAACTATTCAGGAGTGAAATAATAATCACATGGAAAAATGTGGGTTGATTAGGAAGAGCCAGCATGGATAACGCTCATCTGGAATGCCGGTGCAGACACGATGGGCTGAATGGCCTACTTCTACAACATAATTCTGAAGCGTGAGGTCATTAATTTTGGGAGAAAGAACATGGAGAGACAATATCAAATAAGAGGTACCTCTCTAATGTGCAGGAGCAGAGGGACCTGGGTGTATATGTGCATAAGTCATTAAGATGACAGGACAGGTGAGAGAGTAGTTGGTAAAGCATTACATAACATGATAGAGACTGCAGGTGCAAAGCTGCGCACACTAGCAATTTTTAACGAATGAAATGAAAATCCTCCCATTTTATATAATGAATTTGGATCATTTGTTAGCTTTCACTGAACACTTGTCACTTTTATGAATTTCTAACATTGACTATTACTTTCTTGCTGGTGTTATGTTCCTCCCGTACAATACACAGAGCATGCCTCGCTTACTGGGCAAAGCTGTTCCTACAATGTGACCTTCACAGTTCACAATTTTCATTCTTTCAAACAATTCAGAATTCATTTGTGGAATATATTTAAGTACTTAAACCAAGTTTGTTTTCTACTTAAGTATGATTTAAAAAAAGTTTTTTTTGCAAGGCTTCAAAGCCAACATTTTAATGACATCATTCTGCAAGATAGGATGCCAATTATATGAGGCCAGGTGGTTTGCTAAGGGAACAGGGTACAGATCAGATAGAAAGTCAAACCCACCTGCAATAAATATTCTTGCCTCAATGGAGGAGGCAAATAAGATGGACATGGATACACGTTAAAAGTGCCAAGGAGTTATTTATGTACAAAATTATTTGTGAGAAGACTGAAATAAGATCTCATTAGTGCCAAGTTTGAGATTGTCACTGAATGGTGCAACTGCCCCCAATTCTGCAGCCATTCATATTCTGTGTGTCAGAACAATGCAGCTAATCTTAAATAACATTTTTAAAACTTCCAAAATTTGATAAGGAAATAACAAAAGACATAAATCTGGTTTGCATTAGTGATGGAAGACAGACAGAATTTAAAAAGGCAGAAATTACCACTTTACATGCATAACTTTGGATAGAGCATAAAAACAAATCATTCCTCCTTGATAAAAATCTTCAATAATTTTGACATATTGGAGTAATTTAAAAAAAAAAATTCATATGCTTTAGGTTGTAAAACAATTTGTAGCTATAGGATAGTAATTTACGTTCTGCAAATCTGGAATACAAATACTTGAATATGTTCCAACATTTTAAAGTTTTTACACACTTTTTGAGAAAGTTTGCAATTTTTGAGCTTCAAATATTTATTCTCTTTTGAGCTACAGTTTATTTATTGTAATTAAACTAATTCTTGTTAATTTACATATACTTCAAATTGCCAATAGTACAGATCTTGGTGTTCTCATTTGGAATTTATTTACCAATAACGCAATGTTAAAACAGCCTCTCCAAATTACAAAGCACACAAATTTCAAAGAGAACAAACCAGCAAATAACAAATATGGAAAATAAATAGGTTTATTCTTTCTGGATTTTGAGGGAAAAATTATTAGAATAGAATGTCACATTGTTCCTAGAGTTTCTGAACATCTCAGTACTAAGGCATTTGAATGTCAAGAGGTTGCCTGCAGCCATATTTTCACAAATGTATATTTTGTTCATTCAGAAAACATATCAGAATGCAAAGGATAATAGTTGACGGGTGTATTGTGACAAAGCGGCTGTTTCCAGTGAGGGTTTCACAGGGCTCAGTAATTTGTATGAGATATATTAATGATTCGAACTTAGTAGGGAGATTATTGAGAAGTTTGCAGATGATACAAAAATTGACAGTGTGGTTGATAGTGAGGAAATTAAATGTAGAATAAGGTATTAGTGTACTGGTAAGGTGCACAGAAAAGTATCAAATTGGAATTCAACCCAAATGAAAATGAAATGAAATGAAAATTGCTTATTGTCACGAGTAGGCTTCAATGAAGTTACTGTGAAAAGCCCCTAGTCGCCACATTCCGGCGCCTGTCCTGGGAGGCTGGTACGGGAATCGAACCGTGCTGCTGGCCTGCTTGGTCTGCTTTAAAAGCCAGCGATTTAGCCTTATGAGCTAAACCAGCCCAATACGT
Source organism: Scyliorhinus canicula (assembly GCF_902713615.1). Lineage (NCBI taxonomy): Eukaryota > Metazoa > Chordata > Chondrichthyes > Carcharhiniformes > Scyliorhinidae > Scyliorhinus > Scyliorhinus canicula. The sequence continues at coordinate 46,225,671 of NC_052166.1, forward strand.
GTGAGGCAACCAAGTCAAGGTAAGACATAATAAATAGCAGGTATTTTTACATGTATCACAATTGTATTGAAGCACAGAGTGCAATTTGAACTATGTAGGCAACTTAAATACATTTGCACCATTTGTAACAACCTTTAAAATGTCTAATGTTTCTTTGACTGTATTGAAGCGCCTCAAGAGCAACATGGAGTATGTAGAGAACCTGAATTTTATTGTGCTTTGTGTGATGACCACTTTGAAATGTTTGTAATGCTCTTGAAGTATTTGTTTTGCAACAGTTTCTTGGTCTTTCCAATATTTAGAGAGAGGTTGTTTTCGGTACCTCATGCAACCAAGTGATTTATTTCTTTCCTATAGTCGGATTCGTTGTTGTTTGAGATGTGGTCCACCAGTCGTATCATCAGCAAACTTATAGATTGAGTTGGAGTTCAATCTTGCCACACAGTCATGTGTGTATAGGGAGTACAGTAGAGAACTGAGCACACATCGTTGCGGGGCTCCGGTGTTGAGGACTATTGTGGAGGATATTGCCAATCCTGACAGATTGCGGTTGGTGAGGAAGTCGAGGATCCAGCTGCACAGGGAGGGGTCAAGTCCAAGATTGCAGAGTTTGGATTGGGCCCGGCTCCGTGAATTTTATTTTATGAGCCTGGTGGGCAGGGTCAGGACTGATTTTGTTGAGGTGGGACAGCCTCCCTCTATCATTGGCAGGACGGGTGCAGGTGGTAAAAATGAATGTTTTGCAGTGGTTTTTATTCCAGTGTTCACCAATCTTCTTTGTTTTCTTGTTTTTTATGGGGGTGGAATGGTTGATTTCATCATTTCTCTGGGCAGGTGAGGTAGCGAGGATTCGGAAGACAGTGCTTCAGAGAGGGAGACAGTCAGGGGGTTTGGCTCTGTCGATTCCTACGTATTATAATTGGATGACGAATGCCAAGAAGTTGCAGAGCTGGTGTAGGGAGCCGGAGGTTTTTTGAGTGAGGATGGAAGCAGGTTCTTGAAGGGGGTAGAGTTTGTGGGTTAGGTATATGCAAGTGCGGGATTTTGCAAGGAAGGTTTTCCTGATGTTTCCGCGACACCACCGTCCTCGTTGTTGGAGGGGGTGTTGTCAGTTATGAGATTGGAAATGGGAGGGGGGGTTGGAGGGCATCGTCTCTGCAATTTATGATAGGATACTGCGTTTTTGGAGCGGGTTAAGGCCAAGTGGGAGGATGAGCTGGGGAGGCGCTGAAGTAGGGGTTGTGTTACGGAGGGTGAATGCCTCAAACTCGTGTTATACTCGTGGAGTTATACAGTTAAAGGTGATGTACAGGGTGCAGCTAACGAGGTCAAGGAACAGCTGGTTGCTCGAGAGGGTGGAGGATACTTGTGAGGGGTGTGGGAGAGCCAGAAAAAAGGAAATTGGGTATGTTGACGGCAGACACTAAGGCTGCCTGTGTGAAGCTCATTCATTCCCTTCCCCACCCAGCGAACTGGAAGCAGAGAATTAAAAAACATTGGCCCTACATATCCTGGAACCTCAGAGCCAGTCCCAGGACTTTCACAACATTTGATTGCCTTGATGCCGACTATTTCCTCCTATAGTTGACAAGTATGATGTCAATGCCAGAGACGAGAATGGAAATTTGCAGGAAACCAGATAGTCACCAGGGGCAAGTGAAGAAGGTCTGTACCAAAGGTACGTGAGTAAAAGTATCTGGATCAGTAAAGTCCACAATCAGTAGTCAGGGAAAGATAAAGGCCAAGAGGAACAACATTTGAAAAGCCATAAAGTAAAACTGAAGTCAATGGAACAGAAAGTCAGACACGTTGCTAGTATGTGGCGAGCTATCCAATATCTCGGGACTTCCAGTGGCAGCCATGGAGTGAGTGGTTGCACACAGGGCAGCTCTGGCTTGAAGGCGTTGGTTTGAGCTCTTTCTTTCCAAAAGTGGGGTAATTTCGACAGGAAAGTGTAGTGGTGAAGTTCTCCCCGTGAGCGCCATGTCTTCTGGTTACCAGATCCAGCAGGAAAAGGTTAAAGACCTGGCCAAGGATTTAGGACCTGTGGCGCAGTAGCAATTGCAAAGATGGCGGAGGAGGAAGGGCTGTTGCAAGTTGGAAAGCCCTAGATGGAGCAATTGATGCCGCTTATTAGAGAAGAGTTCCAGCAACAAAAGCAGATGCATGAGGGTCGTTCGAAGATCATCGATGGAACGGTAGCAGCCCTAAGTATCAATGGAACGAGTTAAGAAAAATCTAGAGGCATATGGGTTGCAGATTCTGGAGATGGAGAAGGTAGTCTCCAACTACAGTGATTGAGCGGAGACGGAGGTGGGGCTCCTGGTGAACCTTTGCAAGTCGCTAAGGGTAAAGGTAGAGGAGCGGGAGAACAGGTCCAGAAGGCAGAACCTGTGTATCGTTGAGGATGTGGAAGGCACAAGTGCCATGAGATATATTTCAAGGATGCTCGCGGGGCTGGTGGCGGAGGGTGTGCTACACAAGGCACCAGAGGTGGACAAGGCGCAGAGACCAATAAGGCAGAAGCCGAGAGTGGGGGAGCCACCACAGGCGGTGACTGTGAGGCTCCATAAGTTTGTGGAGTTGGAAAAGATCCTGCAATGGACCAGGGAGAAGCGGAACTGGAAGGGGAACAGGGTCCAAATATTTAAAGATATAAGAGCGGAGCTGGTGAAGACGCGTGCTGGATTAAACAAGACCAATTGAAGTATGTGATACAAAAATACCACAATGGTGTACAACATAATTGTTTCAAACTGTAGAGGACGTATTTGGTATATTTATTTCTAAAAACATAATAAAACAGAAAAACAATTTTTCAGCATCCTATATAAGCTATATTATTTGTTTTCTTTCTGGCAGTAATTTTAGCATCAATACTAACCTGCTTTCACTAAAAATGTTCCCTTCAAACTCTGACAGATTTGCAATACCGCATGTTTTTAGCATCCACTAATGCAAGTAATCAGGAATAATTGGTAATAATAATAATCTTTATTGTCACAAGTAGGCTTACATTAACACTGCAATGAAGTTACTGTGAAAATCTCCGAGTGAAAATTAAATGAAAATCGCTTATTGTCACAAGTAGGCTTCAAATTAAGTTACTGTGAAAAGCCCCTAGTCACCACATTCCGGCGCCTGTTCGGGGAGGCTGTTACGGGAACAGGCACCGGAATGTGGCGACTAGGGGCTTTTCACAGTAACTTCATTTGAAGTCTACTGCCAGTAAGATTGAAGTTATATGACTTCCGATGGCTACCATGGAGTGAGTGGTCACACATTTGGTGGCTCCCGCTCTTGCCGTTTTTTTGAAATGAAAATGAATGAAAATTGCTTATTGTCACGAGTAGGCTTCAATGAAGTTACTGTGAAAAGCCCCTAGTCGCCACATTCCGGCGCCTGTCCCGGGAGGCTGGTACGGGAATCGAACCGTGCTGCTGGCCTGCTTGGTCTGCTTTAAAAGCCAGCGATTTAGCTGAGTGAGCTAAACCGGCCTCTGGTTTTCAGACCTTTCCCCCGGTTAACAGGTGGATGTGAGGCAGAATAAAGGTGCAGGAGAGAGAGGGGAAGAGATTGACACTCTGGTGTAAGGTGCTGAGGGCCAGAACTGGTCGCGAAAGAGGGATCAGTTGGTTGGAGCTAGTGCGGTGCCTGCAACGCACGTGGAGATGGTGGAGGGGCAGGGAGCAGCCCTGCCGGCTCTATGGTTGATGGACTAGCTGGTGAGCTTCTTGAACGAGAAGTTCACCCAGCAACGGAAGGAGAGTCTGGAGGACCTGGCCCGGGCTGTGGATTCGATCAGGGTGGTGGTCAACCATGTGGAAACGAGGCTGGAGGCCCAGGGCCAGGCGATCCAGAAGATGGAGGAGATGGCAGTTTGCTTCGATGGCAGTGGAGATGGGGCTGAAGCGCGATCAGCATATGCAGCTTCAGGAGAAGGTCGAAGACTTAGAGAACCGGTCATAACGGCAGAATATAAGGATCATGGGCCGGCTGGAGAGGAGTGAAGAAGACGATGCTGGCGGGTACGTGGGGAAGGTGCTGGAGAAGCTGCTCGGAGAGGGTCCGTTTGTACGGCCGTTGGAGGTGGATCGAGCGCACAGGGCGCTCATGAGGAAGCCCCAGGGGAACGGGCCGGCGACGGCGATGGTGGTGCGATTGCACCAGTTCCTGGACAAGGAGAAAATTATGAGGTAGGCCGGGCAGATGAGGCACTGCACTTGGAAGGGCAGTGTTGTACAATGTTGTACAGTGTTGGCCAACAGAGGGAACAAGCTTTAACAAGGTCAAGGCAGCCCACTACAAGAAGGGGGTGAAGTTTGGGGTGCTGTACCTGGCACAGCTGTGGGTGACCTACGAAGGCTGGGAATTGTACTTTGGTTCGGCGGTAGATTTTCTAAAAGACAATGGACTGGCAGGAGAAGGTGGACTTTGAACTTTGGTGGAGATGCTGTGATGTTTCTGTTAATTTATGTTTGGGGCCATTTCTTTCTTTTTCGGCTTCAGGGTGTTCTTTGTTAAGGGATGGGGGCTTGGTCTCTTTTTTGGGCTTGGGGAGGGGTTATTTTTGGTTTGTTTGCACAAATGTTCAAGTGGGAGGGGGAAGGGAATCAGCGAGGGGGTGGTAGGATTCTAGGCACCACGGCAGGGGCTGCAAGGCTAGCTGGGCAGGCTAGTTCACTGAAACGCAATGGGGCGGTAGTGAAAGGTACGTGGGGGTTGGGGTTGTTGCTGGGGGAATCTGGGATTGGCGTGGGGGGGGGGGGGGGCAATTCCGCTAACAGGAGAAGGGTATTTAAAGTGTAAGGGGGAGGAACATCGATGACGGTTGGTGCCCGAGAGCGGGCCTGGGGAGGTGCGGGACACGCGTCGGAGGCTGGCCCAAGAGGGACTATGGTTGAGCAGCGGTAGGAGGGGCAGGGTGCTCCCAACCAAACTAGTTACATGGAACATGTGAGGGTTGAATGGGCCGGTCAAGAGGGCCCCATGTGTTTACACACTTAAAGGGATTGAAGGTGGATTTGGCCATGCTATAAGAGGCATACCTGAACATGGGGGACCAGATTGGGCTGAGGAACGAACGGGTTGGGCTGTATTTAATTCAGGATTGGATTTTAAAATGAAGGGAGTGACGATTTTGGTCAATAAGCGGGTGGCCTTCGAGGTAGGAAATATGGTGGCGGACTCTGGGGGAAGGTATGTTATGGTAAGCGGGAAATTGGAGGGGATGCCAGTGGTGTTAATAAACATACATCCCCCCCGAACTGGGACGAAGTGGAATTTATGAGGCTGGGGAATATGCCGGACCTGGACTCTCATCGGCTGGTTATGGGGACGACGACTTTAATAAGGTCCTAGATCCGAGACTGGACCGGTCAAGCTCGAGGTCAGGGAGGGTGTCAGCTATAGCAAAGGAGTTTGGGGGGTTCATGGATCACATGGAGGGGTAGATCAGTGGAAATGTGGGAGGCCGAGGGCGAAAGAACTTTCATTTTACTCCTATGCGCACACGGTGTATTCCCAAATAAATTCTTTCTGGAGATAAGACGTTGTTGGCAGGGGTGGTAGATGACGAGTATTCGTCCATAGGGGTGTCGCCTCATGCCCCGCACTGGGTGGATTTATGAGTGAGCAAGGTAGGGGGTGGACAGCGCCTGCAATGGAGGCTAGATGTGGGACAGTTAGTGGAAGAAGAGGTGTGTGAGCAAAGGTGAGGAAGGCCATCCGGAGATATGTTGAGATTAATGACACGGGGGAAGTTTTGGCACGTCCGGTTTGGGAGGCACTTAAAGCAGTGATCGGGGGGAGTTTATGATGATTCGGGCTCACAGGGAGAAGGTGGAGTGGGTGGAGATAGAAAGGCTAGTGGAGGAAATCCTGCAGGTGGACAGGAGATATAAAGAAGGCCCGGAGGAAGGGGTTATAGGAACGGCGGATGCTGCAAATGGAATTTGGGTTGTTACCACGGATAAGGCCGTAGGGCAGTTGAGAAGGGTAAAATGGGCGGTATATGAGTATGGGGAGGATGTGAGCAGGATGTTAGCACACCAGTTCAGGAAGCAGGAGACTGCAAGAGAGTTTGGGAAAGTGAAGGACACAGATGGGAATACGGCCCTGGACCCGGCAGGGGTGAATGGGATGTTTAGGGAGTTTCACAGCAAATTATTCGAGTCGGAACCCCCAGCCGGGGAGGAGGGGATGTGACGGTTTCTGGGAGGGTTGGAGTTCCGGAAGGCTGATGAGGAGCTGGTGGAGGGCCTGGGGGCCCCAATTAGGCTTGTAGAAGAAGTAGAGGGGCAGGGAGGCGATGCAATCGGGCAAGGCCCCAGGACCGGATGGGTACCCAGTGGGATTTTATAAGAAGTTCTCGGGGGTGTTGGTAAGGGCCTTCAATGAAGCAAAGGAGTTGGGAATGCTCTCCCGATGTTGTCACAGACATAGATCTCCCTCATTTTAAAACGGGATAAGAACCAGGAAAACTGTAGGTTGTACAGGCTGATCTCCCTGTTAAATGTGGATGCCAAACTACTGGCAAAGATCCTGGCCATAAGGATCGAAGATTGCGTCCCAGGGTAATGTGGAGGACCTGACGGGGTTCGTTAAGGGGCAGCATTTGGCAACCAACATTAGGAGGTTGCTTAATGCAATTATGGTGCCTCAAGAGGGGCGTGAGGTTGAGGTGGTGGCGGCCATGGATGCAGAGAGGACCTTAGATCGGGTGGAGTGGACCTTATGGGAGGTCCTGGTGTGGTTTGGGTTTGGGCAGGGGAATGTGGATTGGGTCCGGTTGCTATGCCAGGAACCGGTGGCAAGTGTGCGGACGTATCAGGTGAGATCAAACTACTACAGGTTGCACCGGGGGACGAAGCAGGGATGTCCACTTTCCTCACTGTTGTTTCCCTTGGCTATAGGGCCGTTGGCATTGAGAGCGTCAAGGATCTGACAGGGGATAGTGCGGGGGGGGGGGGGGGGGGGGGGGGGGGAGAAGAGGTGGAACACAGGGTCTTGCTCTACATGGACAATCTGCTTCTGAACATATCGGAAGCAGGGCGGAATTGGAGGGATTATGGGGATATTAGGGGAATTTGTCCGGTTTTCGGGATACAAATTTAATGGGTAAAAGTAAGGCCTTTGCGATCCAGGCGAGGGGGCAGGAGAAGAGATTGGGTGATATGCGTTCAAGGTGGTGGGAGGGAGCTTTCGATATTTGGGTATCCAGGTGGTGCGAGAGTGGGAGCAGCTGCATAAATTGACTTTGGCTCGGTTGGTAGAACAGATGAGGGGGGACTTTCAAAGGTGGGATGCGCTCCCCTGGTCATTGGCGGGGTGGGTACAGACAGTTATAATGACAGTCCTCCTGAGGTTTTGTTTATTTTCCAGAGACTCACAATTTCTATCCCCAAGGTGTTCTTCAAAACGGTGAATGCAGAGATATCGGGATTTGTTTGGGCGGGTAAAACCCTGCGGGTGAAAAAGGTGCTGCTGGAGCGGGGGCATGAGGGCTGGCCCTGCCGAATTTAATTAATTACTACTGGGCGGCGAATATTGCGATGGTCAGGAAGTGGGTAAGGGGTCGGTATGGGAGCGTGTGGAGGCGGCATCATGTAAGGACATCAAGTTTGGGGGCACTGTTTTTTAAAAAAAATAATTTTTATTGAAAAATTTTGAATTTATAGAACAATAACGCACCATAGTAAAATACCAAAAATAACAATAATATTAGCAATCATAAACATTCGCCCCACCTCCATGAACAACACAGCATTTTAACAACAACGCAAATTAACACAATTTAAAGTTACAGAATAGAAACTACAATAAGGAACCCCTCCCCCCCCCTTGTATTGATCCTCTCAGGGCAAATTTGACCCTTTCCAATTTTATAAATCCCGCCATGTCACTGATCCAGGTCTCCACACTTGGGTGCCTCGCATCCTTCCACTGTAGCAGGATCCTTCATCGGGCTACTAGGGACGCAAAGGCCAGGACACCGGCCTCTTTCGCCTCCTGCACTCCTGGCTCTACCGCAACTCCAAAAATCGCGAGTCCCCACCCTGGTTTGACCCTGGATCCAACCACCCTCGACACCGTCCCCGCTACCCCCTTCCAGAATTCTTCCAGTGCTGGGCATGCCCAGAACATATGGGCGTGGTTCGCAGGACTCCCCGAACATCTGGTGCACCTGTCCTCACCCCCAAAGAACCTACTCATCCTAGTCCCGGACATGTGGGCCCGGTGCAGCACCTTAAATTGGATGAGACTAAGCCTCGCACATAAGGAGGAAGAGTTGACTCTCTCCAAGGCATCCGCCCAAGTCCCGTCCTCTATCTGCTCCCCGAGTTCCTCCTCCCATTTAGCCTTGAGCTCCTCCACTGCTGACTCCTCCACCTCCTGCATTACCTTGTAGATGTCAGACACCGGCTTCCGGTGGCTGTGATGGAGCAGTAAGCCACACATTTGGGAGCACCCGTTTTAAAGAGATTTTTCGGCTCTTTTGAGAGCCCAAAACGGAAATTGTTCAACGTCTCCCGGTGGGGGAAGGTGTGCTGAACGACTTTCCTTGCAGTCCATGCCTCGAACTCGGAGTGGAAAGGGGGAAAAAACAGCAGCAGCTCCTCAGAAAAAACGGGGGAAGGGATCCAAGATGGCCGCCGACAGAGCTCCAGAGGAATGGAGACTCTGGGCCCAGAAACAACAAACTGATATCCTGCGCTGCTTTAAAGAATTCAAGGATGAAGTACTGAGCTCTCTGCAGGAAACGAACAGAAGGCTGTCAGAGATTCAGTCCACCCACGGTGCTGCCATCAAGAAGTTGCAGACGCAGGCCATTGAACGAGAGGAGGAGGCCGTGGTCCTCGTGAGTAAGGTGGAGGGGCACGAAGCACTCCACAAGAAGTGGCAGGAACGCTTCGAGGAGCTGGATCACCGCAAGAGGCGGAAAAACCTGCGGATCTTGGGCCTTGCGGAGGGGCTAGAGGGATCGGACCTGACAGCCTATGTGGCTGTAATGCTGAATTCGCTAGTGGGGGCCGGGTCTCTCCATCTGCCCTTGGAGCTGGAGGGAGCGCACAGGGTGCTGGCCAGGAGGCCCAAGGAAGATGAACCCCCGCGTGCGGTGCTGGTGAGGTTCCACCGGTTCAGTGATCGGGAGTGCGTGCTGCGCTGGGCCAAGAAGGTGAAGAGCAGCAATTGGGAGAATGGGGTAGTGCGGAACTACCAGGACTGGAGTGCGGAGGTGGCTAAGCGGCGGTCCGGATTTAATCGGACGAAAGAGGTGCTTTATAGAAAAAAGATAAAGTTCGGAATGTTGCAGCCCGCGCGCCTGTGGGTAACTTATTTGGACCGGCACCATTATTTCGATTCCCCGGAGGAGGCGTGGGCCTTCGTGCGGACGGAGAAACTGGACTTGAACTAGGGGTTGGGGGTTGCGAGGTTGGCTGTAAGATATTAGTGCTGGATTCTGCTGTTGCTGTGTTCTCTTTTTCTTCTGTTTTTTTCTTCTTGTTTTAGTACTTTTGCAATTTTGATATGGTTATTTACGGAGGGGTTGTTCTGCTATGTTTTTGTGCTGTGGGGAATTGTTTGGGCTGTGTATCTTGAGGGGAGGGTCGGGGGGGTATGTTGTATTCTATGTCGGAGTGGGGGTATGGAGGGGGGCTGATATTTGGGAGCTGCGTCAGAAAGGTGTGGTGGGGCAGGGCGAAAGCGCGGGCTTTCCTCTGGTTTCCCGCGCTGCGGGGCTGGGGGGCGGAGACGGTGACGGGGGAGGCGGGGCCTTAACTGGTTCTTCCCCACGCTGGAGCGGTGCCAGGAGGAGGGATAGATTGGGGGATGATCCCACTTCGGGAAGGGTCGGGCTATTGGCGGGAGTTCCCGGGGTCAGCAGAAGTTAGCTGACCCACGGAAGTACAATGGAGGACGGTTCGCGGCTGGGAGGGTTCCTAGCCTGGGGGGGAAGGGAGGGGGGAAAGGGGAATACTGGGTTGCTGCTGGTAGGGTCAAGAAGGAGCTGGTGGGGGCTGGGGGGACAGAGGTGAGGGGTTGTCGCTAGGGGGACGGGGTCGAGCAGGGGGTGCTGGCCTGGGGCGGGCAGTCGACGGGCTATGGCTAGCCGAAGGGGGAGGGGGGGGCGGGACGCCCTCTGATCCGGTTGGTCACCTGGAATGTGAGAGGGTTGAATGGGCCGGTGAAGCGGTCGAGGGTACTGGCTCACCTGAAGGGGCTAAAGGCGGATGTGGCAATGCTTCAGGAGACCCACCTGAGGGTGGCGGACCAGGTCAGCCTGAGGAAGGGATGGGTGGGGCAGGTTTTCCACTCGGGGTTGGATGTGAGGAACCGGGGAGTGGTGATTCTGGTGGGGAAAAATGTGTTGTTTGAGGCATCGGAGGTGGTGGCGGATAAGGGGGGTAGGTATGTTATGGTTAGGGGCAGGCTACAAGGAGAGAAGGTGGTACTGGCTAGTGTGTATGCCCCAAATTGGGACGATGCGGGCTTTATGAGGTGTATGTTGGGACGGATCCAGGATCTGGAGGCGGGAGGTCTGATCATAGGGGGGGGACTTTAATACGGTGTTGGATCCTTCACTGGATCGGTCCAGCTCTAGGACGGGTAGGAGGCCGGCGGCGGCCAAGGTACTGAGAGGGTTTATGGATCAGGTGGGTGGAGTGGATCCATGGAGGTTTGTGAGGCCGAGGGCACGCGAGTACTCTTTCTTCTCCCACATAGGGTCTACTCTCGGATAGATTTCTTCGTGGTGAGTAGGGCACTGATTCTGAGAGTGGAGGAGGCAGAGTATTCGGCCATTGCAATCTCCGACCACGCTCCGCATTGGATAGAGTTGGAGATGGGGGAGGTGCGAGACCAACGTCCGTTGTGGCGGTTGGATGTGGGGTTGTTGGCGGAGGAGGAGGCGTGTAGGAGGGTCTGGGCAAGTATTGAGGGGTACCTTGAGGTGAATGATACGGGGGAGGTTCAGGTGGGGATGGTCTGGGAAGCCCTGAAGGCAGTAATTTGTGGGGAGCTGATATCCATCCGGGCACACAGGGAGAGGAGCGAGAGGAGTGAGAGGGATAGACTGGTGGGAAAGATGCTGGAGGTGGACAGGAGGTATGCAGAGGCACCAGAGGAGGGACTGTTGGGGGAGAGGCGCAGCCTGCAGGCTAAATTTGATTTGCTGACCACTAGAAAGGCGGAGGCACAGTGGAGGAAGGCACAAGGGGCAGTGTACGAACATGGTGAAAAGGCGAGTAGGATGCTGGCTCATCAGCTCCGTAAGCGGGATGCGGCTAAGGAGATTGTTGGAGTGAGAGACAAGAGTGGGAATGTGGTGCGGAAGGGGGTAGAGGTGAATGAGGTCTTCAAGGACTTTTACGGGGAACTGTACCGGTCGGAGCCAACGGAGGAGAGGAGGGGAATGGAGAGGTTCCTTGTCAGGCTTTCTTTCCCGAAGGTGCAGGAGGAGAAGGTGGAGGGGCTGGGTGCGCCGATTGAGCTGGAGGAGCTAGTTAAGGGGATCGGGCAGATGCAGTCAGGGAAGGCAACGGGGCCGGATGGGTTTCCGGTGGAATTTTATAAAAAGTTTGTGGATCTAGTGGGCCCCTTGCTGGTGCGGACACTCAACAAAGTGTGGGAAGGGGGGACTTTGCCCCCGACGATGTCGCGGGCGCTGATCTCATTAATTTTAAAGAAGGACAAGGACCCCCAGCAGTGTGGTTCATACAGGCCCATATCGCTCCTCAACGTGGATGCCAAGGTGCTGGCAAAAATCCTGGCCACCAGGATAGAGGACTGTATGCCAGGGGTTGTGCACGAGGACCAGATAGGTTTTGTGAAGGGAAGGCAGCTGAACACGAATGTGCGGAGATTGCTGAATGTCATTATGATGCCGGCGATTGAGGGGGAGGCAGAGATAGTGGTGGCGCTGGATGCGGAGAAGGCCTTCGATAGAGTGGAGTGGGGGTACCTATGGGAGGTGTTGGGGAGGTTTGGATTTGGTGAAGGGTTCATTAGATGGGTAAGGCTGCTATATGAGGCCCCGATGGCGTGCATGGCCACGAATAGGTGGAGGTCGGAGTACTTCCGGCTTTACCGAGGGACCAGGCAGAGTTGCCCCCGTCCCCCTTGTTGTTTGCACTGGCAATCGAGCCGCTGGCGATGGCATTGAGAGATTCAGAGAGGTGGAGAGGCTTGGTGCGAGGTGGAGAGGAACATAGGGTGTCGTTGTATGCCGACGACCTGTTACTGTATGTGGCGGACCCGGTGGGAGGGATGCCGGGAGTGATGGAGTTACTAGCCGAGTTTGGGACCTTCTCAGGTTATAAATTAAACTTAGGCAAGAGCGAGGTGTTTGTGGTGCACCCTGGAGACCAGGAGGAAGGAATTGGTAGGCTCCCGCTTAGGCGGGCAGGGGAGAGCTTTAGGTACCTGGGGGTGCAAGTGGTCAGGGACTGGGGGACTCTCCACAAGCATAACTTTACCAGACTGGTAGATCAGATGGAGGAGGAGTTCAGGAGGTGGGACATGCTGCCATTGTCGTTGGCGGGGGGGGGGGGGGGGGGGGGGGGGGTGCAGTCCGTCAAAATGACAGTGCTTCCGAGGTTCTTGTTCCTTTTTCAGTGCTTGCCCATATTTATCCCCAGGGCCTTCTTTAGGAGAGTGACCGGCAGTATTCTGAGCTGTGTGTGGGCACATGGGACTCCGAGAGTGAGGAGGGTGTTCCTGGAGCGAGGAAGGGATAGAGGCGGGCTGGCGCTGCCCAACCTTCTGGGGTACTATTGGGCAGCCAATGTGTCAATGGTGCGTAAATGGGTGATGGAGGGGGGAGGGGTGGCGTGGAAAAGAATGGAGATGGCGTCATGTAGAGGTACGAGCCTGGGTGCCATGGTAACGGCACCATTGCCGCTCTCCCCTAAGAGGTTTACCATGAGCCCGGTGGTGGCGGTGACCCTAAGAATCTGGGGACAGTGGAGACGGCATCGGGGGAAACAAGGGGCTTGATGGAGGCTCCACTGGGTGGCAACCATCGGTTCATCCCGGGGAACACGGATGGGGGATTCAGGGGGTGGCAAAGGGCGGGCATCAGCAAATTGAGGGACCTGTTTATTGGCGGGAGGTTTGCGGGCCTGGGGGAACTGGAAGATAAATTTGGCCTTCCCCAGGGGAACATGTTCAGATACCTGCAGGTAAAGGCGTTTGCTCGGCGACAGGTAGAGGGATTCCCTTTGCTGCCCTCACAGGGGACGACGGACAGAGTGCTTTCGGGGGTGTAGGTAGGAGAGGGGAAGGTGTCTGACATCTATAAGGTAATGCAGGAGGTGGAGGAGTCGGCAGTGGAGGAGCTCAAGGCTAAATTGGAGGAGGAACTCGGGGAGCAGATAGAGGACGGGACTTGGGCGGAGGCCTTGGAGAGAGTCAAATCTTCCTCCTCATGTGCGAGGCTTAGTCTCATCCAATTTAAGGTGCTGCACCGGGCCCACATGTCCGGGACTAGGATGAGTAGGTTCTTTGGGGGTGAGGACAGGTGCACCAGATGTTAGGGGAGTCCTGCGAACCACGCCCATATGTTCTGGGCATGCCCAGCACTGGAAGAATTCTGGAAGGGGGTGGCGGGGACGGTGTCGAGGGTGGTTGGATCCAGGGTCAAACCAGGGTGGGGACTCGCGATTTTTGGAGTTGCGGTAGAGCCGGGAGTGCAGGAGGCGAAAGAGGCCGGTGTCCTGGCCTTTGCGTCCCTAGTAGCCCGTCGAAGGATTCTGTTACAATGGAAGGATGCAAGGCCCCCAAGCGTGGAGACCTGGATCAGTGACATGGCGGGATTTATAAAATTGGAAAAGGTCAAATTTGCCCTGAGAGGATCAATACAAGGGTTCTATAAACGATGGCAGCCTTTTCTGGACTTCCTGGCTCAGAGATAGGTGACTGGGTCAATAGCAGCAGCAACCCGGGGGGGGGGGGGGGGGCGCATTATTGTAGTGTTTATTCTGTAACTTTATAGTGTGTTAATTTGCGAATTGTTGTTAAAATGCTGGGTTGTTCATGGGGCTGGGGCGAATGTATATGATTGTTAATATTATTGTTATTTTCTGTATTTTACTAAGGTGCGTCAATGTTGTATAAAATCAAAATTTCTCAATAAAAATTATTTAAAAAAAATAGATGTCAGACACCTTCCCCTCTCCAACCCACACCCCCAAAAGCACTCTGTCCATCGTCCCCCGCGAGGGCAGCAGAGAGAATCCCTCTACCTGTCGCCTAGCAAACGCCTTTACCTGCAAGTATCTGAACATGTTCCCTTGGGGAAGCCCAAACTTATCTTCCAGTTCCCCCAGGCCCGCAAACCTCCCGCCAATAAACAGGTCCCTCAATTTACTGATGCCCGCCCTTTGCCACCCCCTAAATCCCCCATCCTTGTTCCCCGGGATGAACCGATGATTGCCACCCAGTGGAGCCTCCATCGAGCCCCCTGTTTCCCCCGATGCCGTCTCCACTGTCCCCAGATTCTTAGGGTCGCCGCCACCACCGGGCTCGTGGTAAACCTCTTGGGGGAGAGCGGCAACGGCGCCGTTACCATGGCACCCAGGCTCTTACCTCTACATGACGCCATCTCCATTCTTTTCCACGCCGCCCCTCCCCCTCCATCACCCATTTACGCACCATTGACACATTGGCCGCCCAATAATATCCCAGAAGGTTGGGCAGCGCCAGCCCACCTCTATCCCCTCCCTCGCTCCAGGAACACCCTCTTCACTCTCGGAGTCCCATGTGCCCACACAAAGCTCAAAATACTGCTAGTCACTCTCCTAAAGAAGGCCCTGGGGATAAAGATGGGCAGGCACTGAAAGAGGAACAAGAACCTCGGAAGCACCGTCATTTTGACGGACTGTACCCTCCCCACCAACGACAATGGCAGCATGTCCCACCTCTTAAACTCCTCCTCCATCTGATCTACAAGTCTGGTGAAATTAAGTTTGTGAAGAGTCCCCCAGTCCCTGGCCACCTGCACACCCAGGTACCTAAAGCTCTCCCCTGCCCGCCTAAGCGGGAGCCTACCAATTCCTTCCTCCTGGTCTCCAGGGTGCACCACAAACACCTCACTCTTGCCTAAATTTAATTTATAACCTGAAAAGGTCCCAAACTCAGCTAGCAGCTCCATCACCCCCCGGCATCCCTCCCACCGGGTCCGCCACATACAGTAACAGGTCATCGGCATACAACGACACCCTATGTTCCTCCCCACCTCGCACCAAGCCTCTCCACCTCTCTGAATCCCTCAACGCCATCGCCAGCGGCTCGATTGCCAGTGCAAACAACAAGAGGGACAGGGGGCAACCCTGCCTGGTCCCTCGGTAAAGCTGGAAGTACTCCGACCTCCTCCCATTCGTGGCCACGCACGCCATCGGGGCCTTACCCATCTAATGAACCCTTCACCAAATCCAAACCTCCCCAACACCTCCCATAGGTACCCCCACTCCACTCTATCGAAGGCCTTCTCCGCATCCAGCGCCACCACTATCTCTGCCTCCCCCTCAATCGCCAATCTCAATCTTGAATTGACATTCAACAATCTCCGCACATTCGTGTTCAGCTGCCTTCCCTTCACAAAACCTGTCTGGTCCTCGTGCACAACCCCTGGCACACAGTCCTCTATCCTGGTGGCCAGGATTTTTGCCAGCACCTTAGCATCCACGTTGAGGAGAGATATGGGCCTGTATGAACCACACTGCTGGGGGTCCTTGTCCCTCTTTAAAATGAACAAGATCAGCGCCCGCGACATCGTCGGGGGCAAAGTCCTCCCTTCCCACGCTTCATTGAGTGTCCGCACCAGCAAGGGGCCCACTAGGTCCACAAACTTTTTATAAAATTCCACCGGGAACCCATCCGGCCCCGGTGCCTTCCCTGACTGCATCTGCCCGATCCCCTTAACTAACTCCTCCAGCTCATTCGGCGCACCCAACCCCTCCACCTTCGGAGAAGTAAGTCCGTCGAGGAACCTCTCCATTCCCCTCCTCTCCCCTGTTGGCTCCGACCAGTACAGTTCCCCGTAAAAGTCCTTCAAGACCTCATTCACCTCTGCCCCCTTCCGCACCACATTCCCACTCTTGTCTCTCACTCCAGCAATTTCCTTAGCCGCATCCCGCTTGCGGAGCTGATGAGCCAGCATCCTACTCGCCTTTTCACCATGTTCGTACACTGCCCCTTGTGCCATCCTCCACTATGCCTCCGCCTTTCTAGTGGTCAGCAGATCAAATTTAGCCTGCAGGCTGCGCCTCTCCCCCAACAGTCCCTCCTCTGGTGCCTCTGCATACCGCCTGTCTACCTCCAGCATCTTTCGCACCAGTCTATCCCTCGCACTCCTCTCCCTGTGTGCCCGGATGGATATCAGCGCCCCATGAATCACTGCCTTCAGGGCTTCCCAGACCATCTCCACCTGAACTTCCCCCGTATCATTCACCTCGACGTACCCCTCAATACTTGCCCAGACCCTCCTCCACACCTCCTCCTCCGCCAACAACCCCACATCCAACCGCCACAACGGGCGCTGGTCCCGCACCTCCCCCATCTCCAACTCTATCCAATGCAGAGCGTGGTCGGAGATTGCAATGGCCGAATGCTCGGCCTCCTCCACTCTCGGAATCAGTCCCCTACTCACCACGAAGAAATCTATCCGAGAGTAGACCCTATGTACGTGGGAGAAGAAAGAGTACTCGCGTGCCCTTGGCCTCACAAACCTTCATGGATCCACCCCACCCATCTGGTCCATAAACCCTCTCAGTACCTTGACCGCCGCCGGCCTCCTACCCGTCCTAGAGCTGGACCGATCCAGTGAAGGATACAACACCGTATTGAAGTGTTTGGGGGCACTGTTAACGTCACCTCTGCCTTTCTCGCCACCTCGGTACTCCACAAGCCCGGTAGTAGTGGCAGCCCTGAGGGTGTGGGGACAGTGGAGGCGGCACATGTTGTCCGGGGGGGGGGCGTGGTCGTGGTCACCAATATGTAATAACCACCGATTCGCTCTGGGGGTGTTTGGAGGTGGCAGCGGATTGGGTTTGAGAGATTTCAGGATCTCTTTATTGTTGAGGGTTTCCCGAGCTTGGAGGAGGCATTTGAGTTCCAGGAGGGAATGGGTTCCGTTATCTTCAGGTGAGGGATTTTGTGCGGAGGCAGGTTTCGACCTTCCCTTACCTGCTGTCCCAGGGGCTACAGGATAAGGTGGTGTCGAGAACAGGAGTAGGAGAGGGGAAGGTCTCAGAGATCTACAAGGAGCTGATGGAGTGGGATGGAGCCCCGATAGGAGAGGTGAAGAGAAAGTGGGAGGAAATTCTGGGTGGGGAGTTGGAGGCCGAGTTATGGGAGGAGGCCCCGAGGAGAGTTAATACATACTCGTCATGCGCCAGGCTCAGCCTGATACAGTTTAAGGTGATCCACAAGGCAGACATGACTGTGGCCCGGATGAGCAAGTTCTTGGAGGAGGTGGAGGATAGGTGTAGGCGCTGTGCGGGGGGGGGGGGGGGGGGGGGGGGAGGGGGGGGGGGGGGGGAGAGAGAGAGAGAGACAGAGGTATTACAAGTGAGGCTGGTGCCGAGTCCAGAGGTGGTGATCTTTGGTGTGTTGGGAGACCCGGGAGCCCAGGGGGTGAGAGAGGCCGAAGTCCTGACCTTTGCCTCCCTGGTGTCCAAGAGACAGATCTTACTAGGGTGGAGGGACTCGGAGCCCCTGAAGTCGGGTGTGTGGGTGGGTTAGCGACATCGCGGGTTTTCTCAGACTCAAAAAATTAAATTTGCCTTGAATAAGTTTGCTCGGAGATGGCAGCCGTTCATTGGCTTCTTCGAGAAAATTAAGCTGTCAGCGGGGGAGGGGGGCGTAGTGGAGGCATGGAAGAGATGAGTAAGGATAGGAGAACCTACGGAGGGGTGGTTGGGGAAGGTGCCATTGTGTGTGCAGGCCATGTTGGCTGGGGTCTTTGCCCGGGGGGGGGGTTTGTTGGTTATATTGTTGTGTTTTTGTTGAAATTTGATGTTTAAAATGGTTAAAATTATAAATGCCTCAATGAAATATGTTCTAAAAAAAAAATTAAGTTATATTATTCTGAGCAAAGGTCCAGGTCCCAGTGGCTTTTAAAAAAATATTAGGATTGAGCATGTGGGGAGTGTGTGCTCTCCCTTAACATTGAAAATCCTATACATTCATCAAGAATCCAACACATAGAACCATACAATTCCTGATGTGCAGAAGGAAGCCATTTGGCCCATCGAGTCTGCACTGACCCTCTGAAAGAGCATCCTACCTAGGTTCACTCCCAAGCCCTATCCCCATAACCTCACCTAACCCACCCATCTTTGGACTGTGGGAGGAAACCGGAGAACCTGGAGGAAACCCACAGAAACACAGGGAGAAAGTGTAAACTCCACACAGGTTGGAATTGTACCCGGATCCCTGGCTCTGTGAGACAACAGTGCTAACCACTGTGCCACCATGCCCCCCACATCTAATGGACTGCCCAACAATTTTTAAACCTGGTTTCACACCATACTAAACTATACAACATCCAATTTGAAGCCCATGTGATATGAGTTGACTGTCGAGATGGTGTTGAGCCATTTAGCTTTATTGTGCTTGGGATAACAAATTGCAACCAGGCTCTGATTACAATGCCACTTTTACACTGATGCAAGCCCAAATCAGTTCACATGGATACAAAAATGGCGACATAACTGTAGTCTAAAATAAATATTAATTGTGCAAAATAAGGATTCTATGCCATTTGTCTCACCTTTGAAGTTCATCATCAGATGGCGCATACTTTGAAGTCACATCAGCAAGATCTCCAAAAATCTGTCGGTCATAGACAGTGAGGGAAGATAGGAGGATGAGCTCTTGCCAGGTGGAGCTCAGCAGGCAGGTGTAGTCTTTGATTGATAATTCACAGAAGAATGGCAATTTTTTGATCCAGCCAATTTGCCTGAATAGTAACTCATCTGCCAGCCGGCAAAGTAAAGCAAACAGCTCAGCCTGAGTTACCTTATATCTGTTAAAAACAAGATATTGAAATCGAAAATTACAATAATCTTTGTGAAAACACACAACTTCAACTGAATTTATTTAAATGTATCTTGAAAAATCCTTAAAAGGTTGGTTGTAAATGGTTTTGATTAAAAACATGCACAAAATAGGAAATGGACATTTCGCAAATCATGCCGACACTTTCTCAAAGGCAATTTACAATGTGCACCATTGTGGATTCTCCATAAATTATTTAAGCATTTTAGAGAGGTAAATGATCACAAAAAGGTCATCATAAAAAAATCCTAAAGCACTTTGCACCCCTTCTGGACTCGACACCAATTTAACAATTTCAGATTGTAATCTTTGTTGCCACTCCCTTCTTCCCATATTGTCCCATTTTCTTTGCAGGTTTCAGTATTAGCCGCGTCATTCTTGTTTTTGCTTTTGGATGGCAGCTATTCATTATTCTGCCATTTGCACCTCCTCTAGGCCCATCTTTTGTTTCTTCACTTGTTCCATTCCCACTCCCTTTGGCTATTTCCACCAATTCTTTTGTCATTTAATGTGTTTCCTGTCACAGACCTTTTCTTTAATTTTTTTCTGCTCCCACCATTTCATCTCCTTAAAAGATATTACATTTCTGACTTTTCCAGTCACAATCTTTTTCTGCTCCCACCATTTCATCTCCTTAAAAGATATTATATTTCTGACTTTTCCCAGTCACAATCTGAAATGTTAACTGTTTCTCTCTGCACAAATGCTGCGAGGCCCAAGTATTTTTAGCATTTTCTATTTATATTTTATAAAAGAAATGACATTGTTGAAACCTATTATTTATCAAATTATTGAAAAAAAATATAATGTTCATTGGAATAATTCAGCAGTTATGCTTGCAAATTTCCCTTAAATGATATTTTCAGAACAAGAAATATTTCTAATATTTGTCCAGAATAATAATAATAACTATTATTATTAAGATATGTGTCTAATATTCTTTCAAAAAGCAGTTAACCAGACACATCCTCAAATCCCTACAGGATCTTGCCATCTCCATATAATCAATCTTCTCCTCTCCTATTTTTACTTGCACATATTGTCATGTGAGAGTACCTTTAACAAATGGATGTTTAAGCAATGTACCTTTAAGAAATGAAGCAGCTCACATTACTGAAGTGACATCAGAGGGTGGGGGTAGCTGAGTTGAGCTCACTTTTGCTTTTTGGGAGTTTGAGTTTCAGTTTGAGAGAGCAGCTGAAAAGTGCCTGGCTGGTTTGCTGAGAGCAGAAGATGTGCAGGTTAGGTGGATTGGCCATGCTAAATTGCCCCGAATTGGAAAAAAAAATAATTGGGTACTTTAAATTTATAAAAAAAAGTGAAGGAAGAGTACTCCGTGATTGTGATATCAGATCATGTGCTACACTGGTTGTATGTGGCCTTGGAATAAGGACCGGCCCAGAGGCCGGTGTGGAGGATGGATGTGAGCTTGTTGGCGGACCCAAACGTTTGCATCAAGATGTGGAGGGTGATGGAGGAGTAGGTGGAGTTTAATTAAAATGGATTGATCTCGTCGTCGGTGGTTTGGGAGGCAATGAAGGTAGTAAGGGAGGATGGTCATCGCATTGAAGGTGAAGGTAGATAGGGAAGTGCAGGGGGAGCAGCAGCAGCTAATAGAGAAGATTTTGGAGGTGGATGGAAGATACGCGGGGGATCCGGAACCGGGGCTGTGATGAGGCGGAAGGAGTTGCAGGCAAAGTTTGTCCGTCTGTCTCCAGGCAGGGCAGCTTGGCAGTAAAGACGAGCACACGGGGCTGTGTATGAATATGGTGACAAGGCCAGTCAACTGTTGGCGGGCCAGCTCCGTCAACTGCAAGGGAGATTGTACAGATTAGGGGCGGGACAGGAGGAGCGGTGGTGGCTCGGAGCAGGTGAATAGGGGTTTGGGGACTTTTATAGGAGTTACACAAGTCAGAGCTGCTGGAGGATGTCGGAGATTAGGAAGTTTGGAGCGACTAGAGTGGCTGGAGGTTGGGGAGGTGGAAAGGGCCGGGTTGGCAAAGCCGTTAGGGTTGGAGGAAACAAAGGTAGTGATAGGGAAGATGCAGTCACCTAAGGAGCCAGGGCTGAATGGGTTCCCAGGAGAGTTTTATAAAAAGTTTAATGACAAGTTGACGTCGCTGGCGGTGGAAATGTTTGAGGATGTGATGGCGAAGAGGGAGTTACTTGAGACTATGAGGCAGGAATCTATTTAATTGTTACTGAAAAAGACAAGGACATGGTGCAGTGTGGGTCATATAGGCCCATTTCTCTAAAAATGTGGATGCCAAGATATTGGAGAAGATACTAGCGGTTAGGCTGGAGGGGTGTCTTCCGGTGGGGCTTGCCGAATGCGGTGCTTTCTCCGGCAGAGGGGAGGGAGTTAGAGGTGGTGGTGCCGTTGGATGCAGAGAAAGCATTTGACAGAGTGGAGTGGGGTACCTCTTTACGGTACTGAAGAAGTTTGGGATTGGGCCTAATTAGGGTAAAATTGCTATACAAGGATCCGACAGCTTGCGTGCGGACGAATGAGACACAGTCGGAGTATTTTCACTATTCGGGGAATGAGGCAGGACGCCCATGTCCCCCCTCTTGTTCCTGTTGGCGATTGAGCCTTTGCCGATTGCACCGAGGGGTTTGGGCTTATGGAAGGGGATAGTGAGGGGGAGGAGGGTTGGAGTATAGGGTGCCTCCCTATGCAGATGACTTACTGCAGTATATCACCGACCTGGGGTCGTCGGTGAGGGACATAATGGGGTTGCCAGGGAAATTTGGGCGTTTTCGGGATATAAATTGAATTTAGGGAAGAATGAGAATTTATTTTTTTAAATTGAGTGTCCAATTCATTTTTCCAATTAGGGGGCAGTTTAGTGTGGCCAATTCACCTACCCTGCACATCTATGGGTTGTGGGGCAAAACCCATGCAAACACGGGGAGAATATGCAAACTTCACAAGGACAGTAACCCAGAGCCGGGATTGAACCTGGGACCTCGGCGCCGTGAGGCAGCAGTTCCACTGCGCCACCATGCTGCCTTA
This sequence comes from Scyliorhinus canicula, assembly GCF_902713615.1. Taxonomy (NCBI): domain Eukaryota; kingdom Metazoa; phylum Chordata; class Chondrichthyes; order Carcharhiniformes; family Scyliorhinidae; genus Scyliorhinus; species Scyliorhinus canicula. The sequence continues at coordinate 46,247,749 of NC_052166.1, forward strand.
AGCGAGTGTTTTGTTGTGTCTCCTTCGGATGGAAGGGCAGGAATGGGGGGGTTGCCATTTAGGGTGGTGATAACTCACTTTAGGTACTTGGGGGTGCAGCTAATGGGGGATAGGGCCTGGTGGCGAAGATGAAGGAGGATTTGGGGAGGTAGGATATTCTCCGTTTGGGTGCAGGCAGTCAAAATGAATATTTTTCCACCGTTTCTGTTCTTGTTCCAGTGTCTACCGGTCTTTTTGCCAAAGGCATTTTTTCGAAGAGTGGGTAGGCTGGAATCGTTGTTTCTGTGGGCAGGGAAGGTGGCGAGGCTAAGGAAGGCGGTGCTCCAAGGGTGAGGCAATCGGGGGCATGGCGCTTCCAGATCTCTTGCACTATTCCTGGGCTGCAAATGTGTAGAAAGTGCAGGGCTGGAGGAGGGAGTCGGAATCTTTGTGGGTTTTTATGAAGGTCGGGTCCTGTTAAGGGTCGGTGTTGTGGGCACTGGCAATGGTGCCGCTGCCGCTAGCCTCAGGGAATCCAGTAGTGGTAGCCATGCTAAGGCTCTGGGGGCAATTCCGACAGCACTTCAGGGTCGAGGGTGGTGCAGACAGGAGGGAATCATGGGTTTGAGCCGGGTAAGATGGGTGAGAGGTTATGGGGATGGGAGTAGAAAGAGGTGAAAGATGAAGGATCTGTTTCTGGAGGGGTGAAGTATGGGCTGCAGCATGAGGAGCACTTTAGGTATATGCAGGTGCAGAATTTCACAAGAAAGACTTTTCCAAGTTACCCGGTGGCGCCACCCTCTTCATTGCTGGGGGGGTTTGGAGAGTGGGGTTGTCTCAACGATTTATAGTAGGATCAAGGAGGAGGATAAGAAGTCTCTGGAAATTATTAAAGCTAAGTGGGAGGACGAGTTGGGAAAGCGGCTGAGGAAGGATTATGGTGCAAAGTGCTGCAAAGGGTCAATGACTCAACCTCATGTGCGAGGTTGGGGTTGTTTCAGCTAAAACTGGTGTATAGGGCACTTGATGAAGACGAGGATGTGCCTGTTGTTTGAGGGGGTGGAGGATAGTTGTGAGCGGGGCCAGCTAACCATGTCCATATGTTCTGGTCCTGCCCAAAGTTGGAGAGATATTGAGGGTAGTTTTTAGCACCATGCCTGAGGTTCTGCATATGGAATTGGAGCCGGGTTCCTTAGAGGCCATATTCAGGGTGTCAGACCTGCTGGAGTTGTAGTCGGGAGCGGGGGGGAAAATGCCTTAGCCTCATTGATTGCTTACAGGCGGGTCCTGCTGGGATGGAGGTCAGTTTCTCCCCCTAGTGCCTTGGTGTGGCTGGGGATCTGTTGAGAGTTTTTGGCCTTGGAAAGGTAATGTTTGCTCTGAAGGGGTAGGCAGATGAGCGGTTCCACCAGAGCTGGGAGTGGTTCATTGTGCAGTTTGGAGATCTTGTCGCCACTAAGGGGTTTGGAAGGGGAGGGTGCTGTTGGGTACTGTTTGTGTAAAAATGTTAAATTGTTGAAAATGTTAAATAAAAATATATTCATATTTTTTTCATTAAATTTAGAGTACCCAATTCATTTTTTTTCAATTAAGGGGCAATTTAGTGTGGTCACTCCACCTAACCTGCACATCTTTGGATTGTGGTGGAGAAACAAACGCAAGCACGGGGAGAATGTGCAAACTCCACGGGGACAGTGACCCAGAGCCGGATCGAACCTGGGACCTTGGTGTCGTGAGACAGCAATGCTAATCACTGTGCCACCGTGCTGCCCTAATATTTTTTAAGTAAATAAACATCCTGCCCAGTTTCCTGTCTATTTTCCAATCACTCACACTTTTTCTTCCCAAGCCTTTTTTCGGACGGTTGATGGATTAATAGATTATCATAGAATTTACAGTGCAGAAGGAGGCCACTCGGCCCATCGAGTCTGTGCCAGCTCTTGGAAAGTGCACCTTACCCAAGGTCAACACCTCCACCCTATCTCCATAACCCAATAACCCCACCCAACACTATGGGCAATTTTGGACACTATAGGCAATTTATCATGGCAAATCCACCTAACCTGCACATCTTTGGACTGTGGGAGGAAACTGGAGCACCCGGAGGAAACCCTGCACACACGGGGAGGATGTGCAGACTCCACACAGACAGTGACCCAAGCCGGAATCGAACCTGGGACCCTGGAGCTGTGAAGAAATTGTGCTATCCATAATGCTATTGTGCTACCCTAATCTCAGAGTTTGTGAGAGCGGGTAAAACAACATGGGGTAGTAGGGCGTTGCTGCAGAGGAAAAGGCAGGCAGTGGGGCTAGCGATGCCGAATCTGCTGCAAAGTTATTGGGCAGCCAATGTGGAGAAGGTGAGGCAATGGTGGGGAGGAGGTTGGTCGGATTGGGTATGGTTGAAGATGACTCCTGTAAGGAGTGAGGTCTGAAGCCCTGCTTCCGTTTGCCCCGGGGAAATATTCTATTAGCCTGGTGGTGGTCTCTTTGCTAAAGATTTGGAACCAGCTGAGCACCTTAACCAGGCATGGCAGCATGGATGGGGACGTACAAATCTTCTGAGCCTGGAGAAGATTAGGTTTTCCCTGGGGGAGGGTGGGGGGAAATGAGGGTCAGACGAAGAGTTCTGCGCGGTATGGTATCCGTTCTTATCCATTTGAGGAATTGTTCATCACCGGGGGGGGGGGGGGGGGGGGGGGGGAATGATGAATACAATAAAAGAGGGAAAATTTGTACAAACTGTGTATATTAATGGTATGTGTGCATGTTATCTGTAACTATGACTGGTTTGAGTTTGGAATAAAATACATTTTTTTGAAATGAAGGCCAATGTACCATTTGCCTTCTTTACTGCCTGCTGTACTTTCAGTGACTGATGCACGACACCGAGGTCTCGCTGAGTATCCACCTCTCTCAATTTACGTTCATTCAACTAATAATCTGCCTTCCTATTTTTGCTATAACCTTACTTTCATCCACATTATACTGCATCTGCCATGCATATGCCCACTCACTCAGCCTGTCCAAATCACACTGAAGCATCTCTGCATCCTCACAGTTTACCCTCCAACCCAACTTTGCAAATTTGGAGAAAAAACATTTAGTTTCCTTGTCCAAATCATTAACATATAATGTGAACATTTGGGGTCCGAGCCCAGATCCCTGTGGTACTCCACTAGTCACTGCCAGCCGATTGGAAAAAGAACCATTTATTCCAACATTTTGTTTCCTGTCTGCTAACCAGCTTTCTATCCAGCTCAAGATATCAGATGCACTTTAACTTTACATAGTAATCTGCTGTGAGACCTTGACGAAAGCCGAAAGTCTAAATAAATCACATCCATCGGGACTCCCTGGTCAATTCTGCTAGTTGCATCTTCAAAGAATTCCAGTTCATTTGTCAAGCAAGATTTCCCTTTTGGAAATCCATGCTGACTTTGTCTGATTATACCACTGCTTTCCAATGAAACCCTTGATAATGGACTCTAGCAACTTCCCTACTACGGACATTAGGCTCACTGGTCTATAGTTCCTTATTTTCTCTCTACCTCCCTTTTTGAATAGCAGGGTTATATTAGCTAACCTCCAATCTGTAGGAACCATTCCAAATAATTTTGGAATATGACTGCCAATAGATCAACTATTTCTAGGGCTACATCCTTAAGTACTCTGGGATAAAGATTATCAGGCCCTGGAGATTTATCTGCCTTCAATCTCATTAATTTCCCCAAAACCATTTCTCTTTTAATACTAATGTCCTTCAGCTCCTCACTAAAACTTGCGTTTTCAGAACTTCCCGTACATTATTCATGTCTTCCTTTGTGAAGACAGAAGCATAGTACGAATTTAGTTCCTCAACCATTTTGTTGTTCTCCGTTATGAATTCCCCCGTTTCTGATGCAAGGGGCCTTAATTTGTTTTTATCAATTTTTTTCTCTTAACACAACTATTTACAGTCAGTTTTAATGTTCCCCACTAGCTTACTTTCATATTGTAATTCTCCTTCTTATCAATCCCTTGGTCCCCCTTTGCTGAATTTTAAACTTCCCAATCCTCAGGTTTATTGCTTTTTCTTGCTAATATATATGCAGATTAAAGTCACCCATAATCACAAATGTTCCTTTATCACATGCATCTCTGATTTCACAGGCGTGATCTACCGGCTGTTCACGCTGGTGGGATATTCTGGTCCCACACCAGCGCACGGATTTCCCAGTCACTGGGAAATCCCGTTGACAACGGCGGGGTCGGAAAATCCCGCTGGCGGACTGCCTCCGCCACCCAAGAACACACAGTGAGTTGGTCGGTAAATTCCGCCCCCTGTCTAATGTTATTCCCAACATTACCAATGAAGTTTTGTGTTCTGTATACCACCCCGGCTAATGTTTTTTGCCCTGTGGTATTTCTTAAACTCAAACCTATACAGATTCCACATCATCTGTGCTAATATCTTTTCTCAATATTATATCAATGTTTTATTTAATCAACAATGCAACTCTACCACTTTCTGTCTGTTCTTTCTAAAAACTCAATAACCCTCGATGTGTAGTTCCCATCCTTGAGACGGAGTACTCAGAATAAAGACCGTTAAACATCTGAAATGCATCCAACCCCATATTTCCCTACTGAAGCAAAGAGAGGATCTAGCAAAACAAGTAGCTTCCTGAAGGTACACTGCTGTTGCTCTGGACTTTCTAGAAATAATTAAAAGAAATCACCTAATAACAAACATTTGCACCAAAATACAAATATTTATCTGCTGGTATACAGCGATACCGATAAGTAACTATTCATCTCTAAAAGTATAATTATTGATAGCCCTTTTGTATCATTGCTCACTTGGGTGATACATTACTTTACAATGACAAGACTCTGATACTATCCAGTTTATAAAAAGTCATTCTGCTGGAAAGTTAACTTACTTAGTCTAATTATTATTTTGTGAGCCAAGTGGAGCTGATTCTGAATTTTTGACCAACTGGCCAGCGGACAGCAATTGCAGCCAGCCCATTCTAGCTGTAAAGAGGCCAGAGAAATTTTAAACTCGGCTCCTATTGAAATAAAATCACCTGATACAGCTTTTTGGATTTAGAACAGTGCAAAATTAGACAGACCAAATAAAGGTAAAGTCATCATAGTCCTAAATGAACAAATACAGCTTTCCCTTTGAGGGGGAGAGCTGACTGGTGGTGAGTTGACTTGAGGGTCACCACATTTCAGGAGCAAGATTGAGAAGGCGAACCTTCATGAATAACCTCAGCTGGCATGGGAATTGTGCCCGTGCTGCTGGTCTTGCTCTGCATTATGAACCAACTGTCTAGTGAAGTAAGCTAAACTGGCCCACAAACAGACCAAATACCACGTGATCGACAGCAAGGTAAATCCGGGCATGGAGGTGGCCTGAATATCCTTTGGGTCTCTCTGTGAGCTCAGAACAATCAAATATTTTAAAATTGTTTGCTTCTAAAGCTACAAGCTAGGAGCTTTTGTATAATTTTAAACACTTTGCACTGGTTGGGGATTTCATAAATACACATTTCCAACGGCAGTTTTTACACGCCTACTTTATTGTGAGGGTCTTTGAAAAAAATTTGTAAAGGGCTAATGAGCTGCAAGAAACTTACTTAAATTAAGCTTAAGTAGTACAATTCCTGAAGGATGGTGAATGCATAATGTGCCATTCTTATTATTCAGCAAAATGTTTATGGTATTACTCACAATAAGTCAGATGAAATGATATTTTATAAAAATAGACACAATATGGTGCAGAATGTATAAATCTGTTGCGAAGATTGTCACGATATACACACAAGTATATGATGGTGCACAGACAGGCATTGATTGACACACAGGATGACCAATGAACACACAGAACACAGCAGCCAATCACCAGACAGGACACGGCCACTACTGTATAAAGCCAGAGGGCACTAGTTTTCCCACTCTCTTGGGATGCAGCCTCTGAGACAGTCAGATCCCATGAGCAACAACTAGACCATCCACCATGTGGTAGTAAGATAGTCTGGTCAGGTTAGCCTCAGGTCTCCAGTCAACTCAGCATAGTGTCAACCCACAGTTAAAGTATGTATGATAGTTAAGAGTTCAATAAAATAGAGTTGCATTTCTTCAAGTGTTGGAAGCCTGTCTCTCTCACTGCTACAGTAAATGCAGGCCTCGCAGACCCAGTTTACCCAACACATCATGGTACCAGTGAGTCATGTTAGAGTTTGACGGACCTACCTTGAGATAGTCTGCCTTTGACCAGCGATCAGCCATCCGGTAACAAGGACAGCGTCCGCCCTCCCCCGCCGCTCCGCATCGCCGGCAACCTCGGTGCAAACTGGAAGATTTTCAAGCAGAAGTTTCAGCTGTATCTTGACGCCACTGACCTCGAAGCCGCATTGGATGCCAGGAAGATTGTGTTCCAGCAGAGGCTTCAGGGTAAGGATGAACCTTTTCAGTCCTTCTTAACCCATCTCTGTATCCTCACGCAATCCTGCAACTATGGCTCCACTTCCGATTCCATGATCCGCGACCAGATCGTTTTCGGGGTCCACTTCGATTCCCTTCGCCAGCAGCTCCTTAAAGTTAAGCAGCTCACCCTTGCCATCGCCATCGAGACCTGCGTCCTACATGAGCACGCTAATAACCAGTACTCCCATATCAAAGCGGCAGAGACGGCGCGGCAAGGCCCCCACGATGCGGAGCGGGTGCAGGCCTTAAAACAGCTCCAGGGCCTGAGTCTGGATGAGGGTGGCCATTTTGCGCGCTTTTCCCAGGCTCCTGCGCATGCGCACAACGACCGAGGGGACGGTGAGGCCAACGACCGAACTGCGCAGGTGTGCACATTGTTCGACCGCACCGCGCATGCGCGGTGGCGCACGGAGCGTCCGGACGTTGGCACCATGACGTGCAACTGTGGCTCCGCCCACTTGAAGCGGCAATGTCCCACGAAATCTCGACGCTGTCTCTAGTGTGGCAAGCTTGGCCACTACGCAGCCCTGTGCAGATCTGCTCAACTGCCTAACACACAGCGATCCCAGCCGCAGTGCAGGAATGTCCGGTCAGTACAGCAACCCGTTGCAGACTCTGACATGGTTCCAGATCCCGACACCGAGGACCTCACATCCCCATTCCGGGTGGGCATCATCACCAAGCATACGATGCTTTCCTCAAAAAAGGTTAAACAACTCCCAGTGATGAGCATTGATCCGGACGACGAGTGGTGTGCCACCCTTAGGTCAACAAGGCTCGCATACGCTTCAGGCTGGACACCGGCGCTTCAGTGAACCTCATTTCAAAGTCTGACCTGGATACCATCCACGTCAAGCCGAGCATTCTTCCACCGGCCTACCAGCTTCTCGACTACAATGGCAATGCCATTGCTGCCAGTGACTCATGCCAGCTTGTGGTATCCCATAGTTTTTCAAAAGCCACCCTGCGTTTTGAAATTGTAGGGTCCAACAAAGTTTCCTTGCTCGGTGCTCAATCGAGATTCTTGCAAAATCCTGATTCTTGTGTAGCGGGTCCACACCATGTCGCCCGCTGAGGCATCAGCCTCGCTAGATGCCAACTTCAAAACCCAATTAGATGACCTCATAGCACAATACCACAGCGTCTTCGAAGGCATGGGCACACTCCCCTACAGATACAAGATACTTCTGAAACCGAATGCCACACCTGCAACCTATAACCTTTATTTTATTATAATAATAATCTTTATTAGTGTCACAAGTAGACTTACATTAACACTGCAATGAAGTTACTGTGAAAATCTCGCAGTCGCCGCAGTCTGGCGCCTGTTCGGGTACACGGAGGGAGAATTCAGAATGTCCAAGTCACCTAACATGCACGTCTTTCGGGACTTGTGGGAGGAAACCGGAGCACCCGGAGGAAACCCACGCAGACACAGAGAGATTCTGCACAGATAGTGACCCAAGCTGGGAATTGGACCTGGATCCCTGGCACTGTGAAGCAATAGTGCAAACCAGTGAAAATCCAGTCAAAGAAGCATGTTCATTGTCTCACTTTTTAGATATTTTTGTGCAGAAGCAAAATTGCAAGAATTACAACAGTGACAATTTTGTTTTTTTTTCTAAACTTAGAGTACCCAATTAATTTTTTCCATTAAGGGGCAATTTAGCGTGGCCAATCTACCTACCCTGCACATCTTTGGTTGTGGGGGCGAAACCCACGCGAACACGGAGAGAATGTGCAAACTCCACATGGACAGTGGCCCAGGGCCGGGATAAAACCTGGGACCTTGGCGCCGTGAGGCAACAGTGCTAACCACTGCACCACCGTGCTGCCCGACAGTGACAATTTCAATGTAGATTTGCATGTTTTGAAATGAATACCTGATCTTAATTAGATTTTGAAAATAAACTTTGTTTGTGTGCGATAACACAAAATAAACTTTGTATTTGTGTGCGATAACACATTTTAATATTTCATATCACAAAAACAATGAAATGATTATTTCATAATCTAAATCATGGAATTTATTATTTTATTTCAATTATTCCATAAAACAGCACAAAAGCAGTCGAGAATTCATAAAACAACATTTGAGCGATGGAGCTGTCAAAGAGCCAAATGCATTGTGGAACAAAATTCAAAATGAAGATGCATGGAAACAGGCAAGTGATTGGTGAGTATTTTTCTAATTTATCCCCTGAACTTGTGTAATTAATTGTAAGGTTTTATTAGTATTAGTAAATTTTACCATCAGTAAAAAAGTGAATTGGGAGAGTGCAGCATGGTAGCGCAGTGTGTAGCACTGCTGCCTCACGGCGCCGAGGTCCCAGGTTCGATCCCGGCTCTGGGTCACTGTCTGTGTGGAGTTTGCACGTTCTCCCTGTGCTTCCGTGGGTTCCACCCCCACAACCCAAAGATGTGCAGGCTAGGTGGATTGGCCACGCTAAATTTCCCCCTTAATTGGAAAAAGTTAATTGGGTACTAAGTGTATTGGGAGTAGTAGCTTTATTAATGATTAATTAATTGAGAAAAATAATAAATGAATTAACACAAGATGACAGGGCAGGTGATGAGTTGTAACTGTAGAATACAGGGACTTATGGCACCCATATGATTCAGGGTAAACGCATCAGAGTCAGTGATCTGTAGGCCGAGTTGCGGACACTGCGACGCATCAGGCAGGGGGGAAAGCTACTTGTCCAATTTGTACCAGGTGGTAGTCATACCCCTCAGGATAGGGCCTTCCGATTTGGTGAGTGGTCGAGACAGTAGGGTGTGACTGTGAGTAGAAAGGTATGGGGGTCCATTAAAGTGGATGAACCTCAGCTTTTACAATTGTTCAACAGGTTCAAAGTGCATGAGTCTGTACAGATGAAAGTGAGAACTGCAAAGTGGATGACCATCACCATTGTACAGGAAGCCATTAAAATTCGGGGGGAGGGAGTGGTGTTCATAGGAATGCAATGGTACTGGGGGAAAGAATCGTCAGAAGGATGTACAGTTCTCTGCAGCCAACAGCCAGTCCAGACGGCTGTCTTGCCTGTTCGGTGTAAGGGTTTGGGATGTCTGCTTCGAGCTGGAGAGGATTGTAGTGGGCGTGGGAGGATCCGTTTGTTGTGGTCCACACTGGTATCAACAACATATTTAGGTCTTGTTCTGCTTGGGGATTGAGCAGCTAGGGGCCAGCGTGAAAAGCAGAACCCCAAAGGTAAGATACATGGATTATTATCTGAGCTACGGGAAAATAGCTCAAAGACCGGTGTGGGAGAAATGGATTTCGATTTGTGAGGCACTGGCATCAGCACTGGGGAAACTGCAGCAGTACTGTTCGAATGGTCTTCATCTGAACCATGCTAGAACCAGTGTTCTGGTGAATCAAATTAACTTGAGTGGTAGAGAGGGCCTGAAAATAAATAATGGGGCGTAGGGATCATTTGAGAGGTGTGGGTTTTTAAAAAAAAATTTGTGGGATGTGGGTGTCACTGTCTGAGTCAGCATTTGTTGCCCATCCCTAATTGCCCTTGAACTGAGTGGCTTGCTAGGCCATTTCAGAGGGGGGGCAGTTAAAGTCAACAACATCGCTATGGGTCTGGAGTCACGTGTAGGCCAGACTGGGTAAGGATGGCATATTTCCTTCACTGGAGGACATTAGTGAACCAGGTGGGTTTTTAACGGCAATCGGTAATAGTTTCATGGCCATCATCAGACTTTTAATTACAGATTTTTATTGAATTTACATTTGATCATTTTCCATGGTAGTATCCGAACCCCAGACCCCACAGCATTTCCCGTGGTCTCTGGATTACTAGTCCAGTGACAATATCACTACACCACCACCTCTCACAATTTAAAGAGAAACAATTAAGTAACTGAGCAGTGTAGGGATTTAGGTAACAAAATCCAGAGCAGGAAGGGACAGAGAGCACAATTTAAGAGTGAACCAGCAGAGAAAGCCACAGTATACAGAGAAGGCAGTTAAAGTCTCTGTGTCTGAATGTACACATTCGTAACAAACACAGATAAAAATAAATATACAAATTGAGAGCCTTTCTAGAGACATGGTTGCTGGGTGATCAATGCTGGGACCTAAATATTGAAGGGTACTTGACATTTCGAAAAGATGAAATGAAATGAAATGAAAATCGCTTATTGTCATGAGTCGGCTTCAATGAAGTTTCTGTGAAAAGCCCCTAGTCGCCACATTCCGGCGCCTGTTCGGGGAGGCTGGTACGGGAATTGAACCGTGCTGCTGGCCTGCCCTAGTCTGCTTTCGAAGCCAGCGATTTAGCCGTGTGCTAAACCAGCCCCTAGCTAGGAAGCAAGGTAAAGGTGGTGGGGTAGCTCTGTTAATTAAGGATGACATTACTACAGTAGTGAGAGATTACCTTGGCTTGAAAGAGAAAAATGCAGAATCAGTTTGGGTAGAGGATAGGAGTGGGATTTTCTGGGGGACACAAAATGTGGTGAGCTGTTCGAAACTCCAAAATGGTGGGACTAGCAGATACTGCCTTTGGGAGGGACCATCAATTTCCACCCAAGAACCAGCAACGGTAGGAGCTCACTTGTGAGAGTAGTCTATAGACCCACTAAAAGTAGTTACACGGTCGGACAGGGAATACAGGGAGAAATAAACCGAGTGAAAGGTATGGCAAGAATCATAGGTAACTTTAATGTAAAGGATGATTGGGCAGTTCAGGTTGGCAGAGGTAGCCTGGAACAGTTCAGAACAATTTCTTAGAGCAATTTGTTCCAGAGCAAATCAGGAAGCAGGCTATTATAGGACCTCTCCCTGGCTCCGCTCTATCTGTGGGACACTTCTCGACCTGATACGAGTAATGAGATATAATTAATCAATAACCTCAGTAAATGAGCCTCTAAGTGGCAGCGATCATAACGTTATAAAATTTAATGTTCTTTTTCAACAGAAGTGACAGTCTAAGACAAGTGTTTTAAACCTGAATAAAGCTAATTATAAGGGTATGAAGGCAGATCTAGCAAAAGTGAATTGGGAAACTTGTTATGAAATCCATTATTTCAGTGTCTATGTGCTATGTAAGCTTGCAGTCTGTGGAAATTGTCACACTTGAAGTACAGGATGCTTCAGTGTTTATTACATTTGTTCCTGTCCAGTAACAAAGACGGCATCCTCTTTTTTGATAGGTCAACAGATCAATTCAAGGGTCAGTGAACAGTCAGTTTGAATCAGTCAGTCAGCAAGTCAGTCTCAATTCAAACAGAAGTGTCCCAAAGAATCAGCAAGAGGTCCCATAAGGAAGTCCAAAGTGAGGGATAAAGACAGGGGGCAGAAATAGATCCCAGTTACGATGAGAAAAAAAGAAAGAAGATAAATGGGCTCCAAGGTAGAGAAAAGGCTATGGGGAGCAGACTTTAAGTAAAGAGGGCCATTGGGGCAATTGTACCCCTTTGGAGCTGTGGTGTTCTGCTTGGCGCAGTCAAAGAACTGATATTGTGCTTATAAGTTGATGCTCGAGTGTACTCGGGAATCCAGGGGAACAGAATCTCGGAAGGCAAGATTAAAACCCTGCAAGGTGGACTATTGTTGAAGCCGTTCGAATTGAGCGACTTTTGGGAGAGAATTTCAAGGCAAGATTTTTAAAGGTGAAGATTGGACACCCTGATGATAGAGAGATGGAGTTTCAGTCAGATTGGTTGACTTGTGGTGTTACTGACATCTGTGTGGATCAATAAATCCATGGATTCAGTTTTGGTCGCATCTGTCATTTATTGTGTAGAGTTGGGTGTTCGACCACATTTGTTTGTTAATTCATACGTACCTCATATTTAACAAGAATGTTAGAATACAAGATAAATATTGTTAATTGTTTTATCTTTCTGACCTTTTGCAGTAATATTTACTTTTGTTTGCTCAACAATGTGGAATCGTGTGGCTTTCTTCACTTACTAAGTCTCAGATCTCAAACTTTGTCTGCTTTAAACAAAATGTTATTGGCCCCTAACTGGATCTCACTAACAGCTTAGGGTGTGACAGTGGCCAATTTGTAAGGAGATATTTAATAGTTCTCAGCAAAGATTTATCCAAGTGAGAAAGAAAAACTCTTTGAAAAGAATGCATCATTCGTGGCTGAATAAGCAAGTTAAGGGTAGCCCTCTCTACCACTCTAGAGAGTAAGAAGTCTTACAACACCAGGTTAAAGTCCAACAGGTTTGTTTCAAACACGAGCTTTCGGAGCACGGCTCCTTCTTCAGGTGAATGTTTACTGAGATTCACCTGAAGAAGGAGCCGTGCTCCGAAAGCTCGTGTTTGAAACAAACCTGTTGGACTTTAACCTGGTGTTGTAAGACTTCTTACTGTGCTCACCCCAGTCCAACGCCGGCATCTCCACATCACTCTAGAGAGTGGTAGAGCACTCTAGACAAATTTGATTGGGCAGAAGAAAAGAATAAATAAAAATATAATAGAGGGAGAAAGAAGAATATTTGAGAGAAAGCTGGCTCATGATAGAAGTGGATAGCAAGAGTCTACAAGTATTTAAATAGGGAACAGTAACTAAAGTTAATGGGCACGATTCTCCCAAAGGGAGACAAAGTGCTGACACCGGAGTGAAAACCAGAGTGTTTCACTCCGGCGTCGGAGGCCGCTCCTCGCCCCCTATTCTCCCACCCCCAGGGGGCTAGGAGCGGCGGCGCGTCAATCTCGCGCGCTGGGCCTTGGCGCCCGCATCAAAGTGGCGCCGCCTCAATGACGCAGCCGGCGGAGCCTAAATGACGTCACCCGCACATGTGCAGGTTGGCCGCCGCCAACCCGCGCATGCGCGGTTGCCGTCCTCCCCTCCGCCGCCCCGCAAGACATGGAGGATTGATCTTGCGGGGCGGCGGAGGGAAAAGAGTGTGTCTTTCAGAGACGCCGGCCCGACGATCGGTGGGCACCGATCGCGGGCCAGACCCCTCCTGAGCACCTCCCTGGTGCTCGATCCTCCCTCCGCCCCCCACAGGCCCCACATGCAACGGTCGCGCGCTATCCACACCGGCAGCGACCAGGTGTGGTTGGCGCCGGCGTGAACCGGTCGGATTAGGCAGGTCGCTCGGCCCATCCGGGCCGGAGAATCGCCGCTCGACCGGAGCGGCGATTCTCCGAGCGGCCTGTCGCAAAACGCGACATGCCATTTTGGTGGTGGTGGTGGGGGAGGGGGGAGGGAGAGAAAATCGCGTGTGGGTGCCAGGGCGGCGTGGCGTGAATCGCCCGGCACTCCCGCGATTCTCCCACCCGGCGTGGGGGTCGGAGAATCGCGCCCAATGTTTGTCCTCTAGAGAGAGAGAGCGAGAGAGTGTGTGGAATTGATAATGGAAAACAAGGAAATAGCAGAGATGGTATACAGGCACTTTGCGTCGGTCTTCATTAGAAGACTTAAAAAACTTCCCACAGATACTTGAAAATCAAGAGTTAAACAGGAGGGAGGAACTTAAAATAATCACCAACACTAGTGGAAAGGTACTGGGAAAACTATTAGATCTAAAGATTGAAGTTCCCAGGATTAGATGCCCTGAATCATTGGGTCTCAAAAGAAGTGGCTGTACAGATCATGGATGTATTGGTTATAAACTTCCAGAATCCGAGGAATTTTCAAACAGTCCCAGTGGTTTGAAAAATAGCTAATATCGGGGGCAGTATTCTCCGCTCCCAGGACTAAGTGCCTGCGCCATCTTGAACGCTGTCGCGTTTCACAACGGCACGAAGAGGTCCCAGGCGTGACCTATTATGGCCCCTACAGGGAGCCAAATGGGCACTGCGCCAACCCGCGAATGTGCAGTTGGGGCAGCTCAATCCTGCGCATGCGCAGTTGGGCCGTGCCATCCTGCATATGCGCGAGGATCTTCTTACGCGCATCGGCCCCTCACCAACATGGCGGTGGTGTTCTGGGGCCAGCCGCGGAAGGCAGTAGGCCCGGGGGGAAAGAGGCTGCACCGCCGAGTGGTGGCCCCCTATCACGGGCCAGACCCCATCGGACGCACCCCCGGTGAAGGAGCACCCCTCCCCTCCACAGGCCGTCCCCACAGCGTTCCCGCAGAGTTCCCGCCGGCAGCGACCAGGGGTGGACATTGCCGGCGGGACCCTGTCGTGTCGTAGTGGCCGCTTGGCCCAACTGGGCCGGAGAATCGCCGCTCGCCGTTTGCAGCGATTCTCCGAGCGGCCCAGCGCGAATCATGCGGCGCTGGTTTTGGGGACGTGGGAGAATCGCGTGCGGGGGTCGGGGTGGTGTGGCGCGGCGCCCTGGCGATTCTCCCACCCGGCGTGTGGGGGGGGGGGGAAGAATCCCGCCCCACATTTTTATTCAAAAAAGGATGCAGATAGCAGGAAAATACACGCCAGTTAGTCTAATGTCAGTCAAAGAAAAATTGCCAGAATCTATTAAGGAGGTCAAAGCAGGATACTTAGTAAATCATATTTTAATCAGGTAGAATCAACAAAGGTTATGACACAAAATAAGATTACATGGTGTATGGGGAACATATTAGCATGGAGAAAGGATTGGTTGACTAACAGGAAGCAGAGAGTCGGGATAAATGTATCTTTTCCGGGTTGGCAAGCTGTGACAAGTGGAGTTCCGCAGGGATCAGTTCTGGGGCCTCAACTCTTTACTAACTACGTTGATTTGGGTAAAGGAACTGAATTTACCCATGACACCAGAGCAGGTAGGAAAGTCAGTTGTCAAGAGGAGGTAGTCTGCAAAGTGATATGGTCAGGTTAAACGAGTGGGCAAAAAATTTGGTAGATGGAGTATATTGTGGGAAGGTGTGAGCTTGTCTACTTTGGCAGGAACAACATAAAAGCAGTATACCATTTAAATGGAGCGAGTTTGCAGAACTCTGGTACATGAATCACAAAATATATGCAGGTACAGCAAGTGATTAGGAAGGCAAACAGAATGTTGGCTTTCATTGCATGGGGAATTAAATAAAAAGTATGAAAGTTTTACTGCAACTGCACAGGGTCTTGATGAGACTACATCTGGAGTACTGAATACAGTTTTAGAATCTTTATTTGAAAAAATCGCATTAGATGTAGTTCGGAGAAGGTTCATTCGACTCATTCCCGGGATGAAGGGTTTATCTTATGAAAATAAGTTGAACAGGTTGGACCTATGCACATTGGAATTTAGCAGAATGAGAGGTGATCTTACTGAAGCATATCAGATCCTGGAGGGACTTAATACGGTGGATACTGGGAGGATGTTTCCTCTTGTGCGAGAGACTAGAGCCAGGGCTCAAGAGTTTAAGAACGAGAGATCTCTCTTTTAAGATAGAGATTTGGAGAATTTCTTTCATTCAAGGTTCATTACTATATTGAATTCTCTTGCCAGAAAACAGTGGAGACTGGGTCACTGAATTTATTCAAGGCAGAGTTAACAAGATTTCGACAGACAAATAATCAAGAATCATGGGGGCAGATGGCAAAGTGGAGTTCAGACACAACCAGATCAGCCATGATCTCATTAAAAAGTGGAGCAGGCCCGAAAGACTGAATGGGTACTTCTACTCTTAAGTCTTGTGTTGATGATATACATTAGGATTGGATTTACCTTGCACCCAACACGCATTTTGCAATTTATCTGGGCTGTACAGCCTGATGCACCATCATTTGCCTTGCACCCACATCTGCCTTGCACCCCTCCAACCCAATTGCAGCACCTCACCCCGAGCTTTCCCTCCCCTGATAGCAGCAGCCCACAGCTCTCACCTCCCCCCACATTGCAGTGACCACCTCACTCCAGTCTCATGTCTCTCCCCCACTGACTTCTCCTCTCCTCTTCACCTGACAGGGCTTTGGTTCAAGTGGGTCGAGTGGGGGAGAGGGGTGGGGCAGAGGGGCAGGGCCAGGGCCTTGAACCGGAAGTGGTTGATTAAGATGAGGTTATGCTCAATGACATGAGCTGCCAGTGTGGGCGAACCAGCAACAGCGTGTCGGGATTGAGGGAGACTGCATATTGGAGTGGCTGGTCTGGTGGCATCATTAGTTGGGGGAGAGAGGTAACTCTCCCCCAACTAATGTTGGCTTTGGCGACAGCATTGCAGCTAGGCTAAAGACTGAGACATTGCATCTGGTCACCCTGACGGGGTCAGAAATAGCAATGGAATCGGCAACAGCAGAATTGGTGTAATCAGCAACAGCAAAGGAGGCAGTAAAGGTCGAGGCAGAGAGGTGGAAGCAACAGCAGCGGAATTAGCACCAGTTGCAGAGAAAATGGTGGAGGAGGCATCAACAGTGGAGGTGGAGGTGACAACAGCTACAGAAGTGGTGGAGGAGGCAGCAACAGTGGCAGAGACGGTAACAGTGGTGGCCATAGCATTGAAGAGGGCGGCTGATGCAGTAGTAACAGTGGCAAAGGCGGCAACAGTGGTGGTTAGGGTGGCAGAGGTGTGGCTACAGCATTGAAGGGGACAACTGAGACAGTGGCTGTGGAGAAGGAGGTGGCGGCTGACATGGCAGAAATAGTGAGGCGATGGTAAGAGGTTGAGAACAGCAACGTAACTTTACCTAGATGTGAGGCTCAGGGCAAGGTGGCAACCATTCCCAGAAGCTTCCCGTGTGGTTCCAAGTATAATAATAATCGTTTATTGTCACATGTAGGCTTCAATTAAGTTACTGTGAACAGCTCCTGTGAAAGTCAGTAGTTAATTGGGCCACCCAGCTCATGCCACATTAGTGATGCAATTGGTGGAGAGCGGCTCCATCCCCAGCCCAGTCCCACCCAACTCATATTCCAGAGTACAGGTGATGGAACCTGTCCATGCCAAAAGCAGCTGCTGGGTAATCGGGAGGTTAGAGTAGAGAATGCAGCCCTATCGGGAAAGATGCAATCACCTGCAAGAAGAAGTTATTGCAGCCTTCAGGTATGGTATACACCTGGTTATATAAATGAAATTAAAGTTACCTGCCACATCTCTTTTAATGCAGCATTCCTCTGGTTGGAAAAAGATTACTTATTTATTTGGATTGTACAAATGTCCGTGCCCCCACCCCCACAACCTCTGATACAAAATTAATAAACAATTATTTTGTTTCCAGTTGCAAAAAGACGACTGCACCAACTTCTCAACACAAGAGTGCAGCCCAGGTCTATGGCCCTTTTTGTAACACCACTCAGGTACATGCAGAGAGCAGCCCTCAGAATTATTTTCTTGGTTGGGGAGGAAAGCATGTATGTGGAGCAACTGTACAATTGGGGAGGTATTTTATTCTTACAATAAAATGTGCTCAGCTTTTACTCAAACTTTTATTCTGGGTGCTTGGTCTGGAGTCAATTATAGACAGTGTAGATAGTGCCTGGAATTTTATTGTATGTGTTTATCCTCTTCCTTTCCTCCCACAATTGGAAATTGCACAGCATTATCCAAACCTTTATTCAGAATGTTTTGTCTGAACATGTGGTGACATAACCGCAAATTCTGCCGAATCACACTCATTAATTCGGAGCACCATCATTCACACACATACACATTGGATCGGGACTGCGTACTTTCAGTTGATGATTGACTTCAGTTGATTCTGATTGGAGCCTGCAACATATAGGTGCAACTCCAGCAATAAATGCAGCTTATGATTGGAGTCTGAAATACCACCAGATAAACTGAGAAAGTAATCAGTTTGGTAATATCACCAATTTTACAGATACTTGAACTGATGAGCCATCAGTTCAAAACTGGTCTTCAATTGTCAGTTCAGTGCTGGATATACTGGTGTCAGTTTTATTGGAACTTCCTTTAATATCTTGAGCCTGGTATTTTCTGTTGCTAGACAATTTATCTATTCATTCAAATAGCTAATTTGAAAGGAACATTTTTTAGGTGACATGACAGGAAATGTGGGCTGACCTACAAATACATATATGTGAGTACATGTGTGTGAGATTAACTGTTCCAGAGAAGAAATGTTGAATTAAGAGAATGAAATACAATCTTATTTGTATTAAGCTTTCCTTTCCCAATATAAAAATAAGTCAAGTACCCTAGTCTTCCATTCAGCAGCCTATTGAAGATTGAACGTAACCCTCCCAAAGATAAATTATTCTAAAAACAATCAAAATCTGGGTAATATTTTTACTGTAGAGTTTGACTTGTAAAGTTATCAAATCAAATGTAAACAACATGACAGAATTTCTCTATTTGTTGTACTTAAAAATGGGCATAAAACTTAGTTAATACAGAAACCGTGCTTCAGTGCTAGAAGAGATGATAGTTTATATGTGATTCAATGTTGCATCAACTTAAACTCACCCATCTTCAATCAGCATTGGTGTTCCAAGAGGTTCAAGGTCTTCAGCTCCAACCAATTGGCTTACAAGAGTATGCGATTGAGGATCCTGGTTGCGGGGTTGTGGTGGCAACAGACCTGAATGAGCAGCATAACTAAAAAGGTGCGGCAGGTACTGATAGTGCGCAGTGACTGGTGTCCCCATAAATTGATCCCCGAGTGCAGTGTACCCATTCAGCTCCATCGATCTGCTGGAAAGGAGAGATAAAAGGTTTGTGTTTACACTTTATAATAATAAGATTTGGGGGGGAGGGGGGGGGGGGGGGTGGTTTAGGGAAGGCAGTGGGTGGTGGAGGAGAAGAGAAAGAGACAAACACAGAAACAGATTAGTTCACTTTCATTTTTTTTAAACATTCTATTGAGATATTTATTGTTTCACAACAATTACAGAAGAAACAGTGTACATACAAATAAAAATATAATGCAAAAGCTGTCTTCCTCCCTCACAGGTCCCACGTTTTCTAACACCCTACTCTAAACTAAACTAAAACCTCCCCCGCCGGCCAACCCCTTCTGCTGACGGTTAATTTTCCCCAAAGAAGTCAATGTAATGGCTGCCACCTCCAGACGAACCCTAACATTGACCCACTCAGGGCGAACTTGATTTTCTCCAGACAGAGAAAGCTAGCCACGTCAGTTAGCCAGGTCTCCGGCTTCAGGGGGCTTCGAGTCCCCCCAAGCTAATAATATCTGTCTCTGGGCTACCAGAGAGGCAAAAGGCCAGAACGTCTGCCTCTTTCTCCTCCTGGATTCCCGGGACTTCTGGCACTCCGAAAATCGCCACCTCTGGACTCGGCACAACCCTTGTTTTCAACACCTTGGACATGACATCCGCAAACCTCTGCCAGAATCCCCTAAGCTTCGGAAATGCCCAGAACATATGGACATGGTTGCGCACCTATCTTCCATTCCAAAGACCTGCTCATCCAGGCCACTGTCATGTGAGCCCGGGGAACAAACTTGAACTGTATCAGGCTGAGCCTGGCATGATGTAGATGCGTCGACTCTGCTCAACGCGTCCGCCCAGAGACCGTCCCGCAGAATCTCAGGTCTGCAACCACCATGGGGCCGGTGGAGTATTGTGCCGGCAGGAACGGCAGAGGCGCCGTTACCAACTCCCCCAAACTAGTGCCCTTACATGATGCCGCCTCTATTCGCTCCCACATTGAGCCCCCACCCACTTCCTTATCATGGCTACATTCGCCGTCCAGTAATAATTACTAAAGTTTGGCAGCGCCAGCCCGCCCTCCCCACGGCTACGCTCCAGAATCATCTTTTTTACTCGTGGGGTCTTACCCGCCCATACAAAGCCAGACATCACCTTGTTGACCCGTTTAAAAAAGGACCGTGAAATAAAGATGGGGAGACACTGAAACACAAACAGGAATCTCGGGAGGACCGTCATTTTTACTGTCTGCACCCTCCCAGCCAGTGACGGCAGGAGCATGTCCCACCTTCGAAAATCCTCCTTCATTTGGTCTACTAGTTGGGCCAGATTTAGCTTCTGCAGCCATTCTCATTCCTGCACCACCTGGATGCCTAGGTACCGGAAGCTTCCCCCCACCACTCTAAACGGCAGCTCCCCCAATCCCCTCTCCTGCCCCCTTGCCTGGATCACTTTTCCCCATGTTCAATTTATAACCCGAAAACCGGCCAAAATCCCCCAGAATCCTCATAATTTCTTCCATCTCTTCCAGTGGGTCTGACACATATAAGAGCAGGACGTCTGCATATAATGAGACTCTTGTGTTCCACCACCCCCCCACCTCCTCCCCGGACCAGCCCCTTGAGGCTCTCAACACAATTGCCAGCGGCTCTATGGTCAGTGCAAACAACAGTGGGGAGAGGGGGCAGCCCTGCCTCGTTCCCCTGGTGTAGCCTGAAATAGCCCGATGTCAACCTGTTCGTCACGAGCGCCGGATACAGTAGCCTGACCCAGTCGATTCCAATTCCAAACCCCCCAGTACCTCCCAAAGATACTCCTATTCCACCCGATCAAATGCCTTCTCCGTCCATTGCGACCACTACCTCTACGTCCCTACCCTTTGGGGGCATCATAATTACATTCAGCAGTCTTCTGTAGCCACCTGGGGTGGCCACTGCCCAAAACAAAATGGAAGATTGCAAAGAATGCAGACAAATGGACATGTTGGAAAGCAAGCAGCTTGCAAGGCGATTGTATATTGGGACGACTGCAGAAACCGGTTTTGACAGTTGCAGAGACCAGACAGCACTGTGAAAGAACACCAGTTAACATACTAATAAGGCAATACCGGGCGAGTCCCAGATACAATGGACACAAGTTAAGCACAAATCGATACATTCTATGGAACGTCAGACCCTGTGGCGCCAGAGAAGCCCAAAACAATAGGTCCCAAGAACCGCTCCAGCAACCGAGGAACTGCCCTATGATTGGGGGGTTCAAACATATCGATTGGGAAGAGACCCAATCGATTCCAAGCAGGTAAGGGAGTCCGCCCAAAGAGGCGCGGACCCCCTGGGACCTATAAAAGAAAGGTCCCACACATGGTTCAGTCTCCTGTCTCCTGGCTCCTGTCTTCTACTCCAGCCGTCGAGCAGCAGCCACCAACAAGTAAGTGCCTAACGACGACCGCTACCAGAAATAGGCACTCCTGACACCCTTTGCAATTGATAACAATCCGAAGTCTGCAGACCAGAGTAGAGCAAGAGGCCTTGTTCCCTGACCCAGCAGTTCCTTCGAGATAAGTATTAGTTGTTTAGCGGTAGGAGTAAGTGTAATCCTTTAGCGTGTGCATGGGTAGTTATTATAATTGTATTATAATAAACTCTAGTTGTTTGGACTTACTAATTGGTGTACGGTTTCATTGCTTTGAACTTCACCTTGAAGCTTGTGGCGGTGTCTTAACGGCACATGGCTACTCCAGAGCTTAGAACAAGAAACAGAGCCAAAGTGAGTGTTAAGCACACTCACCCAGAACGAGCAACATTTAGTGGCGACCACGAAGGGACTCGATTAGAAGTGCCCCCCCCCCACTCCGAGAGAACCCAGAAATTTGAATTGGAAATCCAATTGGGAAAAAGGAAAAACCACAAGTGTTCAAGGAGTTCAAATCAATAACGATAATTCGGAAGTGTGTTTTTGCATGCGTAACTAACAGGGTTGTAAGGTTAAACTGAGAGATTTTTGTTGCGTCAAACTGTCGGGAGTTTTATAATCGGAACATAGCGAAAGCCGTACCCGTATTTAAAAGCATTACCTGATCATCCCCTGTTCCAAATTAAAGAGAGAAAGAGGAAATGGCCATGCAGGCAATGGAACGCCTCATGAACCCAGAGCAGTTCGTGGTCGCAGCGACCAGCAGTAGCAGAGTAGGCCAGTGTCCCGTATGGGAGCTGGAACTCAGGAAATATCTCAAAGGGAAAGGATGGCCCCTTTGGAGTGAGTTTTGTGTGAATGAGGACACAGGTCCCGGGAGTATAGGACATACTTGGTGGGAGAACCTTTCTCAAATTCACAGGAAGAATTTAAGTAAAGCACGCAAGCCGATGGCAATTGTGTCCTGCTTGGCACAATTGCGAGGCACAGAGGAGGTCGTTCGGACGCTCCGAGCAGAATTAGAGGAAAGGAATAGGATGAGCAAAGTGGATGTCAGGGACATCGAAAAGGAAAACCTAGAGTTAAGAAGGAAGCTGGCAGAGAAGGATAGAGAGGTGGATGATGCCAAGAGGGCACATCAGTTCTGTCTAGCCCATCTGAGCAGTTCCCAAACCCAATATGAAAAAGCCTATCAAGATGTGCAGCGCACAGTCCTGATAAGAGAAGAGTCAGAAAAGCAGGTAGAGGCACTGCAAAGGCAATGCTCTGACCTAAAGGCAGCTTTAAGAGCACTCCATGCTGCCACCACTGAGCAAAGGCAAAGCACAGTGGATCACGCAAAGTGTAGGAAGCAGATTGCGGAGCTGCAATCTCTGCTTTCCGTACAGAATGGGTTCCAAAGCACCTTTGGAACACAGTTAGATGAGGAAAATGCCCCAGATTGGCAAGAATTGAGCGAGACAGCGCAGCGCTATGTTCAGGGAACATGTGCACCAGCAGCGCAACAGAAAAGGAAAGCACCCCAACCCCCCACAGATCAGATAGCACCCGCACCTATGAACCCAGTCACTACCCAAAGAAAGGCAACCATAGAAGGTGCACCCGACATCACCTACACCACCCCCTTAACTGTAACACAACTCAGGGACGCGTGTGAGAAAATCACCCCGTTCCTCCCCACCGCAGACCCCCACCAATTTTTCGCGAAAGTGAAACAGCAGGCTACCATGTACGGCCTGGATGAGAGAGAGCAAGTGAAGTTCACAGTTTTGAGTTTAGACTCATCAGTAGTTGCAGCCCTCCCCGACCACAGAACGTTGGAGGAGGCACACTAGAGGAGATGCATACATCTATTTTAGACGCGATAGGGTACAATAGAGGAGACCAAGTCGAAGGCCTAAATAAGTGTAGGCAAAAGAGGACAGATCATCCCACAGCATTCGCAGGAAGGCTGTGGATCCATTTCACTGCTGTTTTTGGTGATTTAGACCAAGTGCATTTAACCCACGATAATATGGTTAAATGGACCCGCACCATAATCTCCCACGCCACAGATGCAGGACAGAATGTCTGCAGTAGTTATGACCCCTCAGAAGAGGCCCATAATGAAAAATGGGTTTTGAAAAGATTGTCCCGCGCTTGGGAACAATCTGCCCAAGGCAAGGTTAAAGTGAAGACCCCAGAAGAAGCTCAGGCTGCAGCAGATATACAGGCAGTAAGAGCGCACCAAAACCCCGCATGGGTAAATGAAGGAAAGAACAGCCCCCCACAGAAGTCGCAGGAATGTTACAACTGCGGACATTTAGGACATTTTGCAAAAGAATGCAACGGCCCACAGAGATCTCAGAGAGGCCAGCAGACAGGCACTCTGAACAGGAACAAAGCTAAGCCTATCCACAATATAGGGACGCAGTCAAGACAGACCAATGTGGACGGAACGGACTGACGGTGTTCGGGCTCCCCCACTTGGGTCTGTAACACCCTCTGGGACTGATCCGGAAGGCCGGTGGTCACAGCAAAGATTAGAGGGAAGCCCATAGAATTACTTTGGGACACAGGAGGGTCCCGCACAACAATTAATTCCACCATTACAGCACAGGCAGACACGTGGCCGACCACATCCACAATTACACTCAGCGGATTTACAGGTCACTCGCAGCAGGGACACATTACAGCCCCTGTATCAATTCAGGTAGGGACCATCTCCACCAGACACCCCATTGTTTTAGTTAATCTGCCCCGCACAGCAGAACACATACTGGGTATTGATTTTATGAATGCCCACAGCCTGTCGTTTGATCCAGTCAATCAGTGTGTCTAGAGAATGGCAAAATCGGACAGAGCACCCGCAACTCTCACAGTAGGAGAGTATGCAAATAGGATTAGCGCAGTAGGCGACTATTGTTTCGACCTGACCACGCTTAGCATGGACAAACAGGTTAGGGCAGTTTTGAACCGACACAGGACAGCATTTTGCCAGTCACCGGCACGACTGCGGCAGAATGACTGGACAAGTTCAAGTTACTGGACCTGACCCGAGACCACAGAGACAGTACCGATTTCCCCGAGAAGCAGAGGGAGAAATTGGAATGGTTATAGAGAGCTTATTAGAGCAGGGGGTACTTAGGACAGTAGCCTCGACTAATAATGCCCCTATTTGGCCAGTGAGGAAGCCCGATGGATCATGGCGTCTGACCATTGATAATCGGGAACTCAACAAAGTCACCCCAGCAGTAGCCCCCACGGTAGCAACAAGTCCCGAGACCATGCTCAAGCAGGGACTCCACTCCAAATATTTCACGGTATTGGACATTAGCAATGACTTCTGGTCAATCCCATTGGCAAAGGCGTGCCAGTACAAATTTGCCTTCACATTTAAAGGACAGCAGTATACGTCGACATGCCTCCCACAAGGATTCCACAATTCCCCCTCCATTTTCCACCGACAGCTGGCAAATGGATTAGCCAAATTTTCCCGCCCCGAATGTCTGGTACAGTATGTGGACGACCTATTACTGCAGACAGACACCAAGGCAGAGCACATCACGCTTCTGGCCGAGCTCCTGAAAATTTTACAAGAAATTGGATGTAAAGTTAACCCCAGAAAGGCCCAAATATTAGAGAATCAAGTGATGTATTTGGGTACAGTCATCACGCACGGCAAACGCGAGATCGAGTTCAAAAGAATTGAATCGATTGTCAAATTGCCCCTTCCCCAGAATGTTTCAGCCCTCCGGTCGTTTTTAGGACAGGTTGGGTACTGTCGGAACCATATCGATTGTTTTGCGACAAAGGCAGCCCCACTCTCAGACCTCCTTAAGAAAGGAGCCCCTTGGGAATGGCTTCCGCAGCATACAGAGGCTGTGGAAGAGTTAAAAAAGGCCCTTAGCGCAGCACCCGCGCTACAAGTTCCAGACCACCTCTCCCCCTATGCAATAGAGGTAGCTAGCACCGATCTGACCCTCTCGGCCGTGCTCCTTCAGGAACGGCACGAGCAGCTACGACCCGTGGCTTATGCCTCACAACTTTTAGACCGCGTAGAACAAGGATTTTCAGCCTGCGAGAGGCACCTACTAGCAGTTTTTTGGGCAGTTCAGTACTTCTCGTACATTACCGGACTTAATCCCATCACCATTTTGACCGAGCACAACCCCACACAGTTACTTTTAGACGGTCGACTGAAGGACGGTTCAGTGAGCCAGATAAGAGCAGCTAGGTGGACACTGCTGTTACAAGGACGGGACATAACAGTTAAACGGACCAAAACACACACATTTTTAGTGGACAACCTCCAGGACAACCCCATGAATGTGAGATTGTAGCACCCCTACACAACACAGAACCCTTCATTGCAAAGACGCCCCCCAGAAAGATAGGGAATTCATGCCAGAGCCCCCAGCACACCGACACGTGTGCCCCATTGAAGATATATGTGGACGGTTCATCCACAGTTTTAGATGGAGAACGCATCACTGGATGCGGGATTTATGTTGAGGATGCGCAGGGTCGCGCACTAGAAGAAATCGCATTAAAATTACCAGGTCACTTAGGCGCGCAGGCAGCAGAGCTCACGGCCATTGCTTATATAGTGGACCACCCAGATTCGTTCCCCAGCCCAGCAGACATATATGCGGACAGCTTATATGTCTGTAACAGCCTGACCGATTTTCTACCCCTGTGGAGGACAAGAGGTTTTGTCTCCGCAGACGGGAAGCCCCTTCCATCAGCCCCATTACTCCGCCATATCCTAGCGAAGGCAAAGGATAGGACGTATGGCATAGTTAAAGTTAGGAGTCACCATAGGTCATCCCCCCCCATGAAATGTAAAAGCCGACGCACTGGCAAAAGCAGGTTCCAGGCGAGGTCACTTTTGGACACCCCCAGCTAGTGCACCAGCTAGCGCCCCTGTGAGTGCAGTTCAGGTCTCACAGACAGAAATCAAAGATTTAGTACAGGCACAGAAGCAGGACGAAAATCTCCGGGAGATTTTTAAAGGAAACTTTGTGGCCCAGTATGATAGATTCAAACACGCTGTGACCACACATGAGGGTGTGATCATTAAAGATAAATTGTATGTGGTTCCTGAACAAGACAGGAATTAAATGATTGCCTTATTCCATGACAGCCATGGACACCAAGGGATCGACCCGACCACAAGACACCTTAGACAACTCTGTTGGTGGCCCAGCTTACGACAAGATGTTACCCACTATATTGAGAATTGTTTAATTTGTGCGCAGAATAACCCGGAGAGGTATTCAAAGAAGGCACAACTCAGCCACACTCGCCCCGTTAATGGCCCCTGGACAAACCTCCAGATCGATTTTATACGACCATTGCCCCCTTGCAGGAATGGCTATGAATATGTTCTGGTGTTCATAGATACCTTTACCAAATGGGTAGGGGCATTCCCTTCACGCACCAACACAGCTAAAACAGCTGAAAAGATCCTGACCCACCACATCTTTACGAGATGGGGTCTCCCCAGAAGTATAGAGTCAGATCAGGGATCTCGCTTTACAGGACGGGTCATGAAGAACGTCCTGACCATATTCGGCATAAAACAGAATTTCCACATTGCGGATCACCCCCAGTCAAGCGGGATAGTAGAACGCATGAATCGGACCCTAAAATCGACCCTTAGGAAGATGGTACAGGAGAACAATTCGACTTGGGATTCAGTGCTCCCATTCGCACTAATGTTCATCCGAAATACAGTTTCATCATCCCACACACACTCATGACCGGACGCCCTATGAAAGGATCAGAATTCCTTTTAGGACTGGACATGACCAGCCCAGAAGTGACGGCCCTCACACACGAGAAAGCAGTCAAAGAATTAGTTGAAACTGTGAGGTCTGCACAGCTAGCAGCTGCAGTAATATTGGGAAAACGACGAAAACAGAGCACGGCCTGTTTTAACAAGAATGTACACCCCACAGAATTTCAGGTTGGGCAACAGGTTATGCTATCTGTTTATAACCCCAGCATGTTTTTGGCTCCTAAATTTTCCGGCCCATACTCAATTTCGGACAAAATCAGCCCCTCAGTTTATAGGATAAAGTACCCCAACGGTAAGACTGCGTGGTTTCATATTAACCAACTGAAGGCTTATGGAACACAGTCAAACCACTCGCACCATGTCCTACTCGATGCAACAGAACACCTCGCCCCGCCCACAAGAGACACATTTCCACCCTCCCCCTCACAGACCAGTTCCTCATCGGACTCGACCTCGGCTCCGCCCACTGACTTCAGACCACGCCCCGGAACGCCCACAAGCTGCCACAGCAGAGACAGTGACTGTGAAACTGAGGACAGCCACAGCACTCCACCCTACAGCCCCCACTTCAGCGACTACGACCCCGACTCCAGTGACCCCATGGAGATCGCCTACATTAAAAATCCGGACCCACACCTACACCCACCACCCAACACTGACGACCCCAACAATGCTCCTTCAATTTTAGACCCCACGATTTGGCACAGGGACAATTCTTGGCGACTTGTCCGCAATGACGAAAGTGACCCCCGGTCACACAATGCAAAGATTGCATGCCTGAGCCATACAAGGGTATGGGATCCGGGAGAAGAGGAGGACTTGATGTCTGACTCCCGACACGGCAACCCCTTTGCGACCCTGTTCGCAGAGAATGAGGAGAAGTGAGGTGTCCAGATGATGTAAAAGAGGAACCGCTTGAGAGAAGCGATGTCCTTTCTGATGGAACCTGCACGTATGTATGTTTGTTTGTATGTTAAATGTTTGATTGGAGATTGGCCACTTACTTTTCAGCTGAAAAGCTTGTGACCACCTCACATGCACTTTAGTTTATCCGCAGATATTTCTGAGAACTTCACTCAGTTGAAATGTCCTCTGGAGAACCGACAATGTTCACGACTTGTCTTCTGTTTACAGATGTTGGAGCATCTTGGCTCCTCCCTTGTTTTTTTAGGTGCCCCTCTATTCTGGGAATAGAGGCTGCAATCCCACTACGACTACATTCTTGCCCGTTCATTTCAGGTTGCTCAGGCAGTGAACAAACGGCATTGAGGACCCGCCCTGTCTGAGGACCCCCCTTTGGTCAGCTAAGCTCGGGTACAGCACAGCATGCCCTACCCGGGGATCCCATTCAAATCTTACCCGTAGCGGCCGACATACAACCCATTCGGATACCTAATTTCTAAACTTTGGTTTCATTTTTGTTTAAGGTAGCCCTTCGGCAGCCATCCCATATGCTATTTACATCCAGGAACATTCGGATGGTAAATCACAAAACCTGCGAGACGGCTCGCAGTGGTAAAGTTGTTAGGTGTATGTCTGGTCCTAAATTCGCTTTTGAAAAAAAAATGAGGGGAGTCACAGGGTGTGACTTGGCCATTCATTTAAGGGACAATTGGAATGAGAGGACAGATACACTAACATTACAGGTATTAAACGAATTATTGACAGATACTGTGCTTGATCCCATAGCTTCCGAACAGTCGAAGGAAGGATCAGAGCAAGATCAGCAATACAATAGGACAGAAGGAAGGAAGAAGACCACGATGAAGAACTACATGCTTTTAGTTACTGTTTTTGTATTTTTGCGCGCGGACGCAAACCATTTTCCCCCTATGGCCCCCGCCGTTAATGTTTCCCACACACCGGCTTCTCAAAGCCCAGTAATGAACAGCAAGGACCAGACCTGGTGCACAAAATTCATGAACTGGTACTCACTTTCGTATGTCATTGAATCACTTTTGGTGATTGCAGTTCTCTGCATCATAGTGCAGACCCTCAGGATGAGGAAATGGAGAAGGAGAGCCTCCCGCTCTTGCGCCTCAACCATTTACAGAGTACAATCCCCTATTTTCGGATTTCACCAATCCCCCCAACCCCTTGATGTATAATAAAAGATTTAATTTAATGCGATCTGTAAATAAAGATTACTGCGGATGTATTATAATGTTCTGCGCTCGACTGCTGAGTCAGAAAACGAAATGTAAAGATACTGTGGTATGAATGAGTAAGGGTTTAGAATGTTATAGGATGTTTTAAATGTGAGATGAGAATAGTTTATTGCGATAGTTAGAGGTTCCCGATTCGAATTGGTAATGCATGTCCCCTTTGACATAGCGCCAATCAGAAAATGTTAGTTAAAATGTTTTTGCCATAGTTGAGGAAAGAATAGAAGCCATGGAACTCGCTGAGGTCAGGGAACACAAAGACACCGTACTTAGGCGATCCTTCATGATTTCTCATGAGGATCACAAGGAGGGAGTGTAGCCACCTGGGGTGGCCACTGCCAAACACAAAATGGAAGATTGCAAAGAATGCAGGGAAAATGGACATGTTGGAAAGCAAGCAGCTTGCAAGGCGATTGTATATTGGGACGACTGCAGAAACCGGTTTTGACAGTTGCAGAGACCAGACAGCACTGTGAAAGAAAACCAGTTAACATACTAATGAGGCAATACCGGGCGAGTCCCAGATACAATGGACACAAGTTAAGCACAAATCGATACATTCTATGGAAGGCCAGACCCGGTGGCGCCAGAGAAGCCCAAAACAATAGGTCTCAAGAACCGCCCCAGCAACCGAGGAACTGCCCTATGATTGGGGTTTCAAACATATCGATTGGGAAGAGACCCAATCGATTCCAAGCAGGTAAGGGAGTCCGCCCAAAGGGGCGCGGACCCCCTGGGACCTATAAAAGAAAGGTCCCACACATGGTTCAGTCTCCTGGCTCCTGTCTTCTACTCCAGCCGTCGAGCAGCAGCCACCAACAAGTAAGTGCCTAACGACGACCGCTACCAGAAAAAGGCACTCCTGACACCCTTTGCAATTCATAACAATCCGAAGTCTGCAGACCAGAGTAGAGCAAGAGGCCTTGTTCCCTGACCCAGCAGTTCCTTCGAGATAAGTATTAGTTGTTTAGCGGTAGGAGTAAGTGTAATCCTTTAGCGTGTGCATGGGTAGTTATTATAATTGTATTATAATAAACTCTAGTTGTTTGGACTTACTAATTGGTGTACGGTTTTATTGCTTTGAACTTCACCTTGAAGCGTGTGGCGGTGTCTTAACGGCACCTGGCGACTCCAGAGCTTAGAACAAGAAACAGAGCCAAAGTGAGTGTTAAGCACACTCACCCAGAACGAGCAACACTTCTTACGTTGGCTGCCAACTGCCTCCCCTTAACAAATCCCGTCTGGTCATCCCCAATCACGTCCGGAACGAAGTCTTCAATCCTTGAGGACAAGATCTTAGCCAACAGTTTGGCATCTACATTTAGTAGGGAGATCGGTCTGTAGAATCCGCATAGCGCCGGGTCCTTATCCCGCTTCAGGATCAATGATATAGTGGCCTGTGACATCGTCGGGGAAGCCCCCCTCTCTCCCTTGCCTTATTAAATGTCCACATCAGCAGCGACCCCAGTATCCCAGAGAACATTTTGTAAAACTCCACTGGGTACCCGTCCGGTCCTGATTGCATGGCCTTCAGCCCTTCTGCTATCTCTTCCAACCAGATCGGGGCCCCCAGCCCTTCTACCAACTCTTCGTCAACCTTCGGGAACCTCAGCCTTCCTAAAAATTGCCTCATCCCCTCCGGTCCTGCTGGGGGTTCCAACTCATACAGCCTGGTATAGAATTCCTTAAACGCCTTATTGACCCCAGCTGAATCTACAACCAGGTTCCCATCCCTGTCCGTTACTTTCCCAATCTCCCTGGCTGCTGAGCAAGCATTCTACTGGCCTTCTCACCCTATTCATAAATCACCCCCTCGCCTTCCTCAGCTGCTCCACTGCCTTCCTTGTAGTTAACAAGCCAAACTCCACCTGTAGCCTCCGTCGTTCCCTTAGAAGCCCGGCCTCTGGGGGCTCCGCATAACTCCTGTCGACCTGTAGTATTTCCTTTATCAGTCGGTCCATCTCTGCTCTGCCTACCTTCTCCCTGTGGGCCCGTATCAAGATCAGCACCCCTCTAACCACCGCCTTTAGCGCCTCCCAGACCACTGCAGCCGAAACTTCCCCCGTGTCGCTGAATTCCAGATAGTTCTGGATACATTTCCTCAGCCTCCCACACACGGGCAGCACGGTAGCATGGTGGTTAGCATAAATGCTTCACAGCTCCAGGGTCCCAGGTTCGATTCCCGGCTGGGTCACTGTCTGTGTGGAGTCTGCACGTCCTCCCCGTGTGTGCGTGGGTTTCCTCCGGGTGCTCCGGTTTCCTCCCACAGTCCAAAGATGTGCGGGTTAGGTGGATTGGCCATGCTAAATTACCCGTAGTGTCCTAAAAAAAAGTAAGGTTAAGGGGGGGTTGGTGGGTTGTTGGGTTACGGGTATAGGGTGGATACGTGGGTTTGAGTAGGGTGATCATTGCTCGGCACAACATCGAGGGCCGAAGGGCCTGTTCTGTGCTGTACTGTTCTATCTACCTCCTCATCCACCAAAAATCCCACGTCCAGCCTCCAGTGCGGATGTTGGCCACCCTCCTTGGCTCACCTGCAGGTCAACCCAGTGCGGGGCATGATCCGAGATCGTGATCGCTGAATACTCAGTATCCACTACCCTCGTCAGTAAAGCCCTATTCAGGATACAAAAGTAAATCCGGGAGTACACTTTATGCACGTGGGAGTAGATGAAAAACTCCTTCACTCTCGGCCACCCAAATCTCCATGGTTCCACCCCCCACATCTGCTCCATAAACCCCTTTAGGTCCTTTGCCATTGCTGGCACCCTGCCTGTCTTTGAACTAGACCGGTCTAGCCCTGGGTTAATGACTGTGTTGAAGCCCCCCCTCATGACCAGTTTATGCGAATCCAGGTGCGGGATCTTCCCAAACATACTCCTTATGAACTCCACATCATCCCATTTTGGCGCGTACACATTCACGAGTACACCAGCAGCCCCTCCAGCTTCCCACTGACCATGATGTACCGACCCCCCACATCCGCAATTATTCTTCCCGCCTCGAATGACACTCGCTTGTTGATCAGGATTGCGATCCCTCTAGTCTTAGAGTCAAGCCCCGAGTGGAAAACATGCCCGACACATCCCTTCCTCAATCTGACCTGGTCAGTTACTCTCAGGTAGGTCCCCTGCAACATTGCCACGTCCGCCTTCAGTCCCCTCAAACGCATGAACACCTGTGCCCTCTTAACCGGCCCATTTAGCCCTCTTACGTTTCATATGATCAGCCTGGTTGGGGGGGGCTTCCCTTCCCCCCCCCGTCCTGCCGATCAGCCATCTTGGGCCAGTCTCCAGCCCGCGCCCCATGCAACCGCAGGCCCACCCCCAGGCAGCCTCCGTCCCCGACCTTCCTAATGTCCCACAGCAAAAGTTACTCCCCCATCAGCAGAATATTTCCTCCCCCTCCACCCCGCAGTAACAGCACTATACAAACAGCCACCTTCAAAAAGCATAACATCAGCTCACCCCACACTGCGCTTCCGTGAGCTAGCCCACTCAGCTAGCTTGGTGGCCACCGCCCATGGCGCCAGACATTTTCACAGCTATTGTTACCCCCACACCTCGGACCCACTTATGCAAACAAAAACAATACCAACCCAATTGCCCCAAAAGAAACACAAAGAAAATCAAAAAGATCCAACATCTAACATTCACACCTCCAACCTCATCAGTGCAATGCAAACTTTAACTCACACAGCTCATCCGTAGACCCAAATCGATACAGAAGGCATTACAGATAACGTCCAAAAACAAAAACTTTTTAAAAACATGAACGCTGCAGCAAAGTTCAGTCCAAACACCTCAGTCCGCTACCAGCCCTTTCCTTCTAGCGAAGTCCATCACTTCCTTGGGCGATTCGAATTAGAAATGTTGCTCTTCGTGAGTGACCCAAAGACAGGTCGGATACAGCAGTCCAAACTTAAACTTCTTCTTGAAAAGGGTCAATTTTATCTGATTGAATACAGCTCTTCTCCTGGCTACGTCCGCGCTCAGATCCTGATGTATACACAGAATGCTGTTCTCCCATTCACAGCTCCGTGTCTGCCTGGCCCACCGTAGGATGCACTCCTTGTCCAGGTACCTGTGGAATCTCACCACCATAGCTCTCGGGGGCTCACCTACACGTGGCTTCCTCGCTAGCGCTCTGTGCGCCCTGTCCATCTCCAAGGGTCGGGTGAACGTCCCCTCCCCCAGTAACTTCTTGAGCATAACCCACTATGTATGCCCCTGCGTCTGTACCTTCAGATCCCTCCGGAAGACCCACGATTCTCAGGTTCTGCCAGCGGGACCTGTTCTCTAGTACCTCCACCTTTTTCTGAAGCCTTTTTTGTTGGTTTCTCAACATCCCCGCCTCCAACTCCACTGCAGCTTGATGTTCCTCCTGCTCAGTCAGTGCCTTCTCCACTTTCTGGATCGCCCGGTCTTGAGCATCCAGTCCGAGTTCCACCTGCGCAATTGATTCCTTAATCGGGTCCGAGCATTCCTGTTTCTGCTTGGCGAAGCCCTCCTGTATGAACTGCATCAGCTGCTCCATCGAGCCAGAACTCAGTTCGTCCGCCATGCTTTCTACCGCTGCGGCCTCAGCCCAAGCCTTCTCCGTTCGCCTATTTCTTCCTTTACAAGCACTCCTGGGCCGCCTCTCCATGCACTGATGTAGGATTCCTCGTCACAGTTGCATCCAACATCAATTTTCCAAATCAGATCCGACAAAAAATCGGGGAGAAAGGTCCAAAATTCCGACCCTAGCGGAGCCATCAAATGAGCCACCAACAACTCCTTCATAGCCGCCACCTTAGGTCATTAGTTCACTCTCTAAAGAAGTTATATTTTAGAAAAATAGTGGGGGAATAAAATGAACACTGATGCACACGTATATTGTATATAAATTGAAGTCTTAAGAATTGATGCACAAGTGCTTGTTTAGTTATGGGATTCACTTAAAAAAACTTCCTGTAATTGACAACATTGGTGACATAGCTAAAAAGAATAACTAGCATACATGAAGTGCCATGAATGATAGCATTGTGATTAAGAGTTACCAAAGATGTGGAGATATGGGGCGCAATTCTCCCCTACCCGGCTGGGCAGGGGGTCCCGGCGTAGCGGAGTGGCACCAACCACTCCAGCGTCGGGCCTCCCCAAAGGTGCGGAATTCTCCGCACCTTTAGGGGCTAGGCTCGTGCCGGAGTGGCTCCCGCTCCACCGATGACACCAAAAATTTGCGCTGGCCCAGCACCTGCGGGAGATGTTCACAGACTCGCTAGCTAGGGGCACACTGCCACCCACGTTAGCACAGGCCTCAATCTCGCTGATACCTAAGAAAGACAAAGACCCAACGGAATGTGGGTCATACAGACCCATATCTCTGCTGAACGCAGACGCCAAAATACTGGCCAAAATCCTAGTCAAAAGGCTAGAAGACTGTGTACCTGAGGTGGTCACAGAGGACCAGACGGGCTTCGTCAAAGGTAGACAGCTTACCTCGAACATCAGGCGCCTGCTGAACGTGATAATGACCCCCTCCGGGGAGAGAACACAAGAGGTGATCGTCTCCCTGGGCGCAGAAAAGGCCTTCGACAGAGTCGAATGGAAATACCTCATAGAGGTACTGGAGCGGTTCGAGCTTGGAACAGGGTTCACCGCTTGGGTAAAGCTCCTATACAACGCTCCCATGGCGAGCGTACGGACCAATAATACCAACTCCCAATACGTCCAGCTGCACAGGGGCACCAGACAAGGATTCCCACTGTCCCCGCTGCTGTTCGCACTACCAATCTAACCGCTAGCAATCACGCTCAGGGCAGCACAAAATTGGAGGGGGATCCGAAGGGGAGGCAGAGAGCACAGAGTCTCACTCTATGCAGATGATCTGCTCCTCTACATCTCGGACCCACAAAGCAGCATGGACGGAATCATCGCGCTCCTGAAAGAGTTTGGAGCCTTCTCGGGCTACAAACTCAACATGAGCAAAAGCGAGATCTTCCCAGTACACCCGCAAGTGGGGGGGGGGGGGGGGGGGGGGGGGGGGGGGGGGGGGGGGCACTAAAGGGGCTGCCGTTCAAACAAGCCCGACACAAATTCCGCTACCTGGGGATCCAAATAGCCCATGACTGGAAAGGGATCCACAAATGGAACCTCACCAGCCTGACGGAGGAAGTAAAAAAGGACCTGCAAAGATGGAACACACTCCCACTCTCCCTCGCGGGGAGAGTCCAGACGATCAAAATGAACGTACTGCCCAGGTTCCTCTTCCTGTTTAGATCCATTCCGATCTACATCCCCAAGGCCTTTTTCAAAGCGCTGGACAAACTTATTATGGCGTTCGTATGGGAGGGGTAAAAACCGTGCGTGTGGAGGAGGCCTTCTGCATGGGGACCTCCCACCGGCTCCTCGCCACGGCAGCACTCCCATCCCCACCCAAAAAACACTCCAGCAGCCCAGTGGTGACAGCCAACATCCAATCCTGGAACCAACTGCGGCAGCAATTTGGCCTGACCAAAATGTTCGACAAAGCTCCCATCTGCAACAACAATAGGTTCACACCAGCACTGACTGATGCCACCTTCAAAAGGTGGAGGCAGGACGGGGGGACACTGACAGTCAGGGACCTATACACGGACGGCAGGATCGCAACACTGGACGAACTGACAGAGAAATTTCGGCTAGCCTGGGGGAACGAGCTACGGTACCTGCAGCTCAAAAAACTTCTTACGAAAGGAGACAAGGACGTACCCACAACTGCCACGACAGACACTACTGGAAGACCTACTGGACGCAAATATCCTAGAGAAAGGGAACTGTAGCGACATGTATGACCGACTGGTAGAAAGTGACGACACCGTACTGGACGCAACTAGAAAGAAATGGGAGGATGACCTGGGGATTGAGATAGGGTGGGGACTCTGGAGCGAAGCACTGCATAGGGTCAACTCCACCTCCATGTGCGCAAGGCTCAGCCTGACGCAACTAAAAGTGGTACATAGAGCCCACTTAACAAGAAACCGTATGAGTAGGTTCTTCCCGGAGGTGGAGGACAGATGTGAACGGTGCCAAAGAGGCCCGGCCAACCACGCACACATGTTCTGGTATTGCCGCAGACTTGTGGAGTACTGGACAGCCTTCTTCGAGGCTATGTCCAAAGTGGTGGGGGTGAGGGTGGAGCCATGCCTGATAGTGGCGGTCTTCGGGGTTTCAGACCAGCCAGATCTATTCCTGGGGAGGAGGGCGGACACCCTTGCCTTTGCCTCCCTGATCGCCCGCCGTAGAATCCTGTTTGGCTGGCGGTCAGCAGCACCACCCAGAGCTGCAGACTGGCTGTCCGACCTCTCGGAATCTCTCCAAATGGAGAAAATCAAATTCGCCATCCGAGGGTCAGACGACGGCTTCCACAGAACGTGGGAGCCATTCATGCAATTGTTCCGGGACCTGTTTGTGGCCAACGAACAAGAGGAAGAATAGTCGGGTGGCCAATAATCAGGGGAAAATGGACGGGAATCGGGGGAAGGTAGCCGGGGGGGAGGGGGGGGGGGGCTACGGGTTCGTTATGGGGGTTTGTTCTCATGGTTTTACGCTTACTTCTTTCTCTTGTTAATTTATTGTTTTTGTATTGGAGGGGAGGGGTTGTGATAAAATTTGTTGTTGAAAACTTGAATAAAAATTATTCCAAAAAAAAAGAAGGACAAAGCCGCAAGCGACAGTCTGATGGCAAGCTAAGGCCCAAAACTAAATTGTAAATAAATGCCTATAAACATGTGCCTCGGCCATATTGGGGAATGTAAAATATGTATGCCGGTTAAAGGGGGCGGCCACAGTTGTTATTATGAAGATGCTTACCTGTAAATATACATGTTAATTTTTGCGTGTTTTTTTTTCTAATAATTTGTAATTTGTTGGATATAAAATATGAAAACTCAATAAAAAACATCTCCAAAAAAAATCTGTATTATTTTGAAATAAGTTTTCCTTTCCTATTATAAAAAATATAAGTGCCCTCTTAACTGAACTCTGAAATGGCCTAACAAGTCACTGGATTTCAGCAAATTACTCCAATAAAGCATAAAGAATAAATCTGGATGAACTACTGGCATTGACCTAGGCATCAGATTCAGAAATGAGAAACGTTAGTCAGTCAAGTTGGCCATGCAAAGTTCTTACTAATATCTGGAGACCTAAACCAATATTAGAGGTGCTGTCCCATAGATTAGTCATGCAATAGCTTGACACAACCATACTCTCAGATTCATACCTTTTAGCCCAGAGTCTTCCATCTACCATACCACTTCTAGGTATGTCCTGTCACACCATCAGGGCTGGATCACTAGAGGTAGTGGCATAATGGTTTATTGTCAGGTGGGAGTGACTCTGGAGTACTCAACATTGACACTGGATCCATAAAGTTTCAAAGTTCGCACTGTCCTGGATTTCTCCAAAGTTCACTGGATTTCTCAAAGGATTCACTGAATGCTTTTCAACTAATTTAGCTCGAACTCCCAAAACAAAACATCTCTGTACTGCAATTCTTTGCAAGCAGTGTAAACATCACGTCTCCAGCTCTCCCGCTAAGTAAACCTACCTGATGTTATTTAGCTTCCTCTCTACTACTCTGACTCTTTTAAACAAACCCACCTTCTGAACTGCCATTTTTTGAGATGTTTTGACAATCTCTAAAGCCCAACATTTTAGCTACCTTACCTTCACAACAACAATCTTTCCAGAACTAAACATTACTTCTAAAATGCCCAATGAACAAGATATTCATCACAGTAGCGACTCAGGCAGTTAGCATTTTTTCATCTTGAAAATTCAGAACATTGCTGGCAATGTTCCTCAGGCAGATAATCGGAATAGAGTGCTGAGAAGTCAGCAAATACCTTTGGTGCTGCAGTGGATCTGAAAGGTGTACCATGTTCCTGGAAACTCCACATGGAAGTAAATGCTTTTTGAAAAACAAACATTTTATGCCTGAAAAGTGAGATTGGTGCGAACACTTTTTTGACTCGTATTCAATACCAGTTCTGATGGATGGTACACTACAAAACATCATAACTTGTAATTTACAGATGTTGACCAAATGCTCAGTATGTAAAGCTTTTTTGTTTTTATTTCATGGTACATATTTACTTCAACAGAAGCAAAGTCAGGGGATTAATATTCAAAAGTGGAATGATACAAATAGTGCAGTTGAGAAAGTGTTCATCTCCAAAATCAATACCAAATTATTGTGAATGAGTAATATGCATTTTGTGAATTTGTTTGACACATTTGAATTTTCCTGTTATGTCAAATGTTCAATTGTTAATAGAATAATAGACATAATATTAGATTAAATAATTAAAAGTGAGCTGCTCCAAAATACAGAATTAAAGAAATTCTGAACATTTATCTCCATCTTGCTTCAATATTTAACTCAAAAATCTCCCACCTTGAGGAAAGAGTGGAAACAGGAAATGGTTGGTTGCCTTTGGAGATACCATTGCCAGGGGAGCTATGATCACAGTCTCCATTGTTGCTCCATGAATTATTAGCCTCCTCCTCAAATTCTTGTCCCGACATAATTCTTTCAATTTCTTCTTCAGATATCTGAAATATATAATAAAATATTCTTGGAACAGCTGAAAGATTTATGAATATGAATTAATGCCTGTTTAATTCTAAAGCAAAATACAGTGAATGCTGGAAATCTGAAAGAAAAAAATTGAGAAAAGCATGCTTGCAGATTGAACAGAAGTGTTCCGCACAGAGGTCACCCCATCTACATTTGGTCTCCCCAATGTAGAGGGTTGGGAGCACTGAACACTATAAATTGAAAGGGCTTTGGATGACAGGTTTTCATCATTCTGCCATTCGCGCTTCCTCGAGACATATCCTATGTTTCTTTACTTGTTCCATTACCACTACCTTTGGCCTTGCACACCAAATCTTTTTCCATTTAATATCTCCCGTCTTCCACACATCACTTCCTTTTGCTCTTTTTCCCACCCTTCCCCTTTTTACTTGCTCAAAACCCATTACATTTTTAACTTTCCCCAGCTCCATTGAAAGGACATTGGCCTGAGACATTCACTCTGGCACTCTCCACAGAGTTGCCAGGCCAGAATATTTCCACCATTTTATGTCTGTCCAATTATCACAATTTAAAAAGAAAATGAACCTCTCCATTAACATGATAGTAAAAGTTTCTTTCAATACATAAGAAACAAACGTCAGGCCAAAGTAGACATTGGGCCAATTCAAACTGATTCTGGAAGGCTAGTGATGGGAGATGAGGAAATGGCTGGAGAACTTAATAAGTACTTTGCGTCTGTCTTCACAGTGGAAGACGTTAGTAATATCCCAAAAATTATAAAGGGTCAGGGGGCTGAGTTGAGTATGGTTGCCATTACAAAAGAGATGGTGCTAAAAAAGCTAAAAGGTCTTAAAATTGACAAATCTCCTGGCCCCGATGGGCTACATCCTAGAGTTCTGAGGGAGGTGGCTGAAGAAATAGCGGAAGCGTTGGTTGAGATCTTTCAAAAATCACTGGAGTCAGGGAAAGTCCCGGACGATTGGAAGATCGCTGTTGTAACCCCCTTGTTCAAGAAAGGATCAAGACAAAAGATGGAAAATTATAGGCCAATTAGCCTAACCTCGGTTGTTGGTAAAATTCTAGAATCGATCGTTAAGGATGAGATTTCTAATTTCTTGGAAGAGCAGGGTCGGATTAGAACAAGTCAACATGGATTTAGTAAGGGGAGGTCGTGCCTGACGAACCTGTTAGAATTCTTTGAGGAGGTGACAAGTAGGTTAGACCAGGGAAACCCAGTGGATGTGGTCTATCTGGATTTCCAAAAGGCCTTTGATAAGGTGCCACACAGGAGGCTGCTGAGTAAGGTGAGGGCTCATGGTGTTCGAGGTGAGCTACTGGCATGGGTTGAGGATTGGCTGTCTGACAGAAGGCAGAGAGTTGGGATAAAAGGTTCTTTTTCGGAATGGCAGCCGGTGACCAGCGGTGTCCCACAGGGTTCAGTGTTGGGGCCGCAGCTGTTCACCATATATATTAATGATCTGGATGAAGGGACTGGGGGCATTCTAGCGAAGTTTGCTGATGATACGAAGTTAGGTGGTCAGGCAGGTAGTGCTGAGGAAGTGGGGAGGCTGCAGAAGGATCTAGACAGTTTGGGAGAGTGGTGCAGGAAATGGCTGATGCATTTCAACGTGAGAAAATGTGAGGTCTTGCACTTTGGAAAAAAGAATCCAAGCATAGACTACTTTCTAAACGGTGAGAAAATTCATAATGCCAAAGTACAAAGGGATCTGGGAGTGCTAGTCGAGGATTCCCTAAAGGTAAACATGCAGGTTGAATCCGTGATTAAGAAAGCGAATGCTATGTTGTCATTTATCTCAAGAGGGTTGGAATATAAAAGCAGCGATGTGCTACTGAGCCTTTATAAGGCTCTGGTTAGGCCCCATTTGGAGTACTGTGTCCAGTTTTGGGCCCCACATCTCAGGAAGGACATACTGGCACTGGAGCGTGTCCAGCGGAGATTCACACGGATGATCCCTGGAATGGCGGGTCTAGCATATGAGGAACGGCTGGCGTTCCTGGGATTGTATTCATTGGAGTTCAGAAGGTTAAGGGGAGATCTAATAGAAACTTACAAGATAATACATGGCTTAGAAAGGATGGACGCAAAGAAACTGTTTCCGTTAGGCGAGGAGTCGAGGACCCGTGGGCACAGCCTTAGAATTAGAGGGGGTAAATTCAAAACAGAAATGCGGAGACATTTCTTCAGCCAGAGAGTGGTGGGCCTGTGGAATTCATTGCCGCAGAGTGCAGTGGAGGCCGGGACGCTAAATGGCTTCAAGGCAGAGATAGATAAATTCTTGATGTCGCGAGGAATTAAGGGCTATGGGGAGAATGCTGGGAGGTGGAGTTGAAATGCCCATCAGCCATGATTGAATGGCGGAGTGGACTCGATGGGCCGAATGGCCTTACTTCCACTCCTATGTCTTATGGTCTTATGGTCTTAACAGTAAAAGTAGTGCTGATAATATGCTGAAAAGAGAAAGATTGGTAGATAAATGGATGGGAAGAGAGGGGAAAAGAGGGAGTTTTGTTATAGCCCCATTGTATCGTTTGCAAATGTCCCACATTCCTTCACCATTAATTATTTTGAAATAAAATAAAATAATTTTAGCAACTATAACAGAGGGTGCAGTTGTTTCAAGTCATATTGTGGAAAAGTAGCTCAAGGACTGTTTCTTTCCACCTCATCTAACTTAGCATTAAGATGCAAAGAGCACTTACTTTAGTAATAAGAAATTAAGCATTACCTGATAAATCGGGGATCATTTCAACTAGTTCGAAATTGCATTGGCATTATAAACAAATTCAAAAGATTGTTCTGGTCGATATATCTAGTGAGCCAGTAAATGCTTTCAAAGTGCACATGACTGTAACTCTACAAGACATACTAACTAAAGGAAATATTGCACATTTGGTAACAAGGTCATTCCAAACAAAGTGATCAAAGGAAATCTAGTCCAGGGGTCTACTGTTCCATTTCTAAAGGGGCCAAATTTTGACACCATTACTCTTCCTAATTAGATGCACATGGGATACAATGGAGTACAATAATGGATGAAAATCTGTTCCTTTAAAACTATGCCCATTTTTAATCTGATGCATATTTACAATTCAGGTTTCATCTGCTGTTGAAAGCGTCCACCAAAAATAGATGGGGGTGGGATTCTCTGTCCACCTGCCCCGTTTTCCTGTGTGGCGCGCCCTCGCTGGCAGCCGGATTCTCAGTTTCCGCAACCGGCCAGTGGGGTTTCCAATTGTGAACCACCCCACGCCGTTGGGAAATGCGCTAACATGGGTGCACTACCGCGGAGGATCCTGCCAATGGAGAATCCCGCAGGGGAGATTCACAGCCAAATGACAGAAGTGACATAATTTAGATTATTATACTATTTTCCTGAAGTCATGCCATCGCTGCAGCATGGTAGCATAGTGGTTAGCATAGTTGCTTCACAGCTTCAAGGTCATTCCACACAATTCCTCCTGGCTTGGGTCACTGTCTGTGCGGAGTCTGCACATTCTCCTCGTGTGTACGTGGGTTTCCTCCGGGTGCTCCGGTTTCCATCCACAGTCCAAAGATGTGCAGGTTAGGTGGATTGGCCTTAAGTGTCCAAAAGGTTGTGTGGGGTTATTGAGTTATGGGGATAGGGTGGATGTGTGGGCTTGGGTATGGTACCCTTTCCAAGAGCCGGTGCAGACTCGATGGGCCGAAAGGTCTCCTTCTGGACTGTAAATTCTATGATTCTATGATGTATGTTTGCATGTTGGTCAATTAATTGGGAGCCCAGGGTAGCTAGCTGCACGTTTCATTGTGAGGAATCTAAAAGGGCACATTTTTTTCTTGTTTTGGTGTTCAAGTTTGCGGGTGAAGTTAAGTGAAAGAGATATTTGAGAGTTTTTGGAGCACCTGCTTTTGAAAGCAACTTACTCCTTGAGCAGTTAGTTTCACTATGGGTATCTATTTTTATTTGTGGTACCTGGTTGAAGATAAAGATGAATAATGCATTAAGGCATAGTGAGTTACACTGCATCACGTGAAGACTGTTACAGCTTTGATGCACGATCAATTGCACGAAGACTTGAGTTAGATACAACTGAGGCTTTATTGCTCTAAGATGTGTGGCCTCCCACAGCAGCTGGCGAAATGGCTGCAGCATGGAGGACACACATATTTATACACAGGGACTACCAGCGTACCTGTAGTACAGGTCCTACCATACATCCTCTATTGGTGCAACAGTGGTTTACCACATTCACCCCCTGTTAAAATCGAGTCTGGCGGGGGTGGTGGAGAACTATATACAACAAATGGTTTTTACATTTACAATATTCGATAGAGAGAAAAAAGAAGTGTCTTTCGAAGTCCAGTGGACCCGTTAGAGGTTTAACCGGTCCGGGGCCTTGATGTGCCGCTGGGAGCGACGTAGTGGTGATGGCGATGCCGATGCTGGTCTGATGTCCGGTGACTCCGGGAGCGTGCCAGAATCTTCTTCATCCTCGGGCGTGGGCATGGGGAGGACAGATGATCCTGGGGGGGTTGCTGCTGGGAGCGCTGGGGGGAGGGGAGGGTGAGGCCAGGCCGGGAGTGTGTGTGTGTGGGGAACCTGCTGGTGCCAGGTCCCTGAGGGAGATAGTATCCTGGCGGCCGTCGGGGTACGCCACATAGGCATACTGGGGGTTTGCATGGAGCAATTGCACCCTCTCAACCAATGGGTCCGCCTTGTGGAGTCGGACTACGGTGTAGGACGGGTCCTGGAGCTGCGAGCCAAGTTGGGAGCGACACCCCGGATGCGGACTTCCTGGGGAAGGCCTACGTTCATGGAGTGTATTGCTAGTGGCGGTGCACAGTAGTGACCGAATGAAGTGTAGTGCATCAGGGAGGACCTCCTGCCAGCGGGAGGCCGGGAGGTTCCTGGATCGTACGGCCAGTTGGACGGCCCTCCACATCGTCCCGTTCTCCCTCTCTCCCTGTCCGTTTCCCTGGGGGTTGTAGCTTGTCGTTCTGCTGGAGGCGATACCCCTGCTGAGCAGGAACTAACGCAGCTCATCACTCATGATGGAGATGATGGAGGATCCCCTGTCACTGTGATGTAGGCGGGGAACCGAACAGAGCGAAGATCGTGGTGAGGGCTTTGATGACGGTGGCAGACGTCATATCGGGGCATGGGATGGCGAAGGGGAATCTGGAGTACTCATCGACCACACTGAGAAGATACGTGTCCCGGTCGGTGGAGGGGAGGGGTCCTCTGAAATCCACGCTGAGGCACTCAAAGGGGCGGGAGGCCTTCACCAGGTGCGCACGGTCCGGCTGGTAGAAGTGCGGCTTGCACTCTGCACAGACCTGGCAGTCCCTGGTGATTCTCCGTACTTCCTTGACGGAGTAGGGCAGATTGCGGGCCTTTATGAAATGATACAACCGTGTGACTCCCGGGTGACAAAGGCTGTCGTGCAGGGTCCGGAGTCGGTTTACTTGTGCACTTGCACATGTCCCTCGGGATACGGTGACTGGGGACTCGTTGAGCTTACCGGGGTGATACAAAATCTCCTAATTGTAGGTGGAGAGCTCGATCCTCCACCTCAAGATGTTATCATTCTTGATCTTGCCCCGCTGTGTGTTATTGAACGTGAAGGCTACCGACCGTTGATCAGTGAGGAGAGTGAATCTCCTGCTGGCCGGTAATGTCTCCAATGCCGCACAGCTTCAACGATAGCTTGGGTCTCTTTTTCGACAGATGAGTGCCGAATTTCTGAGGCATGAAGGGTGCAGGAAAAGAATGCCACGGGTCTGCTGGCCTGATTGAGCGTGGCGGCTAGGGTGACGTCTGATGCGTCACTCTCTATTTGAAAGGGCAGTGTCTCATCTACTGCGTGCGTCCCGGCCTTGGCGATATCGGCTCTGA
Source organism: Scyliorhinus canicula (assembly GCF_902713615.1). NCBI lineage: Eukaryota > Metazoa > Chordata > Chondrichthyes > Carcharhiniformes > Scyliorhinidae > Scyliorhinus > Scyliorhinus canicula. The sequence continues at coordinate 46,292,489 of NC_052166.1, forward strand.
TACGGGCGATAGCCGGTTGTGCCTCGGGCGTCAGGGGAAAATGGGTTGACTGTATGAGTGGGCGGGCCTTGTCCACATAGTTTGGGACCCACTGAGCGTGGTACAAAAAGAACCCTAGGCAGCGTTTGAGGGCCTTGGGGCAGTGGGAGCTCCATGAGGGGGGTGCATGCGGTCGTGATCGGGCCCCAGAACTCTGTTCTGGACCACATAGCCGAGGATGGCTAAGCGGGTCGTGCTAAACACACACTTCTCCTTGTTGTAGGTGAGGTTTTGGAGAGTGGCGGTGTGGAGAAATTTGGCAAGGTTGGCGTCGTGGTCCTGCTGATCATGGCCGCACGTGGTGTCGTTGTCTAGGTACGGAAAGGTGGCCCGCAAACCGTACCGGTCGACCATTCGGTCCATCTTCCTTTGGAAGACAGAGACCCCATTGGTGACGCCAAAGGGAACCCTGAGGAAGTGATAGAGGCGGCCGTCTGCCTCGAAGGCAGTGTATGGACGGTCCGATTTGGTAGGTGGATTTGAGGTCTATCGTTGAGAAGACCCGGTACTGTGCACTCTGATTGACCACATCAGATATGCGTGGGAAGGGGTACGCGTCGAGCTGCGTGTACCGATTGATGGTCTGTCTGTAGTCCACAACCATTCTGTGTTTCTCCACAGTTTTAACTACTACCACTTGGACTCTCCAGGGGCTATTGCTGGCCTCGATGATGCCTTCCCGAAGCAACCACTGGAATTCGGACCTGATGAAGGTCCTGTCCTGGGTGTTGTACCATCTGCTCCTGGTGGCGACGGGTTTGCAATCCGAGGTTAGATTTGTGAAGAGGAAAGGCGGATCGACCTCTCGGGTCGCGAGGCCACACACAGTGAGGGGTGGTAGGGGCCCACCGAATTTCAGGGTTAGGCTCTGGAGGTTGCACTGGAAGTCCAGGCCGCGTAGTAGGGAGGATGTAGAGGCAGAAGCCGCTGAATCTTACGCCCTGGACCTTAAGCGTGACCGTACAGTACCCCCGGATCACCACAGAATGGGATCCGGAGGCCAGTGAGATTCTTTGGATGGCGGGGTGTACCGCGAGGGAGCAGCGCCTTACCGTATCCGGGTAGATGAGGCTTTCGGTGCTCCCGGAGTCCAGCAGGCAAGAGGTAACGTGTCCGTTGATTTTAACGCTGGTCGATGCGGTGGCCAGGTTGTGCTGGCGAGACTGGTCGATGATCACGGAGGTGAGTCGTGGTTGGTCGTCGCTGGTGTCGCATGCTGGGGACCCCCGGGGGGCACAGGTCCTGGAGCACTGGCGGTGCCTATGTGTCGTGGGGGAGACAAGATGGCGGCGCCTGAAGATCTTGATGAGGACAAAATGGCGGCTCCCATGGGCCACATATGTTGCTCGGAGGGGTAGATGGCGGTGCCCACTGGCTGTGTGTGGTCCAGGGAGGTGAAGATGGCGGCGCCCACTGTCCGTAAACGAGGGGGGTGGGGGCGATAGCGGCGACTGCCCGGGCCGGGCACACCGCGGAGAAGTGCCCCTTCTTGCCGCAAGCCTTACAAAGGGCAGCACGGGCCAGGCAGCGTTGGTGGGGGTGTTTCTGCTGGCCGCAAAAGTAACATCAGGGACTCCCGGGGTTCGCTGGCTGGTGTGTGGCGCAGGCGTATTGGCTGGGTAAGGCCCCCGCTGGGGCGGCCGTCTGTGGGGTCCACGATGCGCAGGAGGGGTGGGCCGCGTGGCTGGGGGTGTAGGCCTGAATGTTGCGTGAGGCGACCATCATAAAGAGCGCTAGTTTCTTTGTCTCTGTTAGGTCGAGCGTGGCCCCTTCTAATAGTTGCTGCCGTATGAGGTCCTACCGAATCCCCGTAACAAACGCGTCCCACATAAGGAGGTTTGAATGTTCAGTGGCCGTAATGCCCTGACAGTCACAGTCCCGGATGAGTGGGATTAGGGCCCGCCAGAAGTCTTCTATGGACTCACCAGGGAGCGAGTGGCGAGTACGTGACTGGCGAAGAGCGTGTTCGTCTTCTGAGTGTAATTCTCTTTGAGAAGCGTCATGGCTTCAGCGTAGTTTGGTGCGTCCTGGATTAGCGGAAAGACGCTGGAGCCCAACCTTGAGTACAGGATCTGTATCTTCTGAGCCTCCGAGACAGGGCTGGGCGCCGAGTTGATGTACGCCTCGAAACAAGTTAGCCAGTGTTGAAAGCCCTTTTTGGCGTCGCTTGAACGCAGATCCAGCTGCAGGCGATCCGTTTTAATATGGAGGTCCATCTTTACAAAATCTTAGAGCAATAAATTGATGCACAATCAATTGCACAAAGACTTGAGTTGGATACAACTGAGGCTTTATTGCTCTAAGATGTGTGGCCTCCCACAGCAGCTGGCGAAATAGCTGCAACATGGAGGACACGCATATTTATACTCGGGGATTACCAGCGTACCTGTAGTACAGGTCCTACCATACATCCTCTATTGGTGCAACAGTGGTTTACCACATTCACCCCCTGTTAAAATAGAGTCTGGCGGGGGTGGTGGAGAACTATATACAACAAATGGTTTTTACATTTACAATATTCGATAGAGAGAAAAAAGAAGTGTCTTTCGAAGTCCAGTGGACCCGTTAGAGGTTTAACCGGTCCGGGGCCTTGATGTGCCGCTGGGAGCGACGTAGTGGTGATGGCGATGCCGATGCTGGTCTGATGTCCGGTGACTCCGGGAGCGTGCCAGAATCCTCTTCATCCTCGGGCGTGGGCATGGGGAGGACAGATGATCCTGGGGGGGTTGCTGCTGGGAGCGCTGGGGGGAGGGGAGGGTGAGGCCAGGCCGGGAGTGTGTGTGTGTGGGGAACCTGCTGGTGCCAGGTCCCTGAGGGAGATAGTATCCTGGCGGCCGTCGGGGTACGCCACATAGGCATACTGGGGGTTTGCATGGAGCAATTGCACCCTCTCAACCAATGGGTCCGCCTTGTGGAGTCGGACTACGGTGTAGGACGGGTCCTGGAGCTGCGAGCCAAGTTGGGAGCGACACCCCGGATGCGGACTTCCTGGGGAAGGCCTACGTTCATGGAGTGTATTGCTAGTGGCGGTGCACAGTAGTGACCGAATGAAGTGTAGTGCATCAGGGAGGACCTCCTGCCAGCGGGAGGCCGGGAGGTTCCTGGATCGTACGGCCAGTTGGACGGCCCTCCACATCGTCCCGTTCTCCCTCTCTCCCTGTCCGTTTCCCTGGGGGTTGTAGCTTGTCGTTCTGCTGGAGGCGATACCCCTGCTGAGCAGGAACTAACGCAGCTCATCACTCATGATGGAGATGATGGAGGATCCCCTGTCACTGTGATGTAGGCGGGGAACCGAACAGAGCGAAGATCGTGGTGAGGGCTTTGATGACGGTGGCAGACGTCATATCGGGGCATGGGATGGCGAAGGGGAATCTGGAGTACTCATCGACCACACTGAGAAGATACGTGTCACGGTCGGTGGAGGGGAGGGGTCCTCTGAAATCCACGCTGAGGCACTCAAAGGGGCGGGAGGCCTTCACCAGGTGCGCACGGTCCGGCTGGTAGAAGTGCGGCTTGCACTCTGCACAGACCTGGCAGTCCCTGGTGATTCTCCGTACTTCCTTGACGGAGTAGGGCAGATTGCGGGCCTTTATGAAATGATACAACCGTGTGACTCCCGGGCGACAAAGGCTGTCGTGCAGGGTCCGGAGTCGGTTTACTTGTGCACTTGCACATGTCCCTCGGGATACGGTGACTGGGGACTCGTTGAGCTTACCGGGGTGATACAAAATCTCCTAATTGTAGGTGGAGAGCTCGATCCTCCACCTCAAGATGTTATCATTCTTGATCTTGCCCCGCTGTGTGTTATTGAACGTGAAGGCTACCGACCGTTGATCAGTGAGGAGAGTGAATCTCCTGCTGGCCGGTAATGTCTCCAATGCCGCACAGCTTCAACGATAGCTTGGGTCTCTTTTTCGACAGATGAGTGCCGAATTTCTGAGGCATGAAGGGTGCGGGAAAAGAATGCCACGGGTCTGCTGGCCTGATTGAGCGTGGCGGCTAGGGTGACGTCTGATGCGTCACTCTCTATTTGAAAGGGCAGTGTCTCATCTACTGCGTGCGTCCCGGCCTTGGCGATATCGGCTCTGATACGGGCGATAGCCGGTTGTGCCTCGGGCGTCAGGGGAAAATGGGTTGACTGTATGAGTGGGCGGGCCTTGTCCACATAGTTTGGGACCCACTGAGCGTGGTACAAAAAGAACCCTAGGCAGCGTTTGAGGGCCTTGGGGCAGTGGGAGCTCCATGAGGGGGGTGCATGCGGTCGTGATCGGGCCCCAGAACTCTGTTCTGGACCACATAGCCGAGGATGGCTAAGCGGGTCGTGCTAAACACACACTTCTCCTTGTTGTAGGTGAGGTTTTGGAGAGTGGCGGTGTGGAGAAATTTGGCAAGGTTGGCGTCGTGGTCCTGCTGATCATGGCCGCACGTGGTGTCGTTGTCTAGGTACGGAAAGGTGGCCCGCAAACCGTACCGGTCGACCATTCGGTCCATCTTCCTTTGGAAGACAGAGACCCCATTGGTGACGCCAAAGGGAACCCTGAGGAAGTGATAGAGGCGGCCGTCTGCCTCGAAGGCAGTGTATGGACGGTCCGATTTGGTAGGTGGATTTGAGGTCTATCGTTGAGAAGACCCGGTACTGTGCACTCTGATTGACCACATCAGATATGCGTGGGAAGGGGTACGCGTCGAGCTGCGTGTACCGATTGATGGTCTGTCTGTAGTCCACAACCATTCTGTGTTTCTCCACAGTTTTAACTACTACCACTTGGGCTCTCCAGGGGCTATTGCTGGCCTCGATGATGCCTTCCCGAAGCAACCACTGGAATTCGGACCTGATGAAGGTCCTGTCCTGGGTGTTGTACCATCTGCTCCTGGTGGCGACGGGTTTGCAATCCGAGGTTAGATTTGTGAAGAGGAAAGGCGGATCGACCTCTCGGGTCGCGAGGCCACACACAGTGAGGGGTGGTAGGGGCCCACCGAATTTCAGGGTTAGGCTCTGGAGGTTGCACTGGAAGTCCAGGCCGCGTAGTAGGGAGGATGTAGAGGCAGAAGCCGCTGAATCTTACGCCCTGGACCTTAAGCGTGACCGTACAGTACCCCCGGATCACCACAGAATGGGATCCGGAGGCCAGTGAGATTCTTTGGATGGCGGGGTGTACCGCGAGGGAGCAGCGCCTTACCGTATCCGGGTAGATGAGGCTTTCGGTGCTCCCGGAGTCCAGCAGGCAAGAGGTAACGTGTCCGTTGATTTTAACGCTGGTCGATGCGGTGGCCAGGTTGTGCTGGCGAGACTGGTCGATGATCACGGAGGTGAGTCGTGGTTGGTCGTCGCTGGTGTCGCATGCTGGGGACCCCCGGGGGGCACAGGTCCTGGAGCACTGGCGGTGCCTATGTGTCGTGGGGGAGACAAGATGGCGGCGCCTGAAGATCTTGATGAGGACAAAATGGCGGCTCCCATGGGCCACATATGTTGCTCGGAGGGGTAGATGGCGGTGCCCACTGGCTGTGTGTGGTCCAGGGAGGTGAAGATGGCGGCGCCCACTGTCCGTAAACGAGGGGGGTGGGGGCGATAGCGGCGACTGCACGGGCCGGGCACACCGCGGAGAAGTGCCCCTTCTTGCCGCAAGCCTTACAAAGGGCAGCACGGGCCAGGCAGCGTTGGTGGGGGTGTTTCTGCTGGCCGCAAAAGTAACATCAGGGACTCCCGGGATTCGCTGGCTGGTGTGTGGCGCAGGCGTATTGGCTGGGTAAGGCCCCCGCTGGGGCGGCCGTCTGTGGGGTCCACGATGCGCAGGAGGGGTGGGCCGCGTGGCTGGGGGTGTAGGCCTGAATGTTGCGTGAGGCGACCATCATAAAGAGCGCTAGTTTCTTTGTCTCTGTTAGGTCGAGCGTGGCCCCTTCTAATAGTTGCTGCCGTATGAGGTCCTACCGAATCCCCGTAACAAACGCGTCCCACATAAGGAGGTTTGAATGTTCAGTGGCCGTAATGCCCTGACAGTCACAGTCCCGGATGAGTGGGATTAGGGCCCGCCAGAAGTCTTCTATGGACTCACCAGGGAGCGAGTGGCGAGTACGTGACTGGCGAAGAGCGTGTTCGTCTTCTGAGTGTAATTCTCTTTGAGAAGCGTCATGGCTTCAGCGTAGTTTGGTGCGTCCTGGATTAGCGGAAAGACGCTGGAGCCCAACCTTGAGTACAGGATCTGTATCTTCTGAGCCTCCGAGACAGGGCTGGGCGCCGAGTTGATGTACGCCTCGAAACAAGTTAGCCAGTGTTGAAAGCCCTTTTTGGCGTCGCTTGAACGCAGATCCAGCTGCAGGCGATCCGTTTTAATATGGAGGTCCATCTTTACAAAATCTTAGAGCAATAAATTGATGCACAATCAATTGCACAAAGACTTGAGTTGGATACAACTGAGGCTTTATTGCTCTAAGATGTGTGGCCTCCCACAGCAGCTGGCGAAATAGCTGCAACATGGAGGACACGCATATTTATACTCGGGGATTACCAACGTACCTGTAGTACAGGTCTTACCACACATCCTCTAATAGAGGTGCAACAGTGGTTTACCACAAGCTTGCCATTATTTACATGTATTTACAGAGGATTCACCTAAACATGTCCAACAATGCATGCAAAGGGTTTGATTAATCAAGGAGACAGTGGCAGAGTTGTGTTGCACAATGAAACCTGGCCTGTCAAGATCATTAGAATCATGCATTTTAGTCAAGGCTCACTCCAAGATGCCCCAGGAGGACATAAGTGAGTGTTGAGGGATCGAGTGCCATTTAAAAATGGTGCTCTGATCTCTTCCTGCACTGGGGAGCTGAGCTCCCCAGTGCAGGAAATGAACGCAAGTGCAGCCCCAGTGGAACCTTCCTTGCTGAGGCCTGAAAAATGAACATGGTCCCGTTTAATAGCAGGGTCGTTCTCAGGGCTGAAAGCGCCGGGGAAAGGGATGGGACAATTGGGCGCGGCCGTTTTGGCGCGGCCGTTTGGGAGCAGACGACAGAAATTCTTGTATTCAGAAAACTATTGTATTTGTTGTTGAAACATTCAATTTACTATTTTGAAGCAAGGCAGAAAAGGCACAAGATGGAGGAGTAATCATTGTGGCTACGATTCACAGAACATTTATTCCCACTCATTTTCTTTATGCTATCTTTACCACAAATCTATATTAAGACCTAAGTAAAATGATTCATAATGTGTAATTTGGGCTGTTGCAGTTTTACTTTTCTAAGCTCAATAAAATCTCTTGAGTTTCAAGCTGCCGACAAAGTATCTGTGATTCATTTCTCTATAATTACAAGGGCAAAGATTTCCTGCTTCCCCAGAAGCTGCAGGGCATCACGCTTTCAAATAAAGAGGAATGGTCAAAGGAGCAGCAAGGAATGTGAGAGAAGCAGAGCAACACAAGACTTCAGATCAGCAGGAACTACTATTGCCCCTCCTCTTAATCACAAGAGGTCTGGAATGGCAGAGCAGCATCAAAGAACCTTTCGACAAACTGTTCCACATCGTTTAATTTTTTCCTGTTAAGATGGCGATGTCTGACTGCAAAAAATGAACTCTGCTTATCTTTGTTTCAGCTCTAATTGAAATTGTAATATTCAGTTGTCAGAATGAGAACAGATGTGGGAGTTCATTGGCATTCTGCAGCATTCCTGATGAATCCTTACTGGTGAATGCTGATGAGATTACTAATGCCTCAGCATTGCCCTGAGCACATCAAGAATGAAATAGGTAGACCACTAGCTTCCTCAGCCCAACACTTTCACTTTACCATGTCCAGCATTCACTTAAACCGTTTGCAAGGAAATTTAGAAATACATTTGATTTTCATACATTAGAATACATGCTAACTTGTAACTATTAAATAGCAAGGTATCAAAGATAGCGTTTACAATTCTTGATGATCCAGTCAAAACCAGCAAGCCCTTAAATACGTATCATGTATGAGTAAGAACACTGGTTTTTAAACAAAATGTAACAAAGTTTGTGCGACTACTAAATTTGATGAACACACCTCCCTCATGTTGACGCCAAAACGTCCGGCGCCAAAACGTCCGGCGCCAAAACGGTTGGCGCCAAAACGGCCGCGCCAAAACGGCCGCGCCCAAATGGCTGCGCCAAAACGTACCTAACCCCCGGGGAACATCCCGCTAAATGCGCTCAACATGGAACTCCTTTTTTCCCCGTTAAATTGTGCCCATCAGCTCTAACCTTTCCAGTCATGCCACATCCAGCTGTGAATGGTGGTAAACAATTAAAAACAAAAATCTTAAGAGGAAAAAACAGGGAGACATTAAACAATAAAAATCTCGGAAGGACATTAATTTTAAAGTCAAGGACGGGACGTTATTCCACTTTTGCAAGATAGATGTAACCCCACTCACAAGACTAGCATAGTTAACCCAGATAACGAAAGCTAGATCTGGCTCCCCTCCCTGGGAGATTGACCGGAAAGTATTCGCTCTTCTACAAATTCAACCAATACCCAGAAAAGGAGCCATAGCTCTGGAGTAGCTTCATTATCTCAACCATAGTGGAATCCATAATATAAAAGAGCAGGCCGTCTACATACAAAGGCATCCTATGTTCCTTCCTTCCCTTCCTTATCCCCTTCCACTTAAAGATCTCAACACCTCAGCCAATGGTTCAATCGCCTCGGCAAACAAAAGCAGACACAACAATCTTGTACCCCTGTTAAACAAAAAAATACCCCGAGCTCAAGGGATTAGCATGGACACTAGCCTCGTACAATAATCAAACCTACAAAATGAACTTTTGTCCCGAACCGAACCTCCCAACTATCTCGATAAAGATATGCCCACTCAACCCTATTGAACGCTTTGTTGCCATCCATGGATACAATTACCTCTGGTTTGGGCAGAGGAGAGGGGGAAAGAAAAATATTCAACAACCGTTCTATATTGGCCAACAGTTGCCGACTCTTGACAAAGCTTGTCTGGTCTAACGTAATAAATCTGGGAGACAGAACTCTAAT